>NC_091164.1:8135156-8327656 GCF_040958095.1 Procambarus clarkii
ATACCATTTCTCAGCCTCTCTTTTCACACTAACATACTCGCTCCTGGTTCTATGGTATCTCTCTCTACTTTCTGGTGTTCTGTTATTACGGAAGTTCCTCTACGCCCTTTTGTTTAGCTCCTTTGCTTTCATACATTCCCTATTAAACCACGGATTCTTCTTTTGCTTCTTGTTTTTTTCCTGTTGGGCCGGGATAAACCTGTTTACTTCCTCCTTACACTTTTGGGTGACATAGTCCATCAAGTCTTGTACGGACTTAGTTCTGAGTTCCTTGTCCCATGGTATATCCCTTAGGAATTTATTCATCTCCTCATAGTATTATACTCCTCACACATTATACAGGATAATGTGTGTGTGTGTTTGTGTTCCTCTAATTATATTTTGTCCAATGAACACATGTGGGAACACTAACTGTAGCCACCAACCTTTTCTTCGGTCTCCACACACCCGTTCTCCTCTTTTCTCCTCTTGATAGGACTTTTCAAACGACTCAGTTTCTTGAATCACCTTTTCCAAGAAGCCATTTTTCTTATTTATGTTTTTTTTATTCCACTTCGTTCAAAATATAAATCTTATCGTTACATGCTGTGGTACTGGATTGTCAATATTCAATGACTCATATTTATTGTTTTTTCATAAAGGATCCGGTCAAGTACTTCTGTCTTAGCTGTTCATATCTCGATCATAGACTATTCCTTTCATTCCCTTGTAGTCTGTTGTATTCAAACATTGTGCTGTATTTCTCCTCTTTCTCGGTTCAACCAACCCTGATGTTACAATGATAAAATGTTCTGACACAATCAAATTCCCTAACACAATAAAATACTTTGACATGGTAAAATGCCTTGACTTGGTAAAATGCTCTGACACGATGAAATAATTGCAACTTGGTTAAATGTGTTGGCACTGTACTTTTTTTTAGCTAGGTAAGATGTCGTGACATATTAAATTACTCTGACAGAGTAAAATGTTTTTTACATGTAAATAATAAAAATAAAACGGCTTGCAACCCGGATAAAAAAGTAGTATTTTATAGTTAAATGTAATCAAATCATTTTTCACATAAATGCTTCAGCAGATTAATGTATTTTCTATATCAAAAACGTTTTAGCGAATATTGTATATTAAATATAGGACTAAAAAACGTTCTTCCATTTTATAAAGAAAGGTGTCGGAATAAGATCAAAAGTCTTTTTTACGAGAGCATCGAGCACCACTCAAACACTTCACACGGAATTGGCTCGAATTTCGGGTGATAAGAGAGGGAATGTGCGTGAATTATACTGCTTTTAGAGAATTGGCGAACTCTGCGAACTTTGTTAGTAATTACCTCGGTAAATATGGATACTTTGACGAGCTATCATCAGAGCCAAGGCTTTGACTCCTCTCCAAAGGAGTAACAGAAGCCATATAACGTCAGAATTTTCTTTAATTCTATTGAAAAGATATAATACAATAATATGCATCAGAACTTTGAGCTGGGTAATCTTTCTGTTTCTTGATTAAGGGAAATTCCTTTTGTCCATCTTTTTCACCAATTTAGTAAACTCTTCGTATTAGAAGGGCAACAGTGACGAGGTTATCATCAATATTGTCTTCACATCTTATGCCTTCTCAAAATGGTCACTTGAGGATGTTCTTTACGGGACCAACGTGATGACAAGAGCACAGGGCCATGATCTATCGAGCTATTCTAGATCATGCAGAGTTGTGTCGTGCATAAGAGAGATCTCCCTGCTGATTAAGATCGATAGTCTCCCACGTTGGCTCAAATGTGAGAATCTGGGTTGTCTTAAGAACCAACTCTTATGGTGGGAGTTGTTTGTGAGCACATGTGCTAATTATTGCGTAATCCCTGTACAAGTAAGACACGCTTACGTGTCTAATAATGTTCAATAATTATCACTCACTGACCGACTCAATTAGTTTAAATTAAGAAACGGCTTTTGCATCACATTACAGCTAGACGTTCATTAAGATCTTGCAGTTATAAAGAAATATTGTCATTGAGCTCCTGGTTAATATATATCCTAATTTGGATAGTTTACAGAAAATACAATAATTATAGAGTAGTCTCACAAATATCTAGAACGCGATCATGTGTCTCATATTTTGTGATAATGGAACTGTGAATGTTCTAAACAATGATTAATATCCCTTACTATCTCCATTTTTAATTTTCAGATAAATACTACAGCTCATTGGTTTACTGCAAAGAAAGGCTTTTTTCCTCCCTTTCAAATTTTGTACTAAATACATCTCGTTTAATTGAATGGGTAAAAAACGTGACGATGTTATTTAACTTACTAAGAACCGTTTCAGGAAGCAAGTTAAATGTAAATGCTAATCCCGAGGCTAAATAGCTAATCCGAAACCCATTTAATTAAACATGATTTATTCGACTCAGTGTTTGCGTTGCCTGTCGGATTTTCATCCCTATTTGGTTCTCTCCAATCTACTCGAATTGCTTTTCCACGAAATAAACAGGATGACAAATATATATAAATTGAAACCTTCATTTAATTGGTTATGTTTACGAGAGTATCCCGTCCTCATAAATACAGCCCGTCCTCAGAAATGCAGCCCGTCCTCATAAATACAGCCCGTCCTCATAAATACAGCCCGTCCTCATAAATACAGCCCGTCCTCATATATGCAGTCCGTCCTCATTAATACATTTGATGAATCACGTTAGTGTGATCTCTGTGTGTAATGTGTAATACACACACATGTTACCAATACACACATACTATTTAAACTTCTCTCCAAACAAAATTGTTTTCACAAATTTTAATTAATAAACATCTGCTTCACTGAATAAATATATAGACATGATGAATTCGAACTCCCGTCCATTCACTCCTCAGGTTTTGGGATTCAGGTTCGATCCCATATTGATGCCTCATTATCTGTTAATAGCTTCATCATGTTGTGATATCACTGTGTATCTACTTGATTGATCAACTCACCCGGCCAGGTCCTAAGCACTCATAACATCCTCGAACTGACCAGGCCTTTCCTAGTCGCACACAACATCCTCCACCTGACCTGGCCAGCTCCTAGTTACTCAAATACATCCTTCAAGTGACCTGACTAACTCGAGACTCTCCCAACATCATTCAACTTTTCCCATATACATAAAGATATATCTCTGTTTTCGGGCTATCTATAGCATACAAAACTGGCTCGTACTTGTGTTCTTAGACTAAATTATCTTTAAGAAATTTCGCCGTATTAAGGAAGCTTTAATGAGTTTTGAGTTCTCTTTCAAGAGTTTCAAGAGGGGATGAGCGGTTTGAGATGTGATTCAGAACGTTGATAATTTATTTGAAGGACTCTGGGAGAGCTTAAACAATACGATCCAGCTTCTCCGAGCGGGACTAGTTGAAAAAGACCGTTCCTACCGGATATCACAGAGGCGAAGTTTCTTTTGCGAGGATTGCATTAAAGACGAGTGAATCATCGTCAAGAAATGGACACATATTTTATATCTCGTAATAAGGAAAGACGATAAAATGAGATATGGTTAGATTTTTGCATCGTGAGTATATGTTGATTTACCTAAATTTTATGTGAAAACAAAACGCCAATTAGAGCCGATTATATTTTTGATAACATTTTGCTTCTGTAAGCGCTTCATTAATTCCAGCAGCGACACCCAAGGCTTGTGGTTATAGAAGCGCAAAATAGGGAAGGGTTGAAGTCACTGAAGTGAAGGTTTAAGACCTGAGGAGTAATGCAACACATGTTTATTTAACGTTAATTAATAAGAGGAGTGCAATGATGCATTTTACTTCCATCTGCTTGATGTTCGAGTGTTTGATGAAAGGATAATATATAAACTGTCTCCAATTTTGTTGTTATTGTTTTTATGGTAAGTTTCGCATCTCTGAAATTTATGAGGCGTTGCTCCTGGTTCCTGTGTGACACACGTGTTCCTTGTGTTGCTCCTGGTTCATGTGTTATTAAGTATTATATATTACTTAAGAAAAACACAATAAAAGAGAGATCGTCAGCGAAGCACTATTCGAGTAATGTTCGAATGCCATCAGTTTTGATTCGTGAGAATAGGGTTTTGTAAGCATAAACTGGGGATTTGGCGGCTGCACGGAATGAGCATTTTCCCTTTAATGATGAAAATGGACTGCACGACCTTTATTTAAATCACAACTCTGTAAATACTTCACCCACGTACTTCAAATACAAATAATCGCTAACAGAACATAAATACTTAACCTAACCTACGCTTAAATATGCACAATATACTAATAAATATAATATGTATTTATATAAGAGAAAATTGCTATTTTGAATGAACAGCGTTTTAAACTTGGTGAATACGTCTGTGGGGTTGGCCAATAGTTGGAATGAATCCTGAGGACAGGTTTCAGAGAGACACGACTGGCCAGTGATCTTTAACTCTCCTGTTCTTAAGAGGAGTTGCGGGACGGAAGAGCTCTAAGCTTGCTAAGTGGAGTCAGTAGTAATCCGTTTCTGTGCTATTCTGTGTAAAAATATCAAACAAATCCCGTGATGAAATGCGTGACGTATTGGAGAAGCGTTGCAGGGGTTATCACCTCCATCGTCATGCTGGAGGGTCGGCCAGGTGAGTGTGGCTCAACACGGCTCCTCGCCACAGTGCTCAACCATTGTCTCAACAAGTTCCAGGGAGGCAGGTCGCCCTCAACGCAACTGTGTTGAGTGTTCTTGTGTCTAAGCTTATATGCTCACCCGCTAACAATAGTCATCTTTCATCATAAATACAAGGCTGCAATCTGAATGCAATACAGAAGTAGATATTTCACGTGATAAAAAAATATATTAATTTTCTTTGAAAAAATGTAATAAATTTTGAATGAAACTATGAAATAATCATAGCGAACAGAAAAAGAATCAATGCATTTTCCCTCTGTTGACCAGTACCGGAGGAATATGTAATGTGAAAATGCGTGAGGGAGATTGAGCAGCAAATGGATACCTGTCTCTAGCGGAGGCAACACTCCCTTCGTCAACGTCAATGAAGGAGACTAAAAACACTCGTACTGAACATGCCAGTCAAAGTGTCGTACTTTTTACATAAAAGATATAACGTGAATTATCTTATCTATATATTTATTTTGTCGTTTTACTGTTTTCATCTCCTGCACCATTAATCTCAATGTTTAATGTATTTTTTCTTGTATTCCTAATTAAATGTGATACCTGTCATTATTAGGTGAAGAATATAGGTTACTATATACAACACAATATCTCCATCATTTAACCATCTTTACAAATATGGCCGCCATCTTGGTTCCCAACAGAAACATAATTTCGTGATTAAAGACCGCCCGTGAGGGGTTAATTCATTGGCGCTGTAAAGGCTGGAATCCCCAGAAATCCGTAATTCACCAAAATCCGGGGTCCCCTCCACAGATTCTGGAATATCCCAAGAATTTAGAATCTCTCCAAAATCCGAGGCTGACTCATAATCAGGGGGATCTTTGGAAATCGGGTTTTTGTTTTTGCTACAATAGTGAGTCTATAGCGAAGCTAGAATATCATTGAGCCTATAATCTTCCTCGGGATAAATTACAAGTTATGTAAATATTGTTTGAATTCTATTTAACTAATATTCAAACGCACTCTTTTTATTTGATTTTACTCTCTCTCTCTCTCTCTCTCTCTCTCTCTCTCTCTCTCTCTCTCTCTCTCTCTCTCTCTCTCTCTCTCTCTCTCTCTCTCTCTCTCTCATATTTAATAATAATACTTAATATTAAATAATAATATTAAATATTAATATTTAATATTAATATTTAACATTAATATTCGAGGCCTTGAATGGGAGGACCGACATTAGTGACGCGGAGCTGCGTTTAAAATGCCACCTAACAATTCAAAAGCATGTAAACTAGACCAGCGACCTTGACCATGAAAGAACAACCATGAGGGAACAACCATAAGAGATCAACCATGAGAGAGGACGAACCCAGAGTAGGATATAGTTAATTCTTCAGGACCAGCGCGTTTCCTTCAGAGGAGAAACGAATTTCCTCTCAGACATTAAGTTTCTTACTCGTGAGAAGCGAGTTTCTTCGTCGACAGGAATGTGTGTGTGTGTGTGTGTGTGTGTGTGTGTGTGTGTGTGTGTGTGTGTGTGTGTGTGTGTGTGTGTGTGTATGTGTGTGTGTGTGTGTGTGTGTGTGTGTGTGTGTGTGTGTGTGTGTGTGTGTGTGTGTGTGTGTGTGTGTGAGTGTGTGTGTGTGTTTGTGTGTGTCTGTGTGTGTGTCTAAGGAGTTTCAATCTAAGGAGTTTGTAAAATCCAAATCATAATATTTGCATCATTAGAAAGTTAAATATATGTGGCTTTTTACATCAGCTTGTTTTAACACTGCACAAACATCTGATTAATAATCCATCCATTAAGTCTACTTGACGAACCGAGGTAATAACTGGTCAATTAGCCAGCGCGACGGGGCTAATGACCGAACACCGAATCATCATTCGTTGTATAAATACATTTCCTGGTCACACGTCATTTCACGCTGTTCACCGTCAACCTTCATCAGCGATGGATGAGCAAGATGAGCATTCAGTGATGAGCTAAGCTAAGAGCTCAGAGAGTTGCCGCCCCGTGTGTGTGTGAACCTTGTGTGTGTGTGTGTGAGCCTTGTACCATACCGTCCATTCATCGTCCCCAGGGCACCATGGGCCCAGGGGACCATGAATGCAGGGCACTATGGGCCCAGGGGAACAATGAATGCAGGGTACCATGGGGCCCAGGGAACCATGAATGCAAGAGTACCATAGCCCTTCGAGACGATACCATGTCTCGTCTTCATCAACCACAACGAAGACGTTCTCAGGGCTCTACACATCGATGCCTCTAACTCCTCTCCACTCCCCTCAGCGAGGCAGTCTTCAAAACACACCTTGTAATTTTCTCCCTCTCTGCAGAACTCAAGCTGTATCATATGGCGATTATCAGGGAACCCCCTTAGGTCAGTCAGGCGCCTAAACATACCATTTGAGCTAATGCTCTAAGGAGCACTTGGGGCATATAACGAGCTTTATACACAAGCTCGTTGCACGGGAGTAACGCTTGGTAAACATAATTACAGAAACCATTGCAGAGTTACGCCCAGCTTATCTATAATTTCCATCACTACAGTTTGCAGGCAAGAAAATTGCTGCTGCTGTGCAATAATTAACCTTCGCCATTATTTGTTGGAGGTTATCGTTATGTTAAGTTATCATAGCCTGGGAGAGTTTAGTGCTGCTCCGTCCACTCATCACGCGTCGTACTTTCCAACTGATTATTATTGATGGAGAATTCCATATACTAGACTAGAGAGCAAGTGCTCCCTCGGGATATGCACACGCACAAACTCAAGCACACACGCACACACACACACACACACACACACACACACACACACACACACACACACACACACACACACACACACACACACACACACACACGCACACACACGAACACACACACACACACACACACACACACACACACACACACACACACACAAACACACACTCTGACATCAGAGTGGGGAGGGGAGATGGACTGGAAGAATGGAAGAAAGAAGGAAGAAAGGACTGTCAAAAATTATGACGATATGATAATCAAATATTTTCCATAGTAACGCGACTGAAACTACACGAGTATAGGTCTAACAGTATCAAGTTTGCGGTAGTAACAGTCACAATGTGTAGTAAGAAGTCACAAGGTTCTGGTATGTCATAACAAGCTTTCGGTTACAAGTTATAAGACTAATGGAATAAATTACAAGACGTAGTAATGACGTAAAAATAAAGAGCCCCTATTATATAACTAAAGAAGTTTGTAACACAACACAGGCACCAGAGCCCTTAGTGTTACACGATCCACAGCGTAAGAGATCAATGAACAGCAAAAAGCAATAACGTAGAGGAAGGGTGTTGTTTGTCAGGTCGGAAAGGACCGGTATTTGTCTGTGTCACCATCTGTGTTGGGAGTCCTCTCTGTATCACTATCTGTGTTGGGAGTCTTCTCTGTATCACTATCTGTGTTGGGAATCCTCTCCGTATCCCCATCTGTTTTGGGAGTCTTCTCTGTTTCACCTTCTTTGGTGACAGTCATGTCTGTGTCACCATCTGTGGCGACAGTCATGTCTGTTTCACCATCTGTGCCGACAGTCATGTCTGTGTCACCGTCTGTGGTGACAGTCGTCTCACGAACACACACGTACGAAAGTCATCGAGAATTAGGGACTGATTTTCATTAGTGACCGACCACTTACTCCCTTAACTCGTGCGTTGTAATTGGCTTGACTTATTCATTCATTAAGTCAGGTATATATTTTACCAGTTTAAACTTTTTGCATAATACAGGTGAGCAAACCTCATGTATTAATTAACCGGAAGCAGAATCCAATAATTACGGTAATAACTTATGTGTAATTGTAGGCAATTAGAGGTATGCACGTCCAATTTTCATAATCATCCGTGCTATTAACGATGAAGCAATCAATTCACTTGATCATTGACTGGGTTCTGACACCATTGATCACATTCTAGCTGGTTTTACTATGATCTTGCATCGTTAGGCGCCGCTGTTTAATTGTAGGAAGTTTGATGCTCAATAACGACTTAAAGAAATCAATCTATTGATGTAGGTAATGTTCAGTCTGGCTAGGAGTTGGTCTTATAGAAGCTAGTAAGTCAGCAATTGCCTCAGACTGATATGAAATATTTTCCCATCTCTTCCAGGCATATAGGCCGGTGGAGTCTATAACGGTGGCTCGAGCACCACTTGGTCACATGTGAAATAGTTTATTATATAATTATGAAAGAAAATATTCTACGAGAGGGGACTGATGGGATAGCTTTCACCTTAGTGACAAACCTTAGTGATGTGGTGCGTAGTATTTGTTGATTCTCCCCACATTTAGTATGCTTTAGGATGCTAGTTGTTGGAGACAGGGAGAGTACTGGTTTTACTACAGTGAAGAGGAGACCAGGAATTGTGTTCAATAGAGATATTAGTGCGAGGATCACAGACTATGCCTCATCACTGGAAGACCCGAGGCTCCTTACGGGTATTCCTTAGCACGACAGGTATTCATAGGGCAAACAGCCACGTTCTTTCGTGGATTTTGCAGCTAGTCTCTTGAATCTGACTTGTTTTCGGTATAAATTTTTATAGTTGTTTGCACAAAAGACAGATGTGAGAACCACCTTGAAAAGAATATGATAAACCTTAGTCGAATACATTAGCCTGACAGAAAGAAGTCACTATGTCTCTGAAGTTCTCGCTGTAATTTCTTCAAATTGTACTACCGGGTGGGTCGCGTTAGTACAGTCGGGATCGTTGTCGACTCACAATTGACAATTGTAAGTTCGAATCCCAGGCGGGACAGAAAGTTGGGCGCGTTTTCTATCATCTCATACCCCTGTCCACCTAGCAATAAATAGGCACCTGGGAATTAGTCAGCTTATTGTGTAGTGGCATCCTATGGAGGGTCAGTAATTCTACTCTGAGGGGAACCTCAGTGTATGCTAAACTTGTACTGTATATATATACTGGCTGCCTGTCCCCCGACACAATGAATATTATTATTATTATTATTAATTTTCGTTATATCTCCTAATTTTCAATGGGAGGAACATGTACTGAATCGGCCAAGTATAATGTAAAAACACTGCTGTCTGAATAATTCGCTATGGATCATTTGGTGTCTTTTAAGTCTGATTTAGAAATTTTATACTATCAGAGTAGTCTAACATTTACTGTTTTTTCTATTTTATGCAAGTCTTGTATTCATTCTCCCTAAGCGGTATTTTTTGCTGATAGTCTCCTTTTCTATTTATGTAATTCAGTGCCGTTTAAAACCTCATTTGTTCTCGTCTCCACATTTGGTTTTGGATTTGCCTGTGTTCCGTCACTTTTGTTCTCATTCTTGGTTTTTTCTTCCTGGAGTTGGGGGTTTGTGACTGTGATCATATCTTAATTCCCTTCTCTTCATAGATATCAGGAGAGTCCGCCAAACAAAAATTAATTCCGGTTTTCAGTCACGGAATCTCGTAGATCCTAAAATCTGTTAAAACTGTTTTGTGTCTCATGCAAATCCAATGATTATGAATTTGCCAAACACCTATGTTGCTGTTGAATTGTGCACAAGCATAGAGAATTCACACACGCAATGTGCTCTGTGTGAATTCGAAAGCTTGTATTTACATGTATCAGAAGATATGACTAGTTGTATTCAGCATTAGCGTGTCTGCCAGAAGCACCTAATGGTGTTTGGCGGATTCTATTATTTAGTTTATAATTTTAGAGTCTGTTTAATATCTTGCTGTCTCCTTTTCCTCTTTGAATATTAAAAAACATTTCGTACACTGATTCGTTCGTTAAAAACATTTCATACACTGATTCGTGGTGTCTTAATTTGTGTAAACTCCATCTGTCAGGCACACGTTACTGAGTTACTAGGTGAGTACACGTTCATTAAGCTAGAACTGTTTTTTCATCTCTAACTCATTTAATATTTCCCCGTCTGTTATATTTCCTCACCAGCTTAATTCTCGGTCACTTAAACACTATCCCCCAGGTACCTGTACCTCTATTTATTATTAGGTGAGGAGAGGCATTATGTGCTAGGAACAGTACCAAGCCATTTATGTTCCGCCCGGGATTCGAACCCCAGGATTCCAGATTGTGAGTCGAGAACAAACCCAACTGTTCTTCCGAGTACTACCGAGTGTTTATTTATTAAGCTACTATTGATGAATTACTGAAGAGTAATTATTTTATATATTTGTTTAGTTATTAGCTATAATCCTCAGTTATTTAGTTATCACAATTTCTGATACCCTCTTTAGCTTATTTCTGTATTTAATAAAAGGTTACTATTGTAGTATATTTGTATTGAGAATAACCTGTTCTCTTTAACATACACAAGAATTGTAATTCTCTTTTATTTTAGTCATATACAAAAAAAAAGATGATTCTCTGTAATATTCATTTTCTTTGGTATATACTCAGCACTAACTATGATGTTTTGTTGTCATTTGCGACTTTGGTTGTTATTAATTTCTATATTGCATATACGAGGTGCTTTTGAACCCAGAGTTAGTATTGTTGTAGGAAACTTGTTATCTGTCCGCATCTCGTAAACAGGTTATTAAACGTAGACCAAGGCTCCATGATTGAGATGTGAAGTAAGGAACACTTAATTTGGTCCCATGTCTGTTACTGGTCCTAGTGTTTGGTACTGGTCCAGGAGCTGGCCGCGTGTTTCGTACTGGTTCAGGTGTTGGCTCTGTGTCTATCAATGGTTCAAGTACTGGTCTTCTTTCTGGTGCTGGTCCAAGTTCTAACCCCCGTGTCTGGCACTTGGTCTGCAGGTTCTGGCCTCGTGTCTGACACTTCTCCAAGTGCTGCATGAGACTTGAGTGATGAACGTTGGCTGTTACTTTACCACCATGTCAAACAAGCATTCAGAAGTGAAAATCCATCTCAGGTTGATATTTAATAGTTGCTAGTATCCGACGTCTACCGCACGGAACTGCGAATTATTAAATGAAATAAAATAGATAGTCATCCCCTAGTTTATCCAGTTACATTTTCTTTATGAACTCCATAGAAGAAAATGCATCTTGTCCGGCATGATATAAAGGTTAACACACATAAAAAATTAACTTGGTTTCATATGGATACCAAGGGTCCTTGTAGTACAGTCGGGTTCGTTCTCGACACACAATCGAGAATTCCTGGTTCAAATCCCGGGCGGTACAGAAATGGTTGGGAACATTTCCTTTCACCTAACGAATTAATACACGTTAGGTCGAATTGCCTAACGTGTATGAATACACTCTGGCTTTCTGTCCCCCGGCACAGTGAATTAGTATTATTAATTATTTGGTTTGTCAAGGTACATGAACACTGTTAGGCTAAACTTAGTAACCCTAAGTCAACCACAGACCTTCCTCATGGTGCCTCCCACAACAGTTACTTAACTCCCAGATATCTGCTGTTTGGTCATTAATCTATTTTCATTACGTTCTCAACTCACAATAAAGGATCCCGGGTTCGATTCTCGGGCGGAACAGAAATTGTTGGGCACGTTTTCTATTACCTAAAGTCTCTGTTCACTTAGCAGTAAACAGATACATGGGAGATAGTTAGCTTGTAGTCGGGTTACAACAACTACTGACCCTGGAGAGGGTCAGTAGTTGGGATAGACCTCGATAAAATCCTAAAATATATATATACATAGGCTTCCTGTCCCAAACGAAACGAATTATACATGTGTGTAGGTTGAGCAAGCAAGAATCACGGTCTTAGTAATCCCCTAGAGACAATAAGCCTTAAGTCAACGCCAAACCAAACTTGGCCCAGGGTCTTAAGGGCATTATGAAATTTAATGTTTTAAGGCTTTATTGAGATTTGTGTTTAGTGATGAACTGTATTGTGTCTTAATTCAACTTTATCTTAAGTAAAGATTCAGAAAAAAACATAATCTAAAACATATCTAAAACTTATATGAGTAATTAAAAAAAATACCAATAAAGGCCTTACACATAATATTTATAACAGATGTTTTTGGACACAACATCTCAACATGTTCCAAACTAATTCTGATTAGTGAATTGTTATGTATAAAAGCAAAATTCATAGTTTTAATAGATGATAATAGCTTGATATGTGTCTTCTATTAATTATATTTTTTATGTGCTCATAAATACTCAAAACACAATTCTCATAAATATAGTTCAATACGTCATATGACGGAGTCTGCATTTATCAGATGATCGAGTTACATAATGTCGGTCATCGCCTAAGAATTAGGCGCTGATGGGAGATATATGTCATACTGACCCCTGTAGTATATCTGGGAATTTCTTTCGTCTGGAAGTGTTTAATATTTTCCGGTAGGAACCTCCCAGTTTCATATAATAATTACCATTGTAGACAGAAAACGAATTAGTGATAGTTAATGCTTTAAAGTTATTTGAAACAATCTTTAAATTTTATTTCCTTCTTTCCGTGTGTAACAAATTTTTAAAATGTTTGCAGCAGGACGGAGGTGTACCTTGCGAAAAACACATACTCGGTGTAACTTGTACATAAGGATACAAGATGTGCTCTGCGAAACGCATCCCTAGGCGTCAGACTATAATATAGGGTAAAAATTAACTTTAGAGTGTTAACTTTTCAACTTGCCTCGACAGAGAAGAAAAACGTAGGACATATTGAGAAGATTCTAAATCTTAAGAATCATTCTAAATCATTCTTACATTCTAAATCATGTAAGAATTATTAAGCTTGCCCTTTCGGTCATATTCAACAGCATATGTTTGCAAGACTGTGAAGTGTAAGAGGAAGATATACTCAATACTAACAGTGAATTGTGAGAAAGTTCACATTAAGTGTATTCAAGTATATGTGTGTGGTAAGAATGTTTCGTGAATATATTAGGAAATGTGTTGCAAGTACGTGCATGGTGAGTGTATTGGCAACATTGGTATGGGTAAGTGCTTGTTGAGGGTATTAATGACCTCTGTGAAGAGAAGCTACTTGATAAAAACGTTTATGGAAATGTTACATTGAAGGACTCTGCTTGAAGTCGTCACTTGCTGAATATTGTCTCTTGCTACATATCAATTCGTGCAACATAATTATTTACCTGTATACTCGCTCCTGGAGTTTATGGAACAACATTGGTGTCCCACGTGATGGTACTATTTCAATAACAGTGTCAAAACAAAGTAATGTCAATTGTGGTGCAAAATACAATACTAAAATAAGGGTACCACATTTAATAATACCTAAACACATACGAACAAATCCACAAGGGCCGTGACGAGGGTTCGAATCTACGTCCGAGAGAGTCCCAGACACTATCTTAATCGACTGAGCTACGACATGGTAAAAGAATTGCAACCGGAAGTTCTACTGACCTTACTCGGATCCTGCAGCCTCTCCGAGACACAAACCAGGATTTTACACAATTCCCCCATGCACCCGGGCTCTGTTAATAAGCTGTTCTACCTCTTCGTCCTTACTTCATTACACACAGAAATCACATTAGCGTGATGCATCAAATGAACAAATCCACAAGGGCCGTGAATATATATTCACATGATTTCGTGAATATGTTGATTCACTATCAACAACACCATGAGTGGTGTTGTTGATGGTGATGTGAGAATAACGCTGCCAACTGTCTGTACAAAAAGTGCTGATAGTCGAGTATTGTAGTTCTTAATGGCGCTAATAACGGGACCAACAGTGTGGTACCAACATAGACGGTACAGCAAGGCGGATGATAACAGGTAACGACAGTGCTCTCATAAACGACATAAATAGGTGCTTCAAGAAATAGGAAAACGAGCTACTGTTCTATTTCTAGAAAATAATATAAAAGTCATGTAGAACACTTTGTTGCAGAGCAAGATTCCTCTGCAATGTTAAAATGTAGCTGGAGAAAATATGCAATTTATTTGTTCTTTGCAAACAGTTTGGCAGCTGAGTTCTGTTGACGACAGGAATGTTTTGATAGGCAAATTGATGAAAGAAAAGTCCTGAGTTCATGTCAGAATACAGATGTATCCTGGTCCTGGAGCCTGACTTGGGATACAGAACTAGTAGCTTGACTTGGAAACCAGCCGGGACCTGACCTAGTATTTTGAGCCAGAAACGCGGCGTTGCAGTGTGGTTCAAGAGGACCAGAATGGTTGGGAAATCTCTCTCTTGAGTAACCTCGCCCGTGATCCTGACCCCGGGAACCTATAGTCTATGAGCCTGAACCAAGAACCTTATCAAAAAGTCTGGTCCGAAAACGAGAGAGGAACCAGACAGGAATTTTTCAACACAATAACTAGGTGTTAATTGTAATCACAACCCTCATCAATTATTCAGAAATCTTAATTTTAACATTGTTGATGGAATATGTATTTTAAAGGTTATTTTTTCGAGCCTACAGAATAACGTTTTAAAGCTGTATGTGTAAGAATCATGATAGTGTGTGTGTGTGTGTGTGTGTGTGTGTGTGTGTGTGTGTGTGTGTGTGTGTGTGTGTGTGTAAGGAGCATGCTAGTGTGTGTGTGTATTAGAAACATGGTAGTGAGTACGAAACATACTAGTGTGTAAGAAACATGCAAGTGTGAATAAGTAGCATGCTGGTGTTTGTAAGAAGCTTGCTACTGTGTGTTTAAAAAGGATGCAAGTATGTGTAAGAACCCTGCTAGTGTGTGTGTAAGAAGCATGCTAGTGTGTGTAAGAAGCATGCTAGTGTGTGTAAGAAGCATGCTAGTGTGTGTAAGAAGCATGCTAATGTGTGTAAGAGGCCTGTAAGTGTGTGTAAGAAGCATGCTAGTGTGTGTAAGAGGCCTGTAAGTGTGTGTAAGAAGCATGCTAGTATGTGTAAGAGGCCTGTAAGTGTGTGTAAGAGACATGCTAGTGTGTGTGTAAGAAGCATGCTAGTGTGTGTAAGAAGCATGCTATAGTGTGTAAGAGGCCTGTAAGTGTGTGTAAGAGGCACTCTAGTATGTGTAAGAGGCACTCTAGTATGTGTAAGAGGCATGCTAGTGTGTGTAAGAAGCATGCTAGCAACTACATCGCCCACATATTCTTTTTTATGATTGTGTCACATAATCCAACATATTAACTACCTGCTCTTAGAACCTGCGAGTGGAAAGAAATCACAGATATCAAGTCGTCTTAAAATCCGAAGTGAATTTTGTATGGTCGACCTTACTACATCTAAAAACCTTTTTAGTCTTTTTCAGATGGAATGGTCTTTTAGTTTCTTTTAATTTTTCGTAAGCTCGGCTTGGCAAGTATCTTAATTCTGGTATCCATCTCCATTATGTTGGGCTTAAGTAAACTTTCATGTTATGTGAACCATTTTGCCTAATTATTTTGCATCTATCTCCGTGCTCGCTCTGCTACCGCTAATTCAGTATTTTGGGGAAGCTATTCGTATTTCCTGACAAGCTTCCTTGCACTTGCTTCGTGCTCTTGCTAGCAATTCCTCCACGAAATTTCCACTCCAAACGCCCTAGTCCAACATGTTCATTAACTCCAAATGAACTTGTTGAATGTGAGGAAGGAGAGCGGCTGCTGTTCACAGCTGCTTCGGGATGGTCTCTCAGGCGTGGCTACAACTGGTTTTCTATTTCCAGGGTCTTCCTCGTGGCTGTAGACTCACGTAGTACGAACTGCTCCTGGGCGTCGGGTTAGCACACCCTTAGCACCTGTCGTTCTCATTGTTGAACCCGCATTCATTTGGAATTCACTTGCGTGTTGAACTTGGATACATGCGAGCCCCTTACATGCATGTCGGACTTACCTGCGTGTTGACTCGTATTTATAAATGTGTTATATACATGTTTTTCTCAAATGCATGTGGGATCTAAATGTATTTGTGTCTCAAATGCATGCAGAGCCCACATGAAAGCTGAGCTTACATTCATGTGGTACTAACATGCATGCTCGGCTCTCATGCATTTGCCTCGTATGCATTTGGGGCCCAAATACAAGTATAACTCACACATGCAGTTTTCTCCGCTTGTGTACTTTGCAGCGAGAGAAGACGCCTCAGTAAAGAGTTTCTGAAATTAAGTTTTCCTGCTAGGAATTCTATTACTATTTTACGAGCGTGTTCCATAAGTATACCTCCGTAAGTATACTTCCACTTTCTACACTGGCTTGTGTGTTAAGAGAAATTTCAGAAATTAAAAAAAAATCTATCTTAACATCAGCATTTACTTGGGAAAATGTAAAGTAAAAATCTTATAAAACCTTTAAAGAAGAAGTTATAAAGTGCAAGGATCAAATATAAATTTCTGCCTCTGACAGGATTTGTTCTTTGGCATTCATAAAAGAGCAGAGAGCTCTTATTGAAAATTTATAGGACCAGATTGCGTGTGATCTATGACGGGGGCCGCTGGGCGGTGTGACTGTGTTGCTGTTGTTTGTGTTCTGCCACGAATTGCACTCAATTCCTTCATGTGTTTATATTTTATGACATCGCATTTTGTATGTATGCATCACTGTTAACAGGTGTTGTTGGTGACAGCTGTTGTTGGTGACAAACAGTGATGTTGTCTGTTTTGTTACCCCAAGGTGCGTGGAGATGGTAACCCAAGGAGTGTGGCAAGGGGTCACTCAAAGAGTGTGGTGATGGTCACTCAATGTGGGTGATGAGGATCACTCAAGGTGGGTGATGATGGTCACTCAAGGTGGGTGATGAGGATCACTCAAGATCAGATGTAACAACGCACAATCGTCCTCATATTCCTCACAAGTCGTCGTACGATGTAGCCGGCCTGTCAAATCTCCCGTCAGACTCTTGTGCTGCCTTAACTCATTCCATGTCTAAGACAAATCGGTCGTCATTCATAACGTCTGGTAATCAGTAAGAAAGACAGACTGCTCCCATCTCCAGCTTCCCGTGATGGACGATGTTTCGATTTAGCGCGGGAGGGAACCCAGAACGCCAGAACTTAACACTGTTTCCCAAGAGATTGTAATTATGACAAACTCTAACAATTCCGTGTGCAATGACCTTCACTTATCTAACGTGAGCAACGAGACTCTTGGCACAATAACATACTTAGATATATCAGACGAAAGTAACGTTTCTGCTTCTTGCTTCTAATGGTACACATAGGTAAAACACACAAGACGTGTTTTATCTCTTCAAATAAAAAAATAAAATAAATAAGTCATAAACACCAGAAAATATTTATTTTCATGTCATTAATGCATAATTTCCCAAATATAATTCGAGTTTCATCAGTTTAGTGAAGGGCCCATGAGACGCCTTCGACGGTCAATATCCGGTAATGTATATGTCAATTCTGAGTTATAGATTTTAATATCATCGAAGAGTATACACAAATGATCTCCAGATGCTGATAACGTTATTCATTGGTTGTTAAAAACAACAAATTGCACTCGATTTGGTTACATGAATATCGATGCATGTTTTTCAAGATAACATAGGCCTAACATTTTTGTCGAAGTACGTAAAACCTCAAAATCAATCTGATGGTTTTTATATTAAATTAGCTTTAAATATCTGCTTAAATTTATCTTCCAAATCAATGTCGATCCTTTTTGGGTCTGATGTTTTGTAAGGAAACGATAAGATGTTTGTTCACGCTTTGTTGTTTGTGCATTCTCAGATTCCTTCGTTACAGATGCTGTTGTCTTGGCTGTATATTGAGAACATTAAAGTTGACAGTTCTCTAGTGGGAATGTAAAATCCTTTAAGGCGTTTCACTTCAGGTCGTGAAAGAACTTCAGGAGTAAGATGGCGATGTTCATACTCTCATAACTTTTGTGACTGCACGAACAACAAAGCTCTTTCAAAGATCCCCCTCATTCTACACACAACCCAACTATCATCGCCCAAATAATCAGTTGAAACGATTACATTAGAAACGTAGACATAGCAGAGGCACTACGTATCAAACACTCGCATCCAGCTATCAGCAGCCAGCTTAAGCATAGATTTCCTAGTTTCCCTCTAGACCAAGAAAGAAATTCCACCTCACACCACAACTACTGCCACAGACGGAAACGAATATATCACATCTCACTTGAGCTCATCTTACTAGGTGTGTACTCACAGCCACTATGTACTCACTGACTCCAAATATATTGAACAGATTTTTAACGAAACGCTTCCTTCAGCAACGTGCGTCAGGTCCCCCCCAAAAAACTTTTAAAATAAACCTTTGAAAATGTATATTTCAACTTCTTTCCTAAAAGAAAAAAACACAGTAGATCAATAATTCAGCCACGAATCTTCTCGTGGCTGAATTATTGATCTAACCCATTCGATCATATTCAATATCATTTCCCAACAATAAAAGTGATATTAATATGAGAGCGTCAAACCACGGAGGAAGAATTGAAATAGGAATTTCCTTAAGTACTTTCGAATATTAATACATCTTCAGAAGGATAGATCATCCTTCTGAAGATGTATTATTAAATATGAAAGTATTTAAGGAAATTCAGGTTTCACTTCTTCTTTCGTGGTCTGACACTGGCATATAATATATTTGTATATATATATATATATATACATATATATATATATATATATATATATATATATATATATATATATATATATATATATATATATATATATATTTATTTATAAATAAATATATATATATATATATATAAATATATATATATATATATATATATATATATATATATATATATATATATATTTATATATATATATATATATATATATATATATATATATATATATATATGTCGTACCTAGTAGCCAGAACGCACTTCTCACCCTACTATGCAAGGCCCGATTTGCCTAATACGCCAAGTTTTCATGAATTAATTGGTTTTCGACTACCTAACCTACCTAACCTAACTTTTTCGGTTACCTAACCTAACCTAACCTATACAGATAGGTTAGGTTAGGTTAGGTAGGGTTGGTTAGGTTCGGTCATATATCTACGTTAATTTTAACTCCAATAAAAAAAAATTGATCTCATACATAATGAAATGGGTAGCTCTATCATTTCATAAGAAAAAAATTAGAGAAATTAAATTAATTCAGGAAAACTTGGCTTATTAGGCAAATCGGACCTTGCATAATAGGCTGAGAAGTGCGTTCTGGCTACTAGGTACGATATATATATATATATATATACATGTATATATATATATATATATATATATATATATATATATATATATATATATATATATATATGTATATATATATATATGTATATATATATATATGTATATATATATATGTATATATATATATATATATATATATATATATATATATATATATATATATATATATATATATATATATATATATATATATACATTGGTGATTCCTAACTGGTCTCCTCTGGTGGGCAAAAGTTTTGTTCTCACTCCTTCCGGCTGGTGTCCGGATCCCTCACCGAGGGCGAAGAGCCACCACACACGCTTCTCCCTCTCCTTCCTGTGTCACTTTAAATATCCCGAGGTACGGAACATTGCCACTGACGTCCGTCTCCGTCAAATTATTAATCCTTGACATTCGTTGCCCCGGCCTGGTGGGGGACACTCTTGAATCCTGCCTTATTGGGACTTACGGTTCCGAGATAATAACCAGAGCGAGGGCGAGCCTGTGGGTATTATCTTGGGCATCGTACTGTTTCTCATCTGGGATTAAAAACGACCATTTCTGCCTTCGCTCCACTTGCAATTCCTTGCTTTATTTCTCTCCTACTTTTGAACCGAAAGATTGTGTTTGTGAGAACCGTGTTCCCCACGCAGGAAGATTTTGTAGCGTGACCAATTGGCGTCACAACATCTCGTCTCTAAGGTAACTTATTACGAAATAATATCACTCCGTCGACATGTGTTACGCACAATATGTTTACAGTTTTTATTAAATTGATAACTTTAATAATTAACTAGTTTAAATGGAATGATTTTGTTTTTACAATAGCTCCAGTGGAATGCTTCTGTTCCTCTGTCTGTTGTACATTTGTTGGCTCTTAAAAGCAAAGAGCTCTGATAAATTCCGTCTGTAGCCGATTCTGCGTCATATATTTTGTTTGACTGTATAATAAGGGCTCTGTTGGAATTCGGTTATAAAACCGAGCTCTGTTAATTTACTCCTATATAACAAAAACTGTTAAATCGAATTGCAAAACAGGCGCTCAATTGGAAATCTGTCTACTGAAACCGAACTATTTTGAGCTTGAGATTGAAATTGAGAACTAGTAGTCCAGATATAGCAGTAGGCTGAGAGAAAACTGATAAACCTAAAAACACTGGTGTTCCAGGAGTAAAACTGTCATTCTATGTGAGGACTGGTAAAACAAAAAAAAATAACTGGTATTCCAGGAAAGAACTGGTGAGAACGGAGACAATTGATTTTCCAGAAGGATGGTGGGCCCTACAGTGGCTCTTGATTGAACTGGTAAGATAGAACTGGCAAGGAAAGGTTTAAGGAGGAAGATTAATTATCTTGGATATGAATTGCGACTTTAACAAATGTGGACTGCAGAAACCCTGCAATGAAATCAAAACAAACACGTATTGGAAGAGAGGGGAGTGGATTAGTTTGAGGGGAAATATTTAGACATGATCTAGCGCTATTCTTGCAACATTGTTCTTAATATGAAAAAAGTTATTTCTTGGCAATGTTTTAAAGGATAGTAAGATATCTATATGACCTAGTGATGTTGCTTTAGTGACGTAGCCTTTAAACTGTTGCTTTAAGCTGTAAGCAACATCTGGAGAAAAAAGTATTATAATTGATTTTAGGATCTAAACTAAAAATTAAACTCGAAGTTATGACCAAGGGTAAGGTGTGTCAAAGAGCATTTGTGTTCGACGTGAAAGTAGAATTTATGTTCGACGCGTAGAACACTTATTCAGGTGCTGGAAGGCATTTAGAACACTTGTTCTGGTCCTGGAAGTCACTGAAAATACTTCTTGAAGGGTATAGATAGTAGGGTGTGGGAGGTGGAGGCAGTTGGAGCCGGGTACGTGTGAGGGTGTAGGTAGTGGGGAATGGGAGTCGATACAAGGTCGTTGAAGACTGAAAAAAAGTAAGTAGGTAGTAGTCTTTTTTTGGGGGGACGCGAGTCTTATTTTCCTTCGGCGTGACCCCTTTCTCTTATTATATATGACACTAAACAAATGTTTCTAATGTCTCTGTGGCTCATCTGGATACTCAATTATTACCTGTGTTCCGTGTTCGTGTTCCACCCGTGCTATATAGTTTTTCTTTGTCCACCCTGCCAATACCCCTGAGAATTTTATAGGTGGTGATCATGTCTACCCTTACTCTTCTATATTCCAAGGACGTGAGGTTTAGCTCCCGTAGCCTTTCCTCGAAGCTCATACCTGTCAGTTCTGGGACTAGTCTGGTGGCATATACCTCTGATTCTTCTCAAATTTTGTCTTGTGCTTAGCTAGGTATGGACTCCAGGCTGGAGCTGCATACTCCAGGATTAGTCTGACATAAGTGGTATACAAGGTTCTGAATGATTCCTTACACAAGTTTCTTAAGGCTGTTCTTATGTTGGACTCATATTGTGAGTGAATGTTAATGTGATATTGTATATCTCCAATCAGTTTGTCAAGCAGGATTTTCCTTTCCTTAAGATAAACCATACCGCTAATTACACCAATCATCTCAGAAGCTTAAGTAAAACTTCACTAAATTGGTGGTCCCTCACACCACACACCTTACAGGCCTCATTAAAAGAGTAATTAAAACATCATACACTTAATGAGCTCAGATTAACGAGAGCATTAATGAGAATTTCAAGGTGACTGAACATCAATGGATTTAATGGCTTTAATATATGATAACAATATAGACATTGTGCCTCAGCGCTTTCTCCTGATAATTACCTTTGAAAGTTGTTGATGGATTGTATACATTTCTGCATTTTATGTTTTCAACATAAACATATATTAATCCTCTTTTTTCCCTAAATGTCGGCCCTTGCCTTCCGCTTCAAACACTGATTTATGTATGACTCTCTCAGCAGTCTAACACTTTGCTAAATGCAGAGTATTGCCTCTCCCTCTCCCTCTCATCTCTCACAGAAAAAAGCCACTCACTTTCCTTCTTACTCCCTCCCCTCCCCTCCCCTCCCCTACCCTCCCAACAAAAAATCTACTCAACAATTGGTAATTCGGCCATCCGCATCACCACACTATCTACCCACACTATCACTTCTATGGGTGTTTCTCAAATCCGCTAAGCTTACTGTTATAAACTTTTAAACTCCTAAAATAATAACACAAAAAGGCATCATACATGATCACCTGTAAAACCCTGTCACTTTTCCTATGTACACAAAATTGTTGATTTCTACTCCTCTTCCACTGATGCAAACTTTTCACATGGTAGACCACACCTAATCAGTACCGACAGCCACTATCACTGGAAAAGGCACTTTTTCCTTATGCTCGTATACTTCATCAGTACACACCTATTTTTATACAAAGTTAGTTCTCACTATCCACTTCCCTCAGCACAACTAATGGCATAGATTGATGACAATAGAATTGAAAAGGGGCATAAACGGCATTTTGGAGATGCTGCCATTGCAGGTTGGAGGGAGAGCCACGGCAGTTTAGATGGATAATACCAGAGTGTAAAGGAAGGCAAGGCAAGGTTTAGAGGGAACACTTTGGTGGGGGAGAGAGACAATAACATAGTTGCTAGGAGGGTAGTAAGCAACACAGTTGTCATTAAAGTAACAAGCGATACTTTGAAGGAGAAATACTTGGACGCATGAGGAAGAGGAGAAGATTGAGATAAAAAAAAAAGAGAACTTGCTCTAAGAGGAAAAAAATTGAAGAAGAGGATAGGAGAACAGATGGAGAGGAATTCCACCCCCCCCACACACAACAACAACTAATAAACATATGTTCTCCAAATATTCACAACATCGTCAAACGCACAACCCCGCCCTAACCCCGGGAAAGGTGCAAGTGTCAACATAACTGCCCTTGTGTTCCATCAAACCACTCTTGCCTTCCCCTCAGCTAATTAATGAGCACTATTAACTGCCACCAGCAAGAAACCTAAGTTTTGCCTTCAGTGGGCACACACGACTCTTCTGCATCTTGAGAAATTAATTTCGTAACTTCATCATCTCGAGCTAAACTTTTCACACACACACACACACACACACACACACACACACACACACACACACACACACACACACACACACGTTATGAGCAGCGAATAGGTTAAGACTTGGCTTAAGTTCGGTCTTGGTAATGCTCATAAGTTCTAATGTTGGCAATATTTCGTAGATTAATATGCATAAAAATGTGCACTGTATATGCATAGGAATGTACATATATATGTATATCTCTATGAAAGTATATATACTAATCAATATGTATAATAATGAATATACATAATTATCAATATGCATAGCAATTAACAAGCGTGTAAAACTTGAATGATCCCTAAGCCTAGCCTAAGTACAACTATAAACTCTGTGACTCCAAGATTCGAACCTCGTCCGCCTATGAATCATACCCCAGACAGCTCAGTTCTATAACAATTCAATCAGTGATATGTACAATAATCAATATAAATAATAATCAAAAGGCAATGCAGATAATATTATAAATTGCAATAATAATATTTTTATAATAAATCAGCAAGACAGTTGTCAAATTAACCAACAATGCCGTCTGCTTTTTATATAAAAAAGCTTCACTGTATTTTATCTATGTATAAAAGTGAGCCTAAAGTAAGTAGTCTAATGTGTGATACGGTGAAGGAAGCAGTACTATGTGTAACAGTGAGGCAGGAGGAGGAGGAGGTAGTCGACTGTATCACAAACTTCCAGCAGAACATGAAAAACTTTTTCATACACATGTTGTCCCAACCACAAGCAGCCAGGCGAACATATCCTTCCATTCATAACTGACTTAATAATAATTACAAGCTCTAGACAAGCTAAAAATTCCTTTAAAATAAAAAGATGACATTTCAAAGTTTTCTTTAATCCCTCTCACTGTGGACATATGAGTACCCAGAATTACAATATATTAATTGGGTATTTTATGCTATATTAAGAATATATTTGTTGCCTAGATCTAAAACATAGTTAAGATAACACAAACTCACCGAATTTTCTGAAAGGATGGAGACTTAAGGAAATAATCTGAAGTTATGCCCGGGAGTGTAAAGCAGTCCTCAACATATTTACGAGGGTCCGGATATCGATGGCTGCCGGCTGCTGGCTTCTCATCCACTTTATTAACGTACCTTTGTTACCCTCTCCACATTTCATCATTATCACCTTGCATTTTATTTGAGAGTTTCGTAATTCTCGTAATATCGCTTGTGTGTTTTGCTTGGGATTATAAATGACACAAAGACGAGGACGCGGAACGCGTAATGAGCAACAATGTTTTTGAGTCTGGATATATATATATATATATATATATATATATATATATATATATATATATATATATATATATATATATATATATATATATATATATATATATATATATATATGTGTGTGTGTTAATAGAGGCGCTCCCCTAAACAAAGTGTTAATTAAAGAATAGTATGTTAAAGTTGGAGCCAATAGACAAACAGTATGATAAGGATATAGACAGTGTTTACACACTATTTACGGTAATGAATTAAGTGGTGATAAAACCTATCACCACTTTTGTTTACAGACAAGCCATCTAGACCCAGAATTGAACAACAATTTAGCAAACTAGCAGATAGTACAAATATAGCATTGGATATACATTCAGATGACCACAAAATGCTGCAGTTCTCTTGTGATAGTATTTAAAATGTTTGAAAGACGTAGCTTAATACTGGCAAATGAGGGGTTATGAGTAGTGATCGTGATAACAGAGAAAACAGGGTTACCAGACAACAGATTGTCAACGATAAAATTGTTAAAGCTGAATACGAAAACATCTGTGAGTCATGAGTAGTCGAGGTGTAAAATTAAACGTCATTGCATTTGTTGAGACAAAAAACAATTAGACATTGGGATTCAAATAAAAAGGCTTAACAAATTTATCAAAATACTGCTTTCTTCAAATAGTATTTTGCTCTTATTATTCTCATTATGCTGTTCAGTTGTGGCCGCAGTACGGTAGAATGGAGATAGATTTACTTGAACCTGTTCAGGGAAGGATCCAGCAACTAGTCCCAGGAAATTTTAAACCTCCCCTTTGGAGTTAGATTGAGAAAGCCAAATTTGCATTGTCTAGACATGCAAAGAAAAAGATAATATGCAAATGACTAAAAGAATATAAGAAAGGACAATATTATGGTGCTAGATATATAAAAACAATACTCAACATTTAATAGTTTATTCATATTGGTTAAATTATTAATAATATGATTATTATTTTTATAATTTAGAAAATCAACTGAAGCACTTAGTTGACTTGAACCCGTGTTGATTTTCGAGAGCTCCAGTTGATTTTCAGTCTCATTTATATATCCTGTTAGTGTGATTTATCTGCG
This sequence comes from Procambarus clarkii, assembly GCF_040958095.1. Taxonomy (NCBI): domain Eukaryota; kingdom Metazoa; phylum Arthropoda; class Malacostraca; order Decapoda; family Cambaridae; genus Procambarus; species Procambarus clarkii. Next base: position 8,161,199 of record NC_091164.1, read on the forward strand.
TTATTATTATTATTATTATTATTATTATTATTATTATTATTATTATTATTGTAATTAAATTAGGTTTCAGAACTATTCTGGGAACCTACTGATCTAAAAATTGATTTTTAAATGATAGACGAAATTACTCCTAAGCATAATAGTCTTTGGATAAATGGACTGTTTCGGGTGTAGGCATGACGAGCAAATATATATAAAATGTGAGTTTGTTTAGGTGTTAAATATAAGCTGCATCGTTTGGATAAAAAAGGCGTCTGCAGTTTCTACACTGCTATGTTATTAATTGTATCATTATTCATAGGTAGATGGGAATGGTACATGCTCCACTGCACTCTGGCACTGCACTCTAGCACTGCACTCTGGCACTGCACTCTGGCACTGCACTCTGGCACTGCACTCTGGCACTGCACTCTGGCACCACATTATGATACTGGTTTCTGTCACTTATTCTCTGGAAGAATATAACATTTGTAATTATTTAATTTGTTCATCACGCCATCTGAAGTCACTTAATTCTGGTCTTTACTCATGCCTCCTGTAGTTGATTAAATATAGTTTTTTTTTAGGACGCCAGGGGCTGCCAGGTTTAATGTGTAAATACAGGTATTGTATAAGGCTGTGTTGCTAGTGAGTACAGGCCCTGCCAGCGACATTATGCCAGTTTGTTTATATGCAATAAATATATTAATTGCCATGAAAGATTAGTTTTGGTCTCTTTACTATACAATGAAAATAAATTCACTAGAACGCGTCCAGTATTGGGTGGTAAAGTTAATCCCGCAAATTAGAGACCTGTCATATGAAGAAAGATTGAATAAGCTTTATTCACAATACCTATTGATAAAGGCATAGAGCTCTAAAGTAATAATAAATTATTAGCAACAAAAATAATAGTAATCATAATACAATATATTATTATTATTATAACTGCCGACACAATATTTTATTGTCTCGGCAGCCTTTGTTCTTTTTAATACAGCTCTATACACCAGTTTTTACCAAAAATATTTAAACAAATTAAATGTGTAATTTTTAAGTAAATCAATAACAATTTTTATGTGTTTAGAATTCCCACGTTTCATCCAGCCTAAAGCAAATCTATGCACACCATTATCTGTGACCACATATGAACTATTTGAATGTTGCCTAATTCCAGTTCATATAAAAATTCGATGACCTCTAACGTTAACCATTATTTAGGAGAGCGTTGATTAGAGTGGCAGCAGCGCACTACTAGTTCTTAACATCATGGTTGTCATTGCTCCTATATGATAATTTTTTTGCGAATTTATTCAATATCTTTGATACGATTCATTTTAATGTTGTCACATTTATATAAGAGAAGGCGAAAGGTAATGTAATTGTCCGAAAATAGTGCTAAGCCATTACGTCAAGATAGTAAGAGAAGGCGAAAGTGATTACATGATTGTCATATGTGTTATTTGTAATCTGAGAACCCAGAGCATAACCTTTCTTCCAATATCTCAATACGCCTTTACTGGCTAACACACACTCTCAAGAGAGAGAAACTTTCCATAACATTTCCAGCCACTCCTGCATTTCCACTCCCAAGACGGTTGCATTTAGTGTGAGAGAGGCAGCGAGGAACGGGTCTAAAGTGATGTAGAGAGCTGCTCCGCGAGGACCGTGCCAGACGGGCCTTTGAATTGCTGGGAGGGCCAAGGTCTGACCCAAACACCACTTCAAGGGTGCCAAGACTGGTACCCTCATTGCCATTGAAAACATGCACTATGACCACCGCTCCTCCAGCCGGCTGTCACTCTCCTCTGCCTCTTCTGGTAAACATGTAGCAGTATTTTCGACAGGCTCTACCACTCACGTTCGGGACGAGTTCTTTACGTGTAGCGAACTTATCCAGAATTCGTTCTTCAAAAGAATTAGAATGCTATTATTTTTTTCAATGCCGATCTGCGTATAGTGTTCGCCGGGGTCACCAAAGTGAAATATTCGAGATCAAATTTTAAATATGTTCACTAATTTTAGGACGAGTGCAGCGTTTATATATTTGTTAAGCTTATTACTATATACTGAATATTTAATGTATACTATTGTGAATATTTGTGGTTATTTATTCCAATGCACAAGTAAGGGATATGTGTACCATGGAATCCCCGAGCGATATCATATCTATTTATAATCTAGCAGCAAATCAATCAAACGATAAACGTCGACAACATCCGCCCATCTAATCTGAGATTTCTGTACAGTAACTGATATAAGTTGTACAATTACTGATGGAAGACTGTACAGTCACCGATGGAACGCCTTACAATCTATAATTACTGAGGTAAGGTTCAACAGTTTCTGAAGAAAAACTCCAGGATCTCCAAGGGAAGTCTCTACAGTCAATTTCATTCAATTTAATAGTCCCTTAGAATATCAGACCTGCTCTCTGTGCCTACTGCGCTAATCCTGCAATTTCGTTACTATAAAGCTGTAAATTTGAACAGAAAATTAATGGACAGCAATCTAGACCTGGAATCAACATTAAAGAAGAGTCCAAGGGAAAATACGGCTAAATTGACCTATGTATCTGGATTAGGGCCTGAGGGGGGGGGGGCGGTGACACCGTATGAGCAGCGAAGTAAATATTGCACCTCTAGTTATTCTACTATATGTCGTCGTAGAAGCAACAGTGCATTTGTGGCCTGATGAAGTGTGGTCGGGAAATGCCACAGTGATGTTACTGTGAATTGTGGAATCATGGTTAATAGGGATCTGCAAGATTAATGGGAATTGTGTACTGTGAACATTAAACCAATGTTAATAAACATTAGAAATTTCTGTGATTAACATTCATATAAAAGTTTATTCGAGAGAAACTGTGAGTTAAGATGTAAACTCCTGGCGGAACAGTTTCTTTGGGCAGTGATGAGTTACAGTGATGTCATTAACTGAGATCTCAATTTAGTTGTAACTAAATATTTAATTTCAACGGTGAGTGCGAGTGATTTACGAGGTACTAAGCGTGTTATTGTGTGTGAGAGTGATTCACATTGATTACATAAACTGCCAATGCTAATGACCAAATTAGTTCCGAATTAATATAATTTGGTTCAGTGCGTGTGAAAGTCTACGGATACATCCTGCCACGTTTGACTACCTAATGAACCGCAAGCCGAACAAATATGATGTATGGTGTATTTAATACAGTTAGGCAGATGCAACGACTGCAATAATGAACGTCAGAGTGACAACGTCCTCCGAAAATAAACCTGAATGGAAAGTTCACAATAAGTTAAAGTATTTCAGGAGTACAGTACCTCTCCAGTGGTGGCCTGAGTGAGAAGGCCCCTCCCCTCACTCAATAAAAATTGCTAATATTTTGCCTAATCAAAACCATACCTAACATATCGAGGCCCATGCTCAGAAAGCGTCAATATTTTAGTGCTTTCATTTTTACTAATACGTCGCATTCTAAATATATAATTCGAATCCGTTAAAAATGCGAAGTATTACTTTAGATATTAGGAAGTTCTTCGAGTGTTGAGGTCCTGAGATCGAGCTGAGATCGAGCAAAAATGCAAAAGAGCCATGAGCGACCGATGTCTGGAAAACAGTTCCTATGGAAACTTTATTTCCGGAAACACATATGTAAGCTTAAAACTCTTATGAAGAGGATGTTAAGCTACATTCTATTCAGTAAGTGAACTGGCCTGACAGCCTCCGTGAAATACTGTCTGGAGTTAACTACCTTCACATAGTGAGGCATATGTGTGTGTAGGCAAGATTACCAAACCCGGTCAGTCTTTGTGGAGGACATTAGGTAATACCACACGATATGATAGGCAAGGTAAGCATAGGGAACACCCCACACTGGCCATCACGTAAGACCTCATGATGCGACATCAACTATAGACCCCATGCCAGGAACTCCAATCTTAGTGTTACGTAAACCTTCAGATTCAATAACGATCGTCTCTGGTTATAAGAATGAGGTTGTGCTTTGGGTATAAGAGAGTGCAACTTCTATGTTATTTCTTTTCGATTGTTCAAGAGGAATTGAGAAAAGTTCCAATCGAACAGAGATCAATTGCGCAGTTTTAGTATTTGACTCATTCACACATTGGATTAATATACATCCTATTCTCTCACTTAGTTAATCGCCTTTTCAACGAAATTGACCAAACCGTCAGAATTTAGTAACATTATTTGAAATTGAAGCAAAATAATATTGACATTTTCCGAACATCGGCCTTGATATGTTTGGTAGGCTGTTGAGGTTTGAACGTAACTGGTTAGGCAAACCAATTAATTTTTTTACTGAATGTCAAATCGTGAAAACTGGCTGCTATTTGGCACTTGCTCGAAAGATAAAAATAAAAGGTTTAGCCTAAATTAAAGCAGAGTAAAAGGTCATTGGAGAAAACTATAGAAGCAGATGAGCCACAGAGATGAAGTGCAACATATCATTAGTTGTTAAAAATTAGTTGATGAGTTAGAAGTCATTAGTTGATGAGTAAGAAGCGAAGGTAGTGCACCCCAGGGGGATAAAACGTAGATATGAAAGAAATTCAGCGAGTAGAAGTCATTAACATAGATAACTAACACTAAAATTATATTGTCAATGGCTAACGCTCGTACATGCAAGTACAATTAGGCAGCTACAGTGGAGTGTGCACATATACGAAAAAAAAATCGAACGAATATAATACAATTTAGATTGGAATAACGAATATGGAAAAGTCGTATGACAATGATGCAGCAACAGACCGAAACCCAATATACCGGTAAATGGGGAACAGGTCTGGTGTTGCGTGGGGAAAGGTGGAACGGCAGAGGGAAAACGGTCAGGAAAGGTGGGAGCAGGGATAGGTGGAGAGTGGCAGAGGGGAACTGGGAGCACGGTAGAGGGCAATTATGAATATGGGGAAGAACACATGAATAAAGGAAACTTAGGAATGCCTATTGGCCCATACGAGGCAGCTCCTATTATATCCACCTCAACTCATTCATATACATGTCTAAACTACGGTTAAAACAATCCAACGAACCCACGTCTATTGTTACGCAGACAATTGCATTCATAAATCGACAACCTAATTTGAAATTAAATATATACACATCTTGTTCTAAATCTGAACTAATCTAATTTGTACCCAATTTTTCGTGTTCTAGTTTGAGTTAATATATTTGATACCTCAATAATATCTACTTTAATATACCCTTTCATCCATTTGCATAATTCAGTAATGTCACCCGTTATTTTTATTAATGCATGTAAATATTAATTAGATTTTCCTAATATATCTATATAAGGAGGTTTCTAAATCCTGGGATTAACTTTGTCATCTCCTGACACGTTCAAGTAATACAGGAGCAAGATAAAGCTGAATAATATTAGATGATGATTTTCCTGTTGGTGAGTGCTCAATCCCCGACCGTTCTAGTGTTTGGGCAATATTCCATTCCCCTGTCCCACCCGAAATCCTTATTCTGATCCCTTCCAAGTGCTGTATCATCGTAATTGCTTGGCATTTTCTCCTGACATTCCCTTCCCTTCTGATCTACTTGTACCCAGAACACTGATTTCGTATGTATCCGGGACTCTGGCTAACTTGCACCTAACGCCATGGGTTTGTTTATACCTGGCATTCTATCCTAGTTGTACCTGGGACATTGCTTTGGCTGAACCTGGACCGCTTACCCAGGTCGCTCCTGGCAGCGCCATCATTAGTATGCCGCATGAACTTCCTCCACTATCTGGCACTCTCTCCCCGAGAAGGATCAGTGCATCACTCCTCTGAACGTGAGCGTAACGAGGAATATTTTCCCAAAAATCTGAAAACTCCAGCCAAAAAGCCAGTAGCAATTTACGTGAAATTGACAGAGGGGATGCATGAGAGGGGAGGCTTGTAGAGGGAGTGAATACAGGTGCTACTAGCTGAGGACTAGAGAAGAGTGAGGAGAGATGGAGCTAGCTGAGGACTACAGTAGAATCAGTTAAGGAGGGTGTAGGTGCGGACTAGATGGGAAATGCTCTTCAGGCGTTAGTGCATCACTCGTTCTAGCTATCGTATTTTTCTCGCAAGTTAAGATATGATTGTGCATGGTCTGTTGTGAGCCGTACCCACCGCCAAAACTCAGTTCTCTCTCAGTCAAGGCAAACTCCCTTAAAACTATCGCCCAGCCCTTCATATCCACACACTCTATATTCCCCGAGTAAGGCAGTTTAGTCTCTAAACGAATTATATATGCGAACAAGATTGAATGGTCCCTAGGACTATATGCAACTGAAAACTCAGTTTATATATATATATATATATATATATATATATATATATATATATATATATATATATATATATATATATATATATATATATATGTTTATTTATTTATTTATTTTCATATTTATTTATTTTTGTCGTAATGTTCTGGGTGGTCCTCCAGAGCCAGGAGGTCATTAGTGCTGGGAACATCCTCTGGTTTTCCTTGTCTCTAGCGCTGGTTATGGCAGAGTCTGGCTCCTCGCTTTTGTTCCTGTTAGTATGAATTCCTTCTTTTTTCCTAGCTTTGTAAGCATGAGAGAGAGAGAGAGAGAGAGAGAGAGAGAGAGAGATAGAGAGAGAGCAAGAGAGAGAGAGAGGGAGATAGAGAGAGTAGAAATGAAATGGCTATTAGCATGATTGTCCAGACAATAGTCAGAATTTAGCAGTCTTATTTTATGGTTAATGGCCATCGTTCATCAGTCCTGTTGTCTAGTCAGTGGTCAACGAAAGAAAGTTGTGTTCATAAACCTCTGATAGAGCAACACATAAACCTTCAATGGGCCAAAACATAAACCTTTGATAGACGAAAACACAAATTATAGAGTGAGTCATAAACCTTAGAAAAAGAAAATCATTAATCGTCCTGATAAAGCTGCATGAAGTCAAAACACAGATTTCATCTAACCAAATAAATAGCACTAGACTTCGTAAGAATGCATAATTATCTTCATTAAAGTTGAACACATGCATATTAAAGATATCAAGCCTACTATAAACATGTTTTATGTCCTTATCTCCATGTGTTGGAGAGTTGCTGGTCTCCGCCAGCTTGTGGCTTGGTGTGTAATACACAACTTGGTTGTAAATACTAAAAACATACAGGGGGATGTAAGTTAAGAGGGAGAGAGAGAGAGAGAGAGAGATAACAGACAGACAAACGGACAGACATACAGAGACAAAAAGGCGCGGAATACGCAGTCAAATATGACTGCATATACCGTGTTGATTATTTTCCTGTTTAGTGCATCTGTCCTTCAGATTAGTGCTCCTAATATCCTAATTATATATATATATATATATATATATATATATATATATATATATATATATATATATATATATATATATATATATATATATATATATATATATATATATAAATAATCTATATTTGGGGCCGCACACATATATAAATTTAAGCCTTATTCAAATACTTTAAAATATAAAACAGGCGACCACAGACCGGGAAACAAATAAATATATATATAAATATTTTTTGAGTGTTGACTTGCTGAATATGATGATCTTGGAAAAGAAAAAATACATTTTGAGAAGAATTTCATGTTGCTCTTGCAAATATGCAAAAATGTTAGCAAAATTTCAGCATAATAGTAATGGTACCTGCCTTTCTATACCAGTTACCTGCCTTCGTCAGACTGGTATGTTCTTTTCTCCCTGGTACCTTACTGTACCTAGTATCTGCCATTTTGAGCTACATTCCTGCGGTTCTGTACTTCTTACTTTATTGAACCTTGTAGTAGCTTTACTTTGCCTGGTACCTGTCTGTCTGTAGCTGATACCTGTCTTCCTGTTGCTGGCTCCTGCCCTCCAGTAGCTGACTCCTGCCTTCCTGTAGCTGACTCCTGCCTTCCTGTAGTTGGCACCTACCTTCGTGTAGCTGCTACCTGCTGTCCAACAAGTACATCGTGCCATCCTTAATGTTACATACAAAGACTAAGCAAAGTAATTTACTCCTCTATTACCAGTAACATTAGGCACATCAATATTCAAATGTATATAATTATTTAACCAATATATATATATATATATATATATATATATATATATATATATATATATATATATATATATATATATATATATATATAATATACTGTATACACATTGTATGGCTTGAGTGATCCCCAGCATGACGCTCTGCTCCACACACACACGCTCAAGTATTAAGGGATTTGCCAATTATAAATGTGTTGTTCCTGAACCTTTATATATTTTTATTTTTATGTGCGAGAGTTGTCACAAAAAGTTATTTATGAAATTTGAAATAAAGTTAGCAGAAACCTGTGACATTATATATATATATATATATATATATATATATATATATATATATATATATATATATATATATATATATATATATATATATATATATATATATATATAATATGCAGCTGCTACCTCTGCAACACACTCTCCCATGTCCCTCCTCGCACACTCCCTCCCCGTCTCCCTCTCATCACTTTAAAACATTTCACACCCTCGCTGTCTTTCCCCCTAGTCCCACACACCCTCCCAATTTACCCCTAAACACCCAATCCCTGTATCAACCCACACATTACCTTCTCCCTATCTTTCCTGACATATATCTTCTCCGTCTCCTTGTGCGTATTTCTTCCCAGTTTCAACCTTTTCGATCTCCTCCAAACACACATACACCCTTCCAAACCGTCTCACACACATTCTCTGTTTCTCCATATTACTAAAAACCTTTTCACACCACGTGTATCTCCACTTACACCATCCCCCATTTCCACGAGCAAATTCTCTCCTCATTGCCACCCCTTTATCACTGTAACCATTTCCACTGCACACTATTTACATCACTATAACCAAAAGGTGGGGCAAAGATTTCAAGTTTGTCATTTGAAAATTCGTTTTGCATGGCTGCATCAGAAGGCATTAACTGGAAAATGGATCCTTAGTGCCTAAAATAAATTTTAGGGACTTTGTGTTGCACACTACATATCTACCGTTCTAGAGAAAGGTGTAGAGAAACCGAGCTCTCTTCAACGTGGGCATTACTTTACCCCCTTCCATCCCCCCACCCACCCCCCCTCCTACTTTTCTGTGATATTTTCAATACACAATGCAAAGTATTGCAAACCTAACTGCAAACGTCTGCCCTCCCAACATTAATAAACAGAAAAGAAAACATTCCATGTTTTATATATACATGGAATGTTTGCGAGTGTGTTTATATATATATATATATTGTCACGTGGGGGTGGGCGGTCCGGGGCTCTGCTAACACTCGGCTGCTAGGGGCTCAAAGGGCCCAAATACTCAGCCCCTCCGACTCCCTGGATTCACCGGAGTCTCCTTGGTCACACAAGATAGGACCAACAATGCCCACCTCCGCAGGTCTTTGCTTCCACCACAAAGGGGTGCCACTGATTCACCCTGGAAGCCCTTCAGTCAACCACGGGGAAACTGCTGTTAACAGTTCCGGCCTAGACCCGTGGGGGAGTGAAGGAAGACTCAGGCTTACCTATAACCATAACCTCCCTGAGTCTTGCCTGCCAGACAAAAAAAAGGTTGCAGGAACTCCTTTCCCGCCTGTCTTCTCTATCTTCCTCTTAGCAAGGTCGCCAGCTGGGTTATTATATCTGCACCCCAGCAATGCAGTTCAGTGGGTGTATCATATATCGTTTGTAGCCAGAAATGTATGCTCATAGAGAAAATCACAAATGGAGGCACACTCAAACACAGTAATAAAATGTGTGGATTTACTGACGCAAATTACATGAACACACACACACAATCACAAGTAATACATGAATATGGAATATGGATGATGAGTCTGGAGATCGTCAGCCTCCTCTTCCACGACCTCCAACTCTCCTTCAACTGGGCAGGAAGACAGGAGTCTCACACTCTCACAGGAGGGCCTCTTCACCACGTCGGCACCTCTTCTTCACTGTCCTGCCATCCATACACACTGTCCTCTCTGACAGTCCTGGACACAAGCTGCCTTGCAGCCTACTCTACTATTAAGGTAATAAAGTCTTGCTGCCACATACACGAGTAAATATTGTGGCCTAACTAGCCTACTCATACAAGGGGTAATGGGAGGGAAAAATGATCTACCTTACACTCCTGGCTCACGACGCCTGTCCCTCGATGGTGTGAGGTTCCCACGCTTCCTTGGGTCGATCCTCGACGATCCAGGGCGTTCCACAGGTCCTCAGGTGTCGTGAAGCCTTCGCGTCGTCGCCGTTCCAATCCCTGAGATTCAGCTGCCCCAATCCTGGTTCATCGATGGGCGCTGAGCTAATCACTATTTTTCCCCACACTCGCCTCTCCCACAGGGCGTCGCTCCTTGTCCTAGGCACTGTGTCGTCCTTCCAAGATTCTCAGTGGATATGACCCCAGTCACAGCAGCTTGCTCGCCCACCTTCCAGACCTCAACGTCCAGCCAGCGGCGCCGCCCAGCGTCGTCGCCGACCGTTTTCCAAGTTTGGCACTTCTCTGCTCACTGAACTTGGTTCCTCTTTGGCTCCCCAGAAGCGCAGGGTCTCCAATGACTGTGAGGGGCAGCGAAGGCCAGCTCAATCCACTGAACAAGGCTTGCAGAGCCTCCAATCTTTGAGAGCAGACCGAGGCGCGTCCTGTCGCTTCCACGGTCAGTACAACTCTGACGTTGGCGCCGCCCGGGGCACTCGGTGACGTCATGGCGGGCCCTGATTTGTCGCCCGCGACCTACGTCGACCAATCCGCGATCGACTAATGTCCCTTCCAAAAGGTCACATCTGCCGTAGGGGATACTGTTTCATTTTATAACAGGGCGCCAATTTTCCTTTATTTACAACTTATAATGTAACTTCTTTCCTTTTACTGGCAGCCGGTCTGGTCGCCACATATATCACTAGACTCCCTGAACCTCAGAGAATCAGTAGGGAGAGCTGATATGACTCTTTAAGCCGGCAAACGAAAGAAATAGGAGAGGGCACCGTAACATACCCCTCCCCTTAAAATAAGAGTCATATCGGAAGAGCAGCACTCAAGAGGGCAATCTATACTCTTGCTCCCTCCGTTCCTGAAGTGTCACTCCTCCAGTTGGTGACGTGGCTCGTACCACCTTGCCAGTCACTTGCCTCATTGTATCTCCACCTCGCATAGTACCGGGTGTGACGGGTGTTCCCTGAACACCTACAAGAAATCCCCTCTCCGTGGCTACGGGTGTACTCCCACGGCTCGTTACCACTGTAAGATTCAGTGCATGCGGCGCCTCCACCGCGTCGTGCACTCTGAGATAGTCTTGCATTTCCACTGCGTCCTACAGGCACTCCATGTTTCCTCTCATGATCTCCTCTTCGCCAATCTTCTCTCTTCTCGGTTCCTCTTCTCCCGTAGGTGCGTTGTCTCCTCACAGTGGCACTTGTAACCTGTACTCCATCCAGCAGCTTCCTCTCTTCCACACTAGGCTTTTGCGATGGCCCAATGCCCCTCTGGTTAGGCTGGCGCCTACCCTGGGTGTACCTATTCCCTGCTTTCTTCGTATTGCCTTTCCTATACCACTCGCTCCTTCGTTCCCGACGAACATCTTCACTCCTCCATGAGATTTTCTTCCCTGCAGACGTCTTCTTCGGTTCGTGGTTGGGCTCTTCCACCTCCCTGTGGCTCACCTCACCACGGTGGTTCATCTTGCACCTACCACTATTCATCTGGCCGGCATAGGGTGCCTTGCGTCGTGGCTCCTCCACTCTGCCTCTCACTGCCGTTCGCTCATCCACTGAGCTTACTTTATTCACGTTTCTGTATGGAGGGAGTGCGGTCTGCAGCCTCTTCACCGCCCCAGGCGTTCGTACAGCTGCTCCTCGCCACTCCTCCACACGCATCATCAGGCTTAGTCGGAGGTCCCCGTCGGGGTTTTCCACAACCTCCGACGACCTCTCTGCACTCTCGCCCTCGTTGTCGTCGTCTCTGGCGACGTTTTCCCTGGCGAAGTCGGCTTCCTCACGACCATCTGGAACGACCGATACCTCACCTGGCAGGGTTGTACCGCTGCTTGCAACATAGGCACTCCTGGCCCAATCGGGTTGTATCCTGCCTCCTCCGAGGTCATTACCCAGCACCATCTGTACATGCTCTAGGGGTAACTTAGGGGCTACAGCTACTATAGCTCTCTCGACTCCGTAGTCGGCAATCAGCTGTACTTCGTGAAGTGGCAACCTGTATTCCTCCCCCACACTGCGTATCCTCACCACTCCCACAGGTGAATCATTAAATTCCTTGGGGAGAATACTCCTGGTCACCATACTTATGTCAGCACCCGTATCTCGAAGCACGGCAACCTCCACTGGGTCTGACTTTCCAAACTTCACGTTGGCTCCGAAAACGAAGGGATGTTCACCCAACTTCATTTCCCAACCATTCACGTTGGGTCCACTATAATATGGGGTGTGAACAAACACTCTCTCCTCTTCCAACATTAATCCTACATTCCTTTGGTGCTCCTCACACTCGCGGGCATAATGTCCTCTCACGCCACAGTTGTAGCATCGGCTGCCTCTCCTGGGCGGCCACTCGCTAGTCACTCTGGCGGTACCACTTGCAGACGTTCCCTGGGTCCTCCTTGGACTCCCTGTCGTCGCATCCGGGACTGCAGCACTTGCTCCTGAGCTAGGTCCACTGCTCACAGCTTGGGGCTTCCTCCCCGCGTCTCTTGAGCTCTTGAACCACGTTACTTCATCGGGCACACTACTCTTGGGAGAGTCCCCACCCGTCCTCGCTCCTCCTGAACTCCTAAGGTTCCCTCCCGACCTGGGGTAAGGCGAGTGTCTGGGCGGCCCCTCCCTCCTGATATGTAGTGCCTCCTCCAGCATGTCGGCTCGATCCGCTGCAGCCTTCAGGTCCTTAATACCTGCTTCTCTCACCCTTACTCGCAACTCAGGATGGAGCACCGACATGAACTTCTCCATCACTACCAGTCGTTTAACATCATCCACCGACTCCGCTTCCTCCGCCTTCAACCATCGTAGGAATTTCCGTTCCATATCCCTGGCGGTCTCGGCGTAAGTCTTTCCCGACGCTCTTGTACACTCTCTGAACCGCTTCCGGTACATCTCCGGAGTCAGCCGGAATGAGTGGAGAACCGCATTCTTAATCGCGTCATAACTAGTACACTCCTCTAGGTCCAGCATGTTATAGGCTTCCCGGGCCTCACCAGTCAACCTGCCCTGGACCAGAGCAGCCCAATCATCTTCCGGCCACTCCTTCAGAGTTGCTATCCGTTCAAAGTGTTCGAAGAACGCCTCAGCTTCTTGTGGTTCGAACGTAGGTAAGTCACGTTCCCTTACCTTGAGGTCATCCCGCCGTGCAGGTAGTGAGGGCAGACCACGTTCAACGCGACGCAATTCGACTTCTTTCTTTGCCCTTATCTCCTCCAGTCGCAGTTGTCTCTCTCCTTCTTCCCGCTGCAGCCGAGCTTCTCGCTCCTCTCGCTGCAGCTCAGCCGCACGTTCCTCTCGCTGCAGCTCAGCCGCACGTTCCTCTCGCTGCAGCTCAGCCGCACGTTCCTCTCGCTGCAGCTCAGCCGCACGTTCCTCTCGCTGCATTTGCGCTTCTCTCTCCTCTCGTCGCAGCTGGGCTTCCAGTTGCATCTTCATTATTTCCAGTTGCAGGCTCCTCTTACTACAGCTGGACCTTCCACTGCTCCCATGTTCACTGTGAATTCTCTCCACACTGGTAGGCGCTTGGGGAGGCCCTAGTCGGGACGGTTCACCTTGCGACGGCTCTCCTCGGGACAGCTCCTCTTGAGATGGCTCCTCTCCCGTCGCTTCCTCTCGAGCTGTGAGCTGTGCCATGATCTCTATCCTTCGCTCCGCTACCTTAGTCGTCCTCAACCTGATCCCAAAGTGGTTTGCCACTTGTTGGAGCTGGGCCTTGGTACACTCTTCCAAAATTCTCTCGTCCCTTGTGTCAATAAATTTCTTTACTTTGTCTTCCTCCATCTCTATATCATTGAGCATACACGACAGCACAGACAAGTTAGTAGGCACTAATTTCACCGTTTCAGTCCCTTAGCTGGTTGAGTAACAGTACTACTGAATTCACTGGCCACACTGTATTAGAACCCTGGCAACACTTGTCTTGGAATTTGGGCCACACTGTAGCTTGATCCACGCTTCCTGGCGAATTTCCCAGTTCTTGGCTACTGGGGTTCGAATCCTGGCAAGGTCGCCAGTTCTCTTGTCACGTGGGGGTGGGCGGTCCGGGGCTCTGCTAACACTCGGCTGCTAGGGGCTCAAAGGGCCCAAATACTCAGCCCCTCCGACTCCCTGGATTCACCGGAGTCTCCTTGGTCACACAAGATAGGACCAACAATGCCCACCTCCGCAGGTCTTTGCTTCCACCACAAAGGGGTGCCACTGATTCACCCTGGAAGCCCTTCAGTCAACCACGGGGAAACTGCTGTTAACAGTTCCGGCCTAGACCCGTGGGGGAGTGAAGGAAGACTCAGGCTTACCTATAACCATAACCTCCCTGAGTCTTGCCTGCCAGACAAAAAAAAGGTTGCAGGAACTCCTTTCCCGCCTGTCTTCTCTATCTTCCTCTTAGCAAGGTCGCCAGCTGGGTTATTATATCTGCACCCCAGCAATGCAGTTCAGTGGGTGTATCATATATCGTTTGTAGCCAGAAATGTATGCTCATAGAGAAAATCACAAATGGAGGCACACTCAAACACAGTAATAAAATGTGTGGATTTACTGACGCAAATTACATGAACACACACACACAATCACAAGTAATACATGAATATGGAATATGGATGATGAGTCTGGAGATCGTCAGCCTCCTCTTCCACGACCTCCAACTCTCCTTCAACTGGGCAGGAAGACAGGAGTCTCACACTCTCACAGGAGGGCCTCTTCACCACGTCGGCACCTCTTCTTCACTGTCCTGCCATCCATACACACTGTCCTCTCTGACAGTCCTGGACACAAGCTGCCTTGCAGCCTACTCTACTATTAAGGTAATAAAGTCTTGCTGCCACATACACGAGTAAATATTGTGGCCTAACTAGCCTACTCATACAAGGGGTAATGGGAGGGAAAAATGATCTACCTTACACTCCTGGCTCACGACGCCTGTCCCTCGATGGTGTGAGGTTCCCACGCTTCCTTGGGTCGATCCTCGACGATCCAGGGCGTTCCACAGGTCCTCAGGTGTCGTGAAGCCTTCGCGTCGTCGCCGTTCCAATCCCTGAGATTCAGCTGCCCCAATCCTGGTTCATCGATGGGCGCTGAGCTAATCACTATTTTTCCCCACACTCGCCTCTCCCACAGGGCGTCGCTCCTTGTCCTAGGCACTGTGTCGTCCTTCCAAGATTCTCAGTGGATATGACCCCAGTCACAGCAGCTTGCTCGCCCACCTTCCAGACCTCAACGTCCAGCCAGCGGCGCCGCCCAGCGTCGTCGCCGACCGTTTTCCAAGTTTGGCACTTCTCTGCTCACTGAACTTGGTTCCTCTTTGGCTCCCCAGAAGCGCAGGGTCTCCAATGACTGTGAGGGGCAGCGAAGGCCAGCTCAATCCACTGAACAAGGCTTGCAGAGCCTCCAATCTTTGAGAGCAGACCGAGGCGCGTCCTGTCGCTTCCACGGTCAGTACAACTCTGACGTTGGCGCCGCCCGGGGCACTCGGTGACGTCATGGCGGGCCCTGATTTGTCGCCCGCGACCTACGTCGACCAATCCGCGATCGACTAATGTCCCTTCCAAAAGGTCACATCTGCCGTAGGGGATACTGTTTCATTTTATAACAGGGCGCCAATTTTCCTTTATTTACAACTTATAATGTAACTTCTTTCCTTTTACTGGCAGCCGGTCTGGTCGCCACATATATCACTAGACTCCCTGAACCTCAGAGAATCAGTAGGGAGAGCTGATATGACTCTTTAAGCCGGCAAACGAAAGAAATAGGAGAGGGCACCGTAACAATATATATATATATATATATATATATATATATGACAATGTCAGACCACGGAGGAAAATGAAACAGGAATTTCCTTAAGTACTTTTGTATATTAAATACATCTTCAGAAGGAATGAAGATGTATTTTCCTTCCTTCTGAAGATGTATTTAATATACGAAAGTACTTAAGGAAATTCCTGTTTCATTTTCCTCCGTGGTCTGACATTGTCACATTCTTAATCACGTGTTTATTTTCGTGATATACACACACACATATATATATATATATATATATATATATATATATATATATATATATATATATATATATATATATATATATATAACATATATATAATGGTTATAAGATATACATTGATACAAAAAGTGCTTAAAGCTTCACTAAGCAAGGTATAACTTGAAGGAGATCAGTGTAGTGTGATCACTGGTGCACCGATTAGCGAGGTATGACTTGAAAGAATTCTCAGCAAAATCAAGTCAATTAGAAGCTGTTGATGAGTCTTGATATAGAAGGAGAGATTTAGTCAAGGATGATTTATACGACCGTGGTTGTACGAATGTCAACATCATAGCTTGCCTCTGAGAGCGTTTAGCAGGACACTTTACGCCTCTTGATGTCACTTAGATCATCCAGCAAGGCAGTTTGGGACGCAGGTTGCCACAGATAATGTTCTGTAACTGCTGCACGGTACATTTGGGTGCCCATAAGCTGTCAACAGCGTCTCGAAGCGCCAGTCTTACTTGTAAACTTGCACCACCAGTATTCTAGGACTAGAGGTTCTGGGCTGTATAACGAAGAGTTAGATATAGAGAGATATTATTCGTGACAAAATTTATTCTCGTTTTCATCTCTAGCTACTTACTGTGTCTAGCTAGCCAGAAGGTAGGTATTTGCTAGAGAGCGTCAGCATGCTAAATTGTAAGTGAAACATTTATTGTCTTGCATACTAACACCCTTCCGTCAAGAAAGTGTCAAAGATATTTTTGTCACATTTTCTCTGAATCTGTCTGTCTGTCTGTCTCTCTCTCTCTCTCTCTCTCTCTCTCTCTCTCTCTCTCTCTCTCTCTCTCTCTCTCTCTCTCTCTCTCTCTCTCTCTCTCTCTCTCTCTCTCTCTCCCCTCTCCCCTACTTACCAAATTCACAAAATCATGCTGGCACGCTTGCCACATCGGAACTTTCCAAACTCCTTCACTTTACATATCAACACGTCAGCCTGTGGTGTCTCTTAAATTTACTGAATGTAAATGGAAAACTTTTCTGAGCTCAGTTATGCTTGTGTTGTTACCTCCGGGGATATTTGCTGTATGGAATTCTCCCTGGAGAACCGGTTCTCTTGATATTTAATTCAGGTTCTCTCTCTAGAGACATAAATTACCAGGTACTATCTCAAAGTACCAGGACTTTGAGAACATAGTCTCTCTCTCTCTCTCTCTCTCTCTCTCTCTCTCTCTCTCTCTCTCTCTCTCTCTCTCTCTCTCTCTCTCTCTCTCTCTCTCTCTCTCTCTCTCTCTCTCACTTTAGGTAAGAATTAAAGAAATGAAAATACACTGATACATGCAATAAGCTATTATCCTTTATCAGATCATCAGAATACTGGCTCTAGAGATTGAACTACTTATAATGAACTAAGTTTTCTGATGGAGCCTACATCGTTTCTCAAGCTGCTGAGAAGCATAGTGTTTACATTGAAATTTACATTTACATTACATCGTACATAGAGTTTACATTGAAATATACTGAAAAATGTATTCGAGCGACTTGGGTACTTGGGTATACACTCTTGTACAGTTTGAAAGGTGTAGGTTGGACAAAAAATATAACTTACCCTAACTTTGTTATTGATTCATTCTGATTTTCAACGTCAACAATTGTAATACAATAAAATGGTATTTCAAAGAAAATATTATTAAATTTTGGAAGTGAAGATAGGAGAGATGTTTTACTGTATACTGAATAAAGGCGAACGAAACATGACTGTATTATTCATCAAGAGATTTCACCAAAATTTACACAACAAAGCTCTTTCGCTTGCAGAAATTTTCGCTCCTTTTTCCTAAATATAATCGCTTAAAGAGCCCAGAATATGGCAAATTATATACCAGGATTTTTCAATGTCTGGCAAATAAAGTAAGAATGAACAGGCTTCACTTGTTTACAAATTATGACTTGCTCACAGTTTGAAGCTTGAATATCCTGCATTAATAAGTTAAATTATTAATGAAGCTTAACCATATATGAAATATAAGAAGGTAGAGAAAATAAATATTGTAGGAGACTTATTTCCCGAGGCGGTGTTAGGGAAATACCTTTATTTCCCATTTCCCAATGAGGAGCTAAGGCAAAAGGCATATTTTTTCCGAAATGGTGCTTGCAAAATGGGCCTTATTTCCCGAATCGGATCTTGTAAGAGGCATTAATAATATTCTGAGACGGCGCTTGTATTAAATGCGTTCTCCAAAAACTCTTACTACAGTTACCACTTTACGTACTTTCTTATTTCTCACACTAATTTCAGAGAATCTACATTGAATCAGTTAAGGTGACCTGCTCTAAATAATTGCTGAAAGCGTTCTCACCAACCTGTGAGCGTCCTCTAACACGACAGAAACCTCTAAAAGCCTTTAGATATTACAAGTGACATGTTTTCAACTCTAGTTCATAACGAGCTAAAAATTTCTTAAGATATTGCAGATGACACGTTCTTACCTCCAACTGATAACGAGCTCGAAAAGTCTCAAAGTTCATGGGCACCAGCTGAGTACCCATGAACCAACTAATTATCTGTGAACCTTATTGCTCAGGCGAGTATTCGTGAACTAACAGAGTACCCATGGACCATCACACCAGCTGAGTACCCATGAAACAAATGGGTCCCAGATAACCGACAATAGCCCATGTATTCCAATCATTCACCGTGACAAGAAACTCAGAATAACAACGTTTCTGACTGAGTTAGTGTAGCGAAGCGAGAAGGGGGAAAGGGGTTGAAATTCAAGGCAAGAGCAGTATTGGGAACTGATGAATACAGGTAGAATATTCCTTTGAGGCGGCCCGAGTATGGAGATGAAGCAGATGGGAAAGGTTGAATTTTAACGTGCGCCAGGCGTAGGAGAGGAGGTACCATTGAGTTTTAATGCTCGTCTGGCGTAGGAGAGGAAGCAATAGAGAGGGGGAAAAGTATTTGGTGATGTGGAAGGGGAAAGGTCAAATGATCGAATGAATTACATTACTAGACGGGTTTGATTCACTACAACTGTAGAAATTATTAAGCTTCATCGCCCAATGCGTTGGACTGAGCACATCTCCAGGAACTGTACTGAGTACCACACCAGGTATAAGGTATTTAGCACTACCTTAGGTATCCTGTATTAAACACCACCTCAGGTGCTGTACTGAATAACACCCCAGATATTTTACTGAACACTACTCCAGGAATTGTACTGAACACCACCCCAGTTATTGTATTGAACACCACTCAGATATTGTATTGAGCACTACCCCCAGGTATTGTATTTAACACCATCCTAGGAATTGAATTGAACACAACCCCAGGTATACTGTACTAAACATCCCACATGTATTCATTTTAACACCACGCCATGAGTTGTATTGAGCACCACCCCAAGTACTGTATTATACACCACTCTAAGTATTCTGTATTGAGCACCACCCAATGCATTATATTTGAGTATCATCCTAGGTATTGCAATAATATCACACACAGATGTTATATTGAGCATCACCCAAACTATTGTCTTCTGAATCTCCCCAGGTATTCTAATAAGCATCACCCAAGGAATACCATACTGAGCACCACCATAAGATTACTGTATTAAGAACCACACCATGAACTTAATGCATTGTGCTTATGATTTAGAACAAAGCCTACTGAAGTACTGCCATCAGTGCAATTTTTGAGACCGTTATCACTGACGTAATTCATTCCCATGACAACATTATCTTATTCACGAAACCTAAAACAGTAAGGGAAGATGATGTTTACTGACTCAAACTTTTAATTTCATGCAAACGACAGAGTTCTGCTCTCAGGTGATCAGTATAAGGAATTCCAAAACTACCTGATTCACTCAACAGAATCCCTTCCCCCTAACAGTGAGTTTAGAGAGCAACAAAAACAGCCTCCGAGTGCTCCTGAGGTATATGGTCCTCACAGTATGAGTAGAGAAAAGGAACAGTGGATGAATGGTATGCGACATCGTGGTTCATCTCACAACAAACAGCTAACAAATCAAATGGGAAAATATCGCATAAGGTAATGGGAGCACAGGTGGGAATCGCAGACAGCAATTGGAATATATTTGGAAAATAGCAGATAGCGATTGGATCAGAGGGAAATAGCAGATAGTAATTCGAGAATAGGAAGAAACCTTACATAGCGTTGGAGCAGTGAAAGAGTTAAGTCATCAAATTAAAGTGAAATCGACAAAAAATATAGGTAATCAAGGTAAAGGGCAATGGACACGGAGGGAAACTACGATCAGCCACAACAAAGAAATCAGTGAAAAAAATTATACTAACACAATACTCAGTTTTAAAGATTAATTTGATAAGACACGAAGGAAGAGTCACTGCACTTAAGGAAATAAAGTTAGAGCTTTAGAGGTACTTTTAAACTCATGCAAATTTAAGTACGAACCTCCACCCCCCCCGCCTCAAAAAATTCCCCCTCAACACCCCACCCGTACGTGTGCGCGAACTCTTAACCAAAGTGTATTTTTTAAGTGAATATTTAAAATTCATTTGAAAACGTTCGTTGAGAGATTTATCGGTGAGGAAGGTAATAGTTTAGCCTGGTAAATAAGGCAGTTTTCCCTGTGCCAGTTACAAGTGACGTTCCGATACAAATTGCTCATTGCTGGGTTATCGCTTGCCAGTTCTAAATTAATATTTCCTTTTACCTACCCTTGTGAATATCGCGTTGATTTAATGTCTTACACGAGCTCTTGGTGAGTTATTCAGTGATGCAATGATAATCTTCCTTCGTCATTAACATTCTGCGTAAGTCATGCTGTTCAATATAATATCTGCAAGCTCTTGCATGTCTGCAGAATTTAAAAGGTGATGTCAAATGTTGTTGCATAAGTTGCTACGCGTGGCAATGATGTGTTGCCTATTTCTCTAAGGAGGAATGTGTTGTCACTCCTCGCTCTCTCTGGCGTGCTCCTTTAGTGAGGGATCTGCTTCTTGTTCTTCTGGAGAATGTGTTCCTTGTCTCTTTTAGTTTTTTTCTGTGAAGTGATGTTCAGGCAGTTGCTCTGATTAGAATGTGTTTTCTGTTTGACTGGGAGGATGTGCTGCCTCTTTCCCAAAGTGGAATGTACTGCCACCACATTTTCTTGGAGGATGTGCTGCCTGTTCTTTCAGGGAGACAGAATTATTTTACCTCTGGGGGAAATATTCCTTATGTTCCTCCTGGAGAGATATGCTGCCTATTCCTCTGAGGGAAATTTTATTGCTTTTTCCATTTAGGGGAATATGCATTATGTTCTTCTTATGGGATGTTCTGCTTTTTCCTCTGAAAGGGATGTGTTTCATAGTCCTCTTGAAATGTGATATTATTTTTTGGGGGATGCGAACTTTTTCTACGTAAGCGATATACTGCATGTTGCTCTGGGCAGATATCTGCTGCATATTTAAACCATGTCCACGTGCAGCAGTGTACATGGTTGTAAGTTCCAGAATGTTGTTTTACATCCTCCTCAGGGCTTGGATCCATTACGATCTCTCGTGTCAATTTATGAGATTCCTATCTCTTACCTCGAGCATGGTCGCTTACTCTGGATTCATTAAGTGCTACAAGGGAGAGTATAGCAATAATAACCGTGTGTTTACACTGTAAACCCAAGAGTTTTTCATTCTTGGGTTTAACTTTGGAGCTCGTAAACTGTTAAATTAATACAAACAGAACTACCACGATATAGTTAGGCGTTACATATGAAACAAGTGGACATGGAATTGAATGATGAATTCTGATCAGGATTTGCTTTCATCTTGTATCTTAAGATGTTGATCATCGCCCCCGGACTTGGGCTTGGCATTTTGGCTTCTGGATCATTAATCTATTTTATCTACTTGAGTTATTTCTCGTCCACACTGTATTGATCTTGGGGTTCTCTCACTTCTCCCCATTTTCTTGTTACTTTACATTTGCCTGGGTTCAAGTTCACTAGCCATTTCACGCATTTTTTTGCAGTTTCTCTCATTTCTCCTTGTGTATTCTATTATTCCATCTCACCAACCTTGCTTGGCTTAAAGTTTTATTCTTTCATCAGTAATATATCACATTTTTTCATGTTTATGTGTGTGTATATGTATTTAATATTTTAATATTACCGGACCCAGTTTGCTATTAACTCTTGGACCACGCTTGTGTGGTCCAAGAATTAAATCAAGGCTCTTGTGTGTGTGTATATGTGTGTGTGTGTTTGTGTGTGTGTGTGTGTGTGTGTGTGTGTGTGTGTGTGTGTGTGTGAGTGTGTGTGTGTGTGTGTGTGTGTGTGTGTGTGTGTGTGTGTGTGTGTGTGTGTGTGTGTGTGTGTGTGTGTGTGTGTGTGTGTGTACATTCAACAGATATATCTCAAAATTCTATGAATAAATTACTGTACAACTCCGCCCCTTCACATACTCAGCACCAAACAACGGACCAAATCATGGTCGAAGAAATAACGGTCGGACTCAAGTGAGATCGAAGTCAAAATCTACATTTGGACAGCTATCGCTAAGTTCCTCCTGGGATCTTGTTCTTCTCCCTGATTATTCTTGTGTTAACTATCCGTTTCTGAAAGCAGGTTCTTCAACCTGGGTATTCCTGACAGTTCACTCTTTTTTTTTCCGCGAACTGGTTTTTGAGCCTGAATACTCCTGATTCTTCTTCCCTCTTTCTTATATGTATTTTTATTAAATTCTCATTACCAATCTCTTTCCTGAACCTCACCTGACTTTTATCAGTCTCGCATGAACGTGTGATGCTTTGAACTAAACTCTCAGATGCTTCTCTAATTTCACCCTCGTCTCATTTGCATAGAGAAGTAAAAGGATGTAATCTTGATTGACGAATGTCTTCTTTGCAACAGAAAATGTGGAACAATAATATTATGGTTTAGGATCGCTGGCAGTGTTTGAGGACTAAGGAAGGGAGAAAACCGGAGAGAGACAAGTGGGACTCATAACGGAACAGAGAAAGAAGGAAACAGATAATTTATCTAATGAAAATTAGATATATAGAAAACTAGAAAAATATGAAAATTATAGAGAAATATTCAGAAATAGAATATATTCATATAAGGTACAATTTTCTAAAGAGAATGTACAGTAAAACAACTTAAACTTCATTAATAGAGGTCAATTACTATCTATTACAGTCTATTATCTCTTCTTCCACAAAGACTCAGTAAAATCAGTAGCAGTAATGAGGATAACACACAAGATTCATAGGATCTCTATAGTGATTGACTCCCCAATGGTTATCGCATAACAGAAAAACTACCATTAATATTTTAGCTCACTTTGTTCCTATTATAATCATAGTAATTTGTTATGCACCGCATACCCAGCCCGTGGGCGGTAGTGCAGATGGACACAGGGGACATATAATGGGTTCAGAAACTGACCCTCCACAGTTCATTGAGCTAAACAAATAACAATCTTGTAAAAGGTAGTAACACAATTTTAAATACTCACATTCACATTCATTTTAATTATTATTTATATATATTCTATTTATTTCTCATTCTTTCCAACTGGGCGGCAGCTTGACAGACATGTGCAGCATTACCTACAGTAAGCAAACTTGGGATGCTTGGCTGCGATATCTGATAGCACATTGTTATGAATGAAGTACTTACACGTTTCTTATAGACCATTGAGTTTTTTTGACAAACCGTTTCGTATCATAGAGCTCCATATTTTGGTAACAACACAAGTGTGGATTCCCGGAGCAATTCTGATGATGAACAATTAGCTCACATCTGGCTTCTCGAAATACATTGTATTTTGACGTAAAATGAAAACGTCATTATATGATGCACTATAAATCACAGAGGCTCTCAAATTTGACGGGCAGTCCTGTTTGCTATTCATGGGTCCTCCGTTACGCTGGGTTAGGGTAATTTAGTACATCATTTTACTGACGTTGTGATAACACAAGAGGCTGGGCTTCATTTACCCTACAGGTTATCACTTACGATATCATAACAGCATGAATATCACAAGAACGGGTGAGGCTTCCAGAACCCATTATTCTTTTGATAGGTTTAAGCCATGCATTTGACTGGCTTAATTTTATGAAAATGTAAGTATCTTAATCAATTACTGAGGTAAATTGAATAGGATCTCGCTGCCAACAGCACAATAACTCAGCCTCTAGCTGGCTGTGTCACTGTAATTCATCCTCTCGCTGACCAATCTCACTGTAACTCTTCCCCGTCACTAGCTGCATTACTGTAACTCAACACTTCTTAAGCTTCAGCACTGTAACTCAATCCCTCTTGAGTTTCAGCACTGTAACTCATCCCCTCTGAAGCTTCAACACTATAACTCATCCCCCCCTTTAGCTTCAGCAATGCACCTCATCCCCCTTGCTGACTACAGCACCGTAATTCTCGACGGTTCAGGCTGTAACTCTGCCCTCTGTGGTTTTCACTCAGATTTTCGGTGATATAACTTTTTTGGGGAGACGGCTGTTACATCACATGTTCTTGACTTTATTGCGTTAGTTTTAGATGTTACCTCGTTTTTATTGTTATTTTTATTATCTGGTTTATTTCGGCTGTTATCGGGTTTATTTTGTCTGTTATTGGGTTCATTTTTATTGCTATCTGGTTTTTTTTATTAAAGATTTTTATTTGACTGGTCAATAATGTGTGTATATGATTTTTCGTGTGATTTAGGAATTTTTGTTATCACGATGTAGTTATATTAGTTATTAAAGTCACTGTTGTTATTAAAATCACTGTAGATGTTCCAGTACTATAATTATTCTCGTCACCGTAGCTATTACCTTCACAGGGTACATTACAGTCACTGTAGATGCTTCCGTCGCTGTAGATATTCCCGTTATCGTTGTTATTCCCTTCACCGAAGCTATTCCGAACAGAAGAATGGCTTTATGGTGTTTTGTTTTTCACCGAAAATGAAATGTAGGTGTTTTTGAGCTCTACTTAATGCCCGGATCATTCCTGGTACCCTGCAACCTTGTTTTTTTCACCGTCTGGAGTTCAAATTGGCATTATTGTTGTTGGTTTTCTCGTTAGTTATGAATTTCCAAAATCAGAGGCCTATATTTGTGAAGTCTACATCGATACACACACACACACACACACACACACACACACACACACACTAGACTAGTCCCAGAACTAAGAGGCATGAGTTATGAGGAAAGGCTGCGGGAAATGCACCTCACGACACTGGAAGACAGAAGAGTAAGGGGGGACATGATCACAACCTACAAAATCCTCAGGGGAATCGACCGGGTAAACAAGGATGAACTTTTCAACACTGGTGGGACGCGAACAAGGGGACACAGGTGGAAGCTGAGTACCCAAATGAGCCACAGAGACGTTAGAAAGAACTTTTTCAGTGTCAGAGTAGTTAGCAAATGGAATGCATTAGGAAGTGATGTGGTGGAGGCTGACTCCATACACAGTTTCAAATGTAGATATGATAGAGCCCAATAGGCTCAGGAATCTGTACACCAGTTGATTGACGGTTGAGAGGCGGGACCAAAGAGCCAGAGCTCAACCCCCGCAAGCACAATTAGGTGAGTACAATTAGGTGAGTACACACACACACACACACACACACACACACACACACACACACACACACAAATATTCAAAGGCAAGTTTTCCCCTACCTGTTTTAAGTCAAAACTAACTTAGAAAAACAGCTTCTTATTTTATGTAGGGACTTGGGGAAAAATATTATCACGTAATTAGCCTGTGTTTACCCAACACAGTTTACGGCAAGATACTTTGCATAAGTTGGACGGCTGACTTGAGTGGCCACAAGGTTCAAATTATCTTATTGCCTCAGAGTCTTAACTGAGATGGTAGACACTGGCTACATTTGCAATGGTATATATTCAATAAATGCTCATATATCAATATTTCTTGTCATTCTTATCAAGCAATATCTTTCAAGAAATAAACCTTAATCAATACTTCTGGAGATTCCATCTCTGGTCACTGAGAACTAGGCAGGATGTTGATCATATTACTCTCTCTCTCTCTCTCTCTCTCTCTCTCTCTCTCTCTCTCTCTCTCTCTCTCTCTCTCTCTCTCTCTCTCTCTCTCTCTCTCTCTCTCTCTCTGTTTCTCCGTCTCTCTGTCTGTCTCTCTCTCTCTCTCTCTCTCGGAACATAGGAGTTGCTGGGAGTCGCAACACTAGCCGATCTTTCCTAATAGTGGGCAATAGGGCCTTTCCCGACACCAGGCAGCCTATGCTAGTCCCCTCCAATTCATGTGCCATCAAAAAAGGTTGAGTGATATTGGCAATATGGGTCTTAACCTCCATTCTAGAAGAGACAAACAGATTTTCTATTTTATAGAAATAGATATAGTATTAAAGAAAATATTTCCAATAGTTTAACATCACCTTATTTAATTAAAATTGGTTTTAATTGAGTAATTACCATCGAATTCTTAAAACAAAGAATTCGTTGTTATAGGGGATAACACCTTTATATTATCACACAAGTGGATACTTTATAAACTTATCCGGATATACAATGCATAAGAACATACAAATAAAAGAGTAAACATAATTGATGAAAACCTATTGGCCCATTCGATACAGATACAATATATATCCAGCCAAACTCATATATATGTATGTTTAACTTACACTCAAAACAATCGAGCGATCCTATGTCTGTTATATTATATGGCAATTTGTTTCATAAATCTAAAAATCGCAACGTCTCTTGGAGTTTATGAATTACCTAGGTGAGAAGCTTAGACTTTATGTTAAACGATGATCTAGCTTCATGGAGGTCGGCGTTTGATTCCCGAGAGTTCAAGTGATTGGGCACCTTTCGTTCCCTTTGGTCCTTGTATCCCAGCTCCTCTCCTGTTCTCATATCCATACCATGTGTTGCATAGTCATACTAATTTAGTGCCTTCTCCTTATTGTTTCCTTGGTGTACTTGAACGTGACTGTCATGTGTATGTGGATATCCAGCTGAGCAAGTGTGGAAGTTTCTCTCAGATTAATGGCAATCGATTTGTAAGTCTCACACAGTCACTGTGTGTGTGTGTGTGTGTGTGTGTGTGTGTGTGTGTGTGTGTGTGTAGGTGGAGTATTATTTGAGATAGCCAAAGCTTCCTTGCACAGGGTTCTTTGCAGTAATAACGTACTCCTAAACATTTATTCAAGGAGAAATTCTTCTCCACTGTTCTTCCTCTGTAAGTCAAAACCTGTCTCTTATCCCTCTGTAACTGCACCCACTTTGTATCTCCACATATCCTCCCCCCCCCCTCCCCATAGTCTTCCAATGTAAGTTTTCCGTTGAGCATTTCGCCCCTTTGTAAATCTATCCCCTGTGTATCTCCTCCCCTCGTAAGTCTACTACTTTCCTCTCTGCCGTCTCCTCTCCCCTCAGTAAGTCTCTCCCCTTGGTCTCTTCTCCCCTCGCCAATATCTCCTCCACACCCGGGCCGTCCACGTCACACCTCCGGCTCAACGCGCGACTTTAGCATTCACGAAGTTAAGAGGATTTTCTGTACAACAGTATCGTTTCCATTTCCCCCGTGTAGTGAACAGGGCCAGTGTTCAGCTTCACTTTTTGGCTCATTTATTACCTAATTTTTATTTCCTGGGTAAATTGTGTTTAACTTTCTCTACTTAAAATTACGATTATTTGTATTGTTTTTGAGTAATTCAGTTAAACACACACAACCATACACACACACACACACACACACACACACACACACACACACACACACACACACACATACACATATAGTCCCGTTCAGACACCCCTTTGTCTGTACGTATTCGAGGGAAGGAGAAAGATGGAGGCATTCTTATGTCTCTTCCAGACCTTCCTTGATATCAGAAGTAGCCAATAGTAATCCGTTCCCATGCCACAAATCATAGGAATTGCAAACCAAAGTGAGGTGTTTGGAGTATCTCACCTCCAGTAGTTCGTCACTGTGGGTAGAACTCTGCAGATTTGTTGAGTTTGGTCTGTCAGTTTAGCAGTTTAGTGTCCTGTCTACAACTTGATCCTGTTTACAGCTTGTCTAGTGTCCAAATTGCTCCTGTCTTAAAAGGCTTTTTTATTTTGCAACAATTTATATTTATCATACAATAAGCAAATTATTTCATTAGAACTAATATAAATGATGAATAATTTATCATCTTAAGTATTCAGTGAATATATTGAATAGACAGGTAAATTGAAAATCGGATTACTATAGCAGGGGAAACAGCGATAAAGTCGACAACAGTTTTACTTATGATCGTCGGGAATTGTTCAACAATATGCAGCAGCTGTGGTAGTAGGCGTGTCGAAACCCATGTAGCCCCAGCTGGGTTTGACTTGCATCCTCTTGTTAGTGGGGAAGTTGTCAAGTAGGCATTGAGTTTGGGAGAGGAGGCTGAATTTAATGCAAATTTTGCTCCTGGGGGTATCATGGTAGACCGAATCAAAGCCTCGCTTCCCCCGCCTCTGGAGATAAGGACCGTCTCATGGGCTTCCATTGGCAGGCAATTGCCCGACGTGAGGGCTTTGTGAAGACCGCGCGGGGAGCGGCACTCTGAAGGACGTCTGAGTTTTTTTACACGAATAAGTATCAAGAGGGGAAATGTGTGTGGGGGGGGGGAGTGGAGGAAGTGGTTACACGTCTTGGTGGAGTGTGAGTGTTTGATTATCACTCCTTCCTAGTTTTGTCCAAAGTCTCAAGGAGGCTGGAAGTATGGACAGTTTTCGAGAGATAAGTTTGTCTTTCTCCAACTCAAGAAGTTTAGTGATAGGTGGTTGTGAGAAGTTACAGAGGAAATAGATAACGATGTTGTGTGATGACTTACAGATTGTGTGCATCACAGGGTGTGTGGTTGTGATGTTTGTTATCATATGGTGTGTGGTTGTGACCATGCGGTCAGTGGTACATTGTGTGGTGGTGATCATGTTCTAGTAGGTTTACTAAGCTTAATTTCTGACCTCTGAAACCTAATTCTCTCTAGATGTCTAAACTAGTTGTATCCATAATTTTCTTTCGAGTAGTTCCCTGGGAATGCTTGTCAGTGATTCTGGTCAGTAGTTAAGTGCCACCACCATGTTCCCTTTATTGTAAATTGATCCCACATTTCCCTTTTTCTAGCACTTGGGAACATGGTGGGCACTTGGGAACATCATATAATTAATGCAGAAACATTTAATATTTTCCAGTTAATGAAAAATATCTGCTGGAAGGATCAACTGGCTTTAAACAGTTTTTTCTGGCTCTTGTTTTCTGCACTAAATGAACCCACCTACAGCTACACAAATCCCCAGCAATGTAAAGTGCATGCAAATGAACTTTTAGAGTCATGTACAACTGCAGATGATAATGGACGGTATTAAGGCGAGCTCTTTGCTTTTTCTGACCAAAACTCTTTAGATAAAAGTAACATAAAAAAATCTAGTCAAGTTAGCGACACCTGGATGACCAGGAGTCCCAAAACCATTCCAGCATATCGGATCTGGCGAGGCTCCCGCTCAGTCGAGGCAAGTCAAGTCTCCCTCTTGGCAGGCATCAGCTGAGGGTGACAGCTTTGTTCTTTAGCACTATAAACATATCTTGCTCCTCCTCCATCACCACCACCACCACGATCATTATTACCAACCTTGTGAGAAAAAAAAGGGCAAGGAGGCATAGGTGGAAGTTGGATGGAGACGTAAATGAATCGAATAAATATTTGGAATTATTCGTACTAAAAGAGTGTCAACAGATGGATTACACTAAAAGAAGAATTCGTAGAAGCCACCTTCATGCACATATCATGAAAACAAGAATCGACAAAATATTCGAACGTTATAATAATTCAATTATTACACAAAATGTACAACAAAGATATTAGGTAGGGCGTAAATAGTTAAGCCTCAATTCCCTATAGTGTCTGCTTAATAATTGTTCTTATATTAGCACTGTCAGAAAATGAGCTCCACCAGCCTAGGTTTCAACCCTCCAGCATCCTGACTGAAGGGAACAATTCCTAGACCTTTCTTCACCTTAGGCACTGCAAGGCAAGCACTGCTAGCTAAACACACGGCGGACACAGGTGTAAGCAGGAAGCGCAAACGAGTGAGATGCACAAGAGAATACTCATATGCAGTTAAGGTGATAATCAAGTGAAATAAACTGTGAGTGGTGACTGTTGAAGTCCCTCTCCATTCACAGCATTAGGAACAGAGATAATAGAGCAGTGGAACACAGGGACGATTATTCGAACTCGGTCCATGATATGTAAAGGCCGGAGCTCCAAGTGCCTTAACACGCACTCCAGAGACACATTTAGGAAAGAACACATAAACACACGCACACACACATGTTGTAGAAGTTAACTCCATTCACAATTTGAAAAGTTGACATGGTAGGGAAATAGGTCAGGAGTCATTGTTTTGTTTTAGGCAACCGGTGGATGAAAAGTAGGCTCCAAGAGCTAATGGTCGGTCCTGCAGGTTCAAGCAGTTGAGTACACATGGGTGAGTAAATATACGCACAGATACACACACACAAACACTCACTCTTTCTTACAAACACATACACATACCCAGACGATACAAAATAGCATGAATAGAAAAAACGCAGAGTTGAAAAAAAGGAATAGCACTGCTGGTTAAAAGAGACTAGTTTCGAAACGACGGGTATTGAGAAGGCTACCAGTCATGAGGGATGTATTGAAGGAACCATTCCAGTAGAAGGAGAAAACGTAAATGCAACTATAATTTACAATTCCTCAGAGAATCACACAGTAACCAAAAACAAATTTGATACTTCAAACCTTATATTAATATCCACTTAAATGATGCGGAACTGTCCCAAAGACTGAGAATGACGCTGCATGTAATGCAAGACTTAAATCGAGGACAAATTGACTAGGAAACAATGGATCCAAGAGGTGGAGAGGAGACATGAAAAGCAAAGCTAGTAGAAGTTTAGTAATAAGCTTTTTATCGCAATATATCAGGGAAAAACGTTAGTAACAGGGAGGGGAGGACCATCCAGCAAGGTTTCAACTGGTACTTACTCAGAGAAAAATTAACATTGAGAGAATAAAGCATGAAATACCTATACGGTCCAGTTACCGCTTGGCATTGATCGTTGATTATGTAAATGTTATGAAAGATGTGGAAGAGAAGGAGAGAAGGGTGGAAGATTAGCTTACCATAAAGGTGAATACCAAAAGATCAGTAAAATCTAAGAAATAATAAAATTGGAAATATAATTTAGAGAAAATGAGACACATGAGACACTCATGTGTCTCATGTCAGCCTTTATTCCAAGTTTAGCACCACTCATGTCTCTCCCTTTATTGGTAGTTTAGCACCCCCTATATCGTCCAAATTTAAACTGCATTTCACTATATATTCACCATTCTAAGTCCTTTTATTATGATTCATTTCTCTGGAGACATTTAAAACAACTTAAAATTGATAACGAGCGTACCATGAAAATACTAATTAAGTTACAGTTTACTGTGTCAGGCAACGTTTGCGTGCACGTCTCCTAGAATGGATACTGGGGAAGATGCAGCTAACCATACTTCTAGTATTTCTGTGGAGGAAAAGTTGTTGGGAGGATTGAGAAAAATGCGGCGCTCCTGCTGGTGTGATCCTATCAGAAGGGTGTCTAGGGACACATCTGCAGTGGAAAACTTGACATGTATCTTTTATAGCACACAAGTCACCCTCTGAGAAGAATCAGAAGAAGTTTACAGATTATATATATATATATATATATATATATATATATATATATATATATATATATATATATATATATATATATATATATATATATATATATATATATATGACAGTGTTAGACCACGAAGGAAGAATTGAAACAGGAATTCCTTAAGTACTTTCGTATATTACATCTTCAGAAGGAATCCTTCTGAAGATGTATTATTATACGAGAGTACATAAGGAAATTCCTGTTTCAATTCTTCCTCCGTGGTCTAACACTGTCACATTTTTCATCGAGTTAATTTTCGTGATTTACACACACACACACACACACACACACACACACACACACACACACACACACACACACACACACACATATATATATATATATATATATATATATATATATATATATATATATATATATATATATATATATATATATATATATATATAAATAATAAATAATAGATAAATAATAAATAATAAAATAATAGGGGTGGTAGGAGAGGAAAAGATTAAAGTATTCAGTGAGAATCCACAAGGTCTTCTCTGAACACTATTTATTTTCTTCTTCGAGGATGTGGGTCCCTTTAATTAAACCAGTGGTGGTACCCCTATATATATATATATATATATATATATATATATATAATTTTTAATACACCATTCATAAAGTGTGGGGAAACTCAGCAAGATCATGCAGAGATCTTGAGGAAAGGATGCAACACATTTACGAGTTTGTTGGTAAAAAGCGAGCTGTCTTGTTGCGGAGCTCCTCTTGTTGAAAACTTTATTTGAGAATTTGTTTGCGTTGTGGATTTTCAAAAGGATTTGGGATGAATGTTTTAGTGGCTCGTAACATGGAAGAAAATACATGTAGGGTCTAGCCAGATTGTTAATATACAAGTTTATCACATGGATCATATGTGCGAAAGTTAGGTTGCTATTGCTAGTGACGCAGCTGCTTAGTTACATTTAGTAACGACTTGATAGCGTTAAAATGTGTATTCAGTAACCTCTAGTTACGTCTTCCACTAGTCCATATTGTATACATACGACTCTAACTCTGTATCTCTGTGACTCATCTTTCTCTAAGTACCGTCTATGCCCCCTCATCCTATTTCCGTCTATGCCCCCTCGTCCTGTTACTGTCTATGTCCTCTAGTCCTGCCGAAAACACCTTATTTTATCAATGCCTTTTAGAGTCTAGAATGTTGTTTTCATGTGCCTCCAACTTCTCGCCTCCTATAGAGTGGTGAGATCCAATAACTTTAGTGTTTCCACGCAGCTTGAGTGCCTCGGTTCAGGAATGGGTATTTGTGCAGGTCTTTGAACCCTTGTAGTTTTGTTTTGTGCTTATTTAGATAAAGGTTCCTTACTGGAGTTGCTTACTCTAAAGCAAGTTTATACATATGTGTTTGGGGAGAGACTTGGGGGGTAATGGATGAGAAACCTGGAAAGGGGTGTGTAAGACTGAACCCGGGAGGATGTGTGCAAACCTGGACCTGGTAAGGGGTGTGCATGCCTGGACCTGAGAGGGTGTGCAAGAGACATAGGCATCGATTTGACCAAACCACGTCGGGTACCTCATCTACTAACACTATAAGAATGATTTCCACAAGTTTCCTGGATAACATGCTATTTAAAAGTGACTTGGATAACATGCTACTTACAAGTGCCTTGGTTAACATGATAATTACAAGTGTCCTGGATGACATGTTATTTACAAGTGTCCTGGATAACATGCTATTTACAAGTGCCCTGTGTAGCATGCTATTTAAGAATGCTCTGACTGATTTGCTATTTACAAGAGCCCTGGGTAAAACGTTACTTAATTTGGCCTCAGCTGATGTTATCCGGGGAGCAAAATATCTTACCCTGTCTTTATTTGGAGTGATTCACTGTCCTCCGAGTAAAGGGTCAGTCATCTTCATCAGGTCGTAAATTGCAAGGCAAGTGATATACGAGTGTTGGTCTGCACACATGACGATTCGCTGCTTCAACAGAGAGACGTATTACTAGTCCAGTGCGAGACTCGACCGTGTGACGTTGAAGGTGATACTGTTATTTATAAGGTTAGACAACTGCCAAAAAATAATCAGGTCTGCTCGTAAGTATTTACGCAGAACCGTTTAAAATATAAACTTATTTACGTTATGTAAATTGTTTTGTGTTCTTTGTTGTGTTTATTTGTTTAAAACTATATTTTTATCCTCTTGTTATACTCTTACATAATTATTTAACCCTTTACACTTCGTCTTTTAAAAGCCTGTAAATTTCTTTTTCTATCTTTATAGAGAAGATATGTAATTCCTGGGATTGTTTTTCTTTATACACAGTCAAACGACTATAAGTCCTGTGTGTAGCATGGAGACAAAATCTGAACTACATAATATAAACGGGGTTTAACACTTGAAAATCATGTTAATCATGTTCAAAATAAGCTTAATCCTCTACTTGAAGTTTTAAAATCTTGCTCAAAATCAGGATTAAGTATCAAATTGTTTCGTAATATCTTCTCTTTCGTCGAAAATGACATCACTTCAGTTAAGTGCTGTAACTTTTCCTCGAAGCGGAAGCCTTTACCAAAACTGGGAGAGGGATCAATCCAGGATCAAATGGTCCGCGGTTGTTCCCTACAAAAAAAAAACACCAACGCCCTGCGTTTGATGTTTTATTCAGTTCCATCCCAGGAGCCGCAGCGAGTCGCTTGTCGTCTTTTTGACTTGGGAAATCGTGTTTCTTCTCCCCGTAGCAATGTTTTTATTACTGATGTTCAGAAGCATTCCTTAACTTATCCTTTAAGATCAATTTGATGGCCGCAAAACTGTAGAGGTTGGTGAAAGGAAACGCTTCAGGTCTGAGGAATACCGAGCATAAAGTGAGCTAAGAAATATCAGCTCAGAATCCTAAATATCTAAGATATTTATAAAAAGAAACAAACATCTGGTAGATTTTGAAATTTTAACCCTGAGAACTCAGGTGTTTGGGTGAATACATGAGAGGGAGAGATTAATAATTCATAAGAGAATGTTATCAAGAGAATAATAAAGTTAAAGGTAAGGAAGTGGGATAAAAATTTGGAAGCTTAATTTTTTAAGAAGAATTTAATATATATATATATATATATATATATATATATATATATATATATATATATATATATATATATATATATATATATATATATATATAAAGTATCATCAATAATATTTAATTACAATATCAAAACTGGAATCAAATTTGGGAACTAGTTTATTAAATAACTACATAATTATTAAATTGATAAGGGAAACCATTCACAAGTATGAAAATAAAGTATATAGCGGATATATTCACCAGGGACAGCTTCTCTCTCTCGTACA
Source organism: Procambarus clarkii (assembly GCF_040958095.1). Classification (NCBI taxonomy): domain Eukaryota; kingdom Metazoa; phylum Arthropoda; class Malacostraca; order Decapoda; family Cambaridae; genus Procambarus; species Procambarus clarkii. The sequence continues at coordinate 8,196,463 of NC_091164.1, forward strand.
GGTCTTACTCGTGACACTGCAGGGAACGAACCCCGACCACATGAACAGCTCTCCTCCCTCGTGTTGCTGTTCCTCTTGCCTCAATAACTACTTGCAGAGCGTTAACAATTAGTTTGTTATTGTTCAACATCAGTTGAGTTAGTCGCATGAAAGCCCCGTCCCGGTAACTATACTTCATATTAAAATGATTATAGAATTTCAGCTCGACGGACAAAAATTAAATAGCTTAGATTATTTAAAAATCAAATTCCTAAGTATTGTATGCAATCCTCTAAGCAATCGCCATTTAACTTCGTGTAGTTCTAAAACTTTATATTATGTTATTATTTTGGCTTACGTGAGGGTAAAGTTTGCTTGTTGAATCCAAAGGTGGTAGAACTGTAAATCATCTTCACGTCACTTGATAAATATGTTACCCTGCCAGAACTGTGCAGGTTGGTAGGTATACAATTAAAGCAAAAACTGGCTTATAGTGATTTATACAAAAAAAATTCTTAGGAGTCGAAATCTGAAATTCTGGATCTCAAACAAGGTACGATACCTGCTTCTGCACGACAACTAATTGCAATGTGGTTTCGAATAACGTCTTTATTAGACGTTATAGAACTAACGTTTATATATATATAAATATATATATATATATAAATATATATATATATATATATATATATATATATATATATATATATATATATATATATATATATATATATATATATATATATATTCCTATGACAACTGAAATATGGGTTTGATTGTCCATACAGTAATTTCTAACCGAATTCTCGTCTGTTATCGACATTCAAGTCGGTAACGTTAGTTTGACGTTGATAATGTTGATTCAACATCGATAAAGTTTATTCAACTATGATAATGTTGGTTCAACATTCATTCAACGTCGATGCGTTATTAAAGGGTAATAACGTTGAGTCCACGTCATAACATTAGGGTCTGGCGCCGCTATCCTGCCTACAGCAAGGGTGAGGTCCCGACCTTGCATGATCTCCAAGTCTTTCCGGTCTGCTGATCACAACACAAGGTCACTCACATGATAAAAGTTCACAAATCCTGCGTAATACATGATTGTCATGTTCATACGATGATAAGAAGCTCATACGTCACTGAAGTTATATCCTAATACTTCATGTTAAGGGCGAATAAATATCCAAGAATGTGTGTATTTATTCCTGGTCTGAGACTCCATGAATAGACTGGATTATGACAGTAATGCATTTGCTTTTCATTAGGGAAGCTTTAGTAGACTGTTTACATTGTGTCCGGTTAACATCTGGTATCAGCAGGAAGTTTTGCTATTCAGAAACAGGGAAATGAAGGTGTTTTCCTCGGATTTCCTTAACAATTTGTGCATCAAGCAGAGGCTCGAGAGTGTGTTCAAATTTTACTAGTTGTATTCACCTATTCTGGTTGGTTTGAACTATTTCAGTTGTATTAGGATAGTCTAGTTGTATTCAGTTATTCTAGTTGTGTTTAGATATTCTAGTTGTATTCAGATATTCTAGTTGTATTCAGCTATTCTAGTTGTATTAAGATATTCTAGTTGTATTCAGCTATTCTAGTTGTATTAAGATATTCTAGTTGAATTCAGCTATTTTTGCTTGCAAAGTCAAGTGTTAGCTCATATGTCACGCCTTCGCCAACTATATAGAATAAATTACTCCTTTTTTTTATATTTATATAAAAATTTTTGTATTGTTGTAAATTCTTAAACTAATACTGAAAATAAGTCACAAGAAAACGGCTTAAAATTTGACACCAACTCACGACTCTGAAGATAAAGGAAGCGCCGATGTTTTCTTTTTCGTGTGAATGTTTTGGGTGTTTAATCCATCAGTTGGGTGTTTCCTTTATACTGTTATATTCTATACCATTCTATATCCATTCGTTCAATTTTTTTTTCGCTTTCAGATTTACTTTGTGAGTCTTCGTTGTTAATTCTGTTTCGATTCTTATGTTAGACTCTGAACCATAACCTTTCCTCGATGTTCAGTTCCCTCATATCAGGTACTAGCCTTGTATATCTCTGAAACTTTTCTAATTTTATTCAGTGCATTCTCAGGTGGGATCCTCTTGGACGTAGGTTCGAACCCTTATCACCGCCCTTGTGGATTTGTTCGGGAATCAAACCCGGGCCACAGGAGTCCCGCGCGCTGTCCACTGTGTGTGTGTGTGTGTGTGTGTGTGTGTGTGTGTGTGTGTGTGTGTGTGTGTGTGTGTGTGTGTGTGTGTGTTTGAGCGTGAGTGTGTGTGTGTGTGTGTGTGTGTAGTTATTGTCATACATATTAAAACTCAAATATCACCAGGGTGTGTGCTCAAAGAGTCTTCATATTCGTCATGATATCATGAGATATCGTACTCTGTGTCGCCACCTGTGAGTCCCTTAAAGATGATAAATATTACCAGTTCTCTCCTTAGTAGTTCGTAAGACACATTGGCCTAACACAAACTAACCCCAACATTTAAACAACTTTATAACCGTAATAACTTCCTTTTAAATTCGTTAACATTCGTTATAACTTCGTTACACCCTCGAATAACTTCGTTATACCTTCGTTTTAACTTTGTTATATCTTCGTTATAACTTGGTTATACCTTCGTTAAAACGATGTCTTGGGATCCTTCCTTATACATTCTTAACAATAGCAATCATTTATACGTTTAAGTATCCCATTATAAATATTGTTAACTAAGCCAATAAGTGTTTCTAAGACTAAATTAGTCTTCATTTGAAAAGCATCCTCCCCTTATAAGTTTTCTTTTTTAATATCTCGTTTTAATTCCCAAAAAGCCCATTTAGACACAAAAGATGGATTTACGGTTTAACTTGATGAATGTAAGACGGACAGAAGCTTGAAGCTGCTGGAAGCTGGCGTGGTCGGTGAAGCTGTCTTCTGAAGTAGCTTCTGTTTCCTTGACACACAAAGTTTCGTAAGAAGTCTCGTCTCACCAACAATGACTGGTAAACATTAGTCGTGAGGTTAGGGAGCTGAGAGGAGAAGAGAGGCTGTGAGGGATCCGTGAGGAGGAAAGAGACGGGTTGTGAGGAAGGAAGGGATGGTGATAGTGGGGAGTGAGGGTACAGTAGGTGGGATGAAGATAGAGGCTCATATTAACCTATATGAGATCAACGGAGGCTGGAAACAACAGAGATGCGACCAATGAAGAATCCATAAGTTGATCCAATTACGAAACCTGTACATCTTTCCTTAATCACGGTGGCTTTATTTACATGTATGAAACAGTTTACGTTCTTCAGAACCTCATAATGCAAAATTTTAGTTGTTATAAACAACCTCGTAGTACTTCTTAGGTTTTAAACTATTTAATAAATGTAAACAAAACCTCAATGATTAGGGAAAGATGTACATGTTTCGTAAGAGTTTGCTTAAATACTTAAATAATCCTGACCCTGTTAGTCATAATATATATATATATATATATATATATATATATATATATATATATATATATATATATATATATATATATATATATATATATATAATATATATATATATTATATATATAAGTATCCCTATTAGTGTTAGGTTTCTCCCTGTGCCCCCCATCAACCATTCCTGTCACCTAAAAGGTCGCATTTTTAACGGAATCTCCAATCCTTTTAAAAACGCGACCTTTAAGTAAACATTCAACGCACGTAATATTCACACGAATTCTCCCCATCGCCCTCGGTAGGTGAGGTCGGTTGCTTCTGTTTGTACGCTTCTAGTTAGACCAAAAAAGCGGCATATTTAACACAGTGTAAGTTGAGAAACCGGCTGTATCGTCAATAAATAGCGAGATGGAATCTTACGATTCCTCTGATGTATCGTACGCTTCACTAATTGATTTCCTTTCAATGAGACTTTTTCGGGCTTTAATTTTTTTTCCCCTGAGCTTGGAAATCGTCATTTGCATTTTTTTAATGACTCGGCGTTAACGTAATATTACATTTTTTTACCGTTTGTTCACAGTTTTTCACCATTCCTGTTTAGTTTTTTATTTCCTTATTTTCTTATTTCCTTATCAGGTCACTTTCGTAAAATTTTAATATTTACATCATTCTTTATTGTTTGTTTTCTCTCTACACGCTACAGCATAGATTAATTTTATCTCCATAATTTGTTTTGATTATATTGCTTATTTATGAATTTGTTTATAAGTTACTCTGCACTCTCTCATCCTGGTCATTATTTATGCTCTCAGATAATATAACTTCTTTCCGATTTTATTTCTGCACATAGATATATTGATCATTCTTCTATTTGTGACACCTTCTGTCAACTCACCTGTCAATCTGATCTCCTCTGTCAGCCCACCTGTCAATCTGATCTCTTCTGTCAGCACAACTTGTCAACCTGATCTCTCCACCTGTTAAGCCTATCAGTTAGCCCCATCTCTCAGGCCACTCTCTCATCCTGGAATTTTCATTGTTTCGTGCATCAGCTGTGTTCTGGTTTTCATCTAATCTAAACACTATATTCTGTACCCAGTTCTGTAAAAAAGGTGATGTGATATAACTAGTTCAAAAGTATTACTGCTGCATCTATTTTTTGCAACTAATTATCAAAGCTATGAACGATGTTTTCAAATAAATATCAATACTTTATTTTTTAGAATATCTGTGAATAAAATATTTTGTAAAGTAAATATTACCCCCGCCCCGTCCCCCAAACAATAAAAATATTTATTTCTGTAATTATAAGAGATCAGTTTTTTGTCTGTCAAAGCGTCACCCATACCACACTCGCCTCTCCCCCCTCCACTTCCATCTCCACTTTCTTATACTTTTGAAAACCTGTGTTCTCCTTATCCCATATCTCGCTCCTCCCTCCCCCCAAAACACCTTTCCTGTTCTTCATCACTCCGCACCCCTTCCCGTTCAGTTTCTTCTTTCTCAGTTCGTTCTCACGATCTTAGAAATGTCTAGTTTAGCGTAGTTTGAGCAAATCAAATAATAACGTTTGAGTCACGGCATCCTCATGGATTCAAACCTGGGTCGCCATGTACTATCTCCTTAGCAGCCAAGTATAACCATTCAGCCAGTGATTATCTCTGCAAGAAAAATTTACCACAAATTTTTTCATATTTTTTTAAATTACGTCCTGATTAAAACGCCTTCTAAGCTCGCTGAACGAGATAATGAAGGTATACATAAGAACTGCCTCGTATTGATCAATAGAAACTTCCTCGTATGGACCAATAGGAGCTGTGTCGTCGTTCTTCTTATCGGACCAATAATAACTGCCTCGTATGGGCTAATAGGAGCTTCCTCCTGTGGGCCAATAAGAGCTGCCTCGCATAAGCCAATAGGAGCTGCCTCGTATGCGCTAATAGGAGCAACCTTGTATAGGCCAATAAGAGCTGCCTCGTATGAGTCAATAAGAGCTGCCTTAGATGGGCCAATCAAGCGTCTGCAGTGCCTTAATTCTTACGATACGACTAGCCTATGGAACAAATTGCAAGGTAACATAATAGACGGGATTGCTAGATTGTTTCAAACGTAAATTAGACGCATATATGAATGATTTTAAGTGTATATAAATAGGAGTCGCCTCAAATAGACTAAATGGCGCTCTGCAATATCCTATATTCTTATTTTCTTAAGTTCTTAAGACGCATAAACCATTAACTGATGATAACCCTTTCACGAAAATCCACTCCGGTGGCGAGCTGCAGGATTAAGAGGAGGTTATGAAGCACGTCTAGCGAGTTATACTGCAGCTATTCCCTCACTTAAGAGAATGCTTTAAGAATTCCAAACTCGGCCGTGAAGCGGGTTGTGGAAACAAGTGGATGAAAAGTTGCAGTTGGACTCGGAGAACGTGAATGATGACTCACAGACGACTCTAAGAGAGTCGACGGACCGAAACGTCGTCGTTTCTTAATTCTCTGATGTATAGTTTGGTCATCAAAGAGTGGCTTTAAGAGCACAGTGTAATGATTCTAAGAGAGCGGCTCGTAGAGTCTGTGATGACTGTCAGAGCGACTAGAGTGTCAGGTATGACTCTCAGATGACTAACTAAGTTCATTTGAGATATTACGAAAGATTAACTTCATCAACGACCTTGTAGCTGGAGAATCCAAAAGACTAATTTATTTTGTCTTAGTGTTTGCATCGTTACTTATTCCCAGAGAATACATCATCTGGCTACAAGAAAAAGCCTGATGGACTACCATCCTACACCCCTCTTCCCCTAGGAGCTAGAAGTCAACAATTCCAGAGATCTGAACCTCATCCAGCCTTAGAGAAAATCCATATACTCTTCCTACACAAAAGCAATTACCTTGGCTTTCTCTATGATTCTATCCTCTCCTCCGTCCCAGCGTGCATCAGATTGTACGTCTCCCACAAATATTGCAAAGGCCTGACTCGTAAAATGAAGGCTTTTATGCCTGGAACATTTTCGTCGGCATTCACAATCTGTCTCTACTTTTACGAATGGCTACAAATCTGCTGATGGAGTTGGTTTCTCGGATATTTTTGTCTTGATATATTTGATTTGATGTTGTTTTTCCCTTTACAATGGCATTTTACAGATGAGGATTATATGATTGTATGTACAGTTAGACAGTTATAATTCGTGACAATTATTAATTTGTTATAGCTGTTCACTCTCGATGTACTTTGGCGTATGTTCTTCCTTTCTGAGGAAAATTTTGAATTTGTTGTCTGTAGTTTTCAACCCCCGCAAGCATAGCTTGGTCAGTAAAACTGAGTACGCACATACACACACACACACACACACACACACACACACACACACACACACACACACACACACACACACACACACACACACACACACACACATTAGTTAGCAAATGGAATGAAAACATTACTTAACAAATGGTATAATTAACAAATAGAAGGAATGTCCTAGGCAGTAATGTGGTGGAGGCAGACTTAATGCTCAGTTTTCAAATGTAGATATGATAGAGCCCAATTGGCTCAAGAACCTGTACGTATACCAATTGATTGACAGATGAGAGGCGGGACCAGAGAACCTAAGTTCAACCCCCGCTAGCCCAACTAGGTGAGTACACTCAGGCACTCACCCACAATAGAGGATGACGTTACTAAAGATACATAACACATACGTAACACTTTATGTATACCAACCTTCCAATGGTAAAGGAGGGAAAGGGTAATAGAAATAAAAGTGGTGGAGAGCCGGTAAGGCAGTGTTAATGACTTTATCCTCCTCCCGATGATCCTTGCATATCAATCGTCTATCTGACGCCTGGTAACACCACTACCTGCTCCAAGCTGTAACTGGGAACATTTAAACTTGTTTTCGTTCATCATGTACCATTTTACATACGACTGAGTGGATTCATATTAAAATCGTAAAATCCATAGAATAAATATAATTTTGAAAAAAAAACTCAAAATATGGAAAGCAACAAAAAAGTCTTTTATATGACCGAATTTCATTCTTTCATTAAATATCTTCGAAACACCTTGTATATCTTCACAAAACCTTCTTGGAATATATGTGAGTCACTCCCAAATTTACAATTCAGCTTTAAATACTGAACACTAGATCTAACACTTCCAGCTCACGGGTTCTGCAGGCTACAGTGTCTATCAAAAAATCTCTATAAAGAACTCAAATTGGATCGTCATCATTAACTTAAAATTATAAACTATTGTTAACATATGAACACAAGTAAATACAAGTAACATATTTACGTTGATTAAAATGAAACTCCAAAACAACTAATTCTGTCTAAAATAGCTTAATTTTCTTAAATGTTTATGAAATGAAATGTTTGAGGAGAGGAAGGCAGGAAATGTGAGTTAGTGAGGAAAAGAGAGAGTAGCAGAAGACGTGTCTAAGGAAGGAAAGAAGGGAGGAAGCGAGTGTATTGTGGAGGAACAAGGGAAGGGAGTGAGTGTCTTAGGGAGAGAGGTAGAAAGACGACTTGTTAAGGAGGGAAGGGGTATCTTAGAGAGTTAGAGAGAGAGTGTGTCTAAGAGATACAGAGTGAGAGAATGAAGATTGGTGCGTTAGGGAGGAAAGAAGGAAATTATAGATGAAAGAATGGAGCAAGGTAACACAAAAACGAGCAAAAAATGCAAAAGAAAGAAACAGACAAAAAAAAGTATTATTGTAAAAAAGAAAACTTAAATTACAATTAATAATCTTAATTTCCCGTACAATATTAATAAAATCATGTTTTTCCCCCAAATAATTATCGTGGAAGTAAAAATTATTAATCTTACTTAAAGGTTAAAATACACATATCCACGAGACCCGCAGCTGGCGGGATCTTTATGACAAACGTCCGTACAGTCAATACAGAGGAGGCGGTCAGCGAGCAAGAACTGGTGCAGTGTCGAGCATGGAGTCTGTGTTGTGAACGTGAGATGCTCACAGACTCAGACTTGAGAGATACCTCGACACACTCACCATTACGCCCTGAGTATCAGAGACTTTTGCTCTTTATATGCAATAATGTTGAAGGCTTGAGAGAGAGAGAGAGAGAGAGAGAGAGAGAGAGAGAGAGAGAGAGAGAGAGAGAGAGAGAGACAGACAGACAGACAGACAGACAGACAGACAGACAGACAGACAGACACAGATAGATAGATAGACAGACAAACAGACAGACATAACAATATTAAAAGCCAGACAGGCAGACCAATATAAAACACCAGACAGGCACTTGTTAAAATACACTAGAATGTTCACCATATCTAATCTCTTCTCTCATGGCATATGTAGAACTTTCAGTAAACATTTTCTACTAAATCCTTCAGTAAAACTTGCCTCCCGACCAGAGCTAGGAAATGCCCACCTACAGCCAGTTCAAACATATTTTTATTTATATTTCATCAGGAACATAAACATTTAAATAAATCGAGGTAGTTTCATAAAAAAATATTGAACTTCAATTTACAATTTCACAACAATATCATTTTTGTTCTGTGCTTATAAATAGACCAATTTACCGTCTCAGCTCTCAGTCATTCTTTTCCGCGAACACAGATGAAATAGCCATGTTTTCCTCTCCTTCTATCTCTCAATTTTGGTATTTTGCTTCGGAAAAAGAAAATGTTTAAAAGATAGGAATATACTGAAGACTTCAAGCTGTGGACCTTTTGTGCCTCTTCTGCAACTGATGCTCTGGGACATTTCCACGTGTTGGCTCCCTCACGCTAGAACTCCCTCACGCTAGAACTTCCTCACGCTGGAACTTCCTCACGCTGGAACTCCTTCACGCTGGAACTCCCTCACGTTCGAACCTCCTCTCTCTGGAACTCCCTCACGCTGGAACTCCCTCACGCTGGAACTCTCTTATACGTGGCACTTTCCCTTAAGAGAAAGTGTTTCAGATCTCACTGAGTCGATTAAGTCGTTCTGATAGTCAAATTCCCCCCATACATGTTGTACTATCGTGCTCCCCCTAGTGGATGTCGACGACACCTGCCTAATCGACACTACAAGTTTCTATCAAGGTGGATTTATAAATGAGTATTCTCACATGTGTCCTGCCATTTTTCCTGGTATGCAATGGGATGCAGTTTGGGCATCTAACGTGACTACTGGTTTCCATGATATCTCTTGTTATCTGGACCGTTCAGACCAAGAAAGTCCTAATTATCACCTAGTTTCTCCCTTCAGATGAAATTGTATATAGTGTGAACAGCAACAGCAAGAAGAGTCCCACTACAATGCATTGTGTGTGAATTCATTTGCTTACAAGTCTTATATAAGTCTATTGTTTAGACCCATTTTTCTGTATTGAAAAGCTTTTGCAGTTATGAGGCGTGCGATCTATTCAGTTGTTGCTGCCTTAAGATTATCTTCACTGTTTTAGGTAAAAGGTTTTAAAAGCATCTACGGGACTGATTTATGAATTGTGTCTGTGAGAACATGGCACTGACTGGCATGCAAAAAGAAGCCTGGGTGCCTATCCCCTATTAAGTTACCAAGATGTTCGCTTACTAGTTCACCATATACTGAAGAGGACTGGAAAAGCGAACTGTAAGGCCGTTTGTAGGCTGAAGATGTCATGTCTAGAAAGAAAATTAACTGGTTTCCGTTGGGAGTTGTCCAGAGAAAGGTTCAGAACTTTTTCGAGTAGAGACGTCAGAAAAATATCCTACTCGCTTGGTCTGGTACCGTTGCGTGATGGAAAATACCTCAAAGAGTAAGTTAATTATGGTAGGGATAAGTATCTAGTGAGGAGGTTCGCAGCTTCGTTAGCGTCAGTGTCACCAATCCCATTTACCAGCCGCTCTAGACCTGTGGTTCTTTTTTATTCCAACGAGTGAGAAAGATATTATCCACACTTTCCATCCTGTGAACATTTTACAAGACTACGTTGACTAGTTTGGTGATATAAGAAATTGTAGTGACCTATTTCACTTTTGGGCGTTGTATTAAGAAGCGTAAATTCCCTCTCTGCTCTTCGGTATTCATTAAGCCTGACAAGAGAATCAGAGGTGACAACTAAATGGCTATCATCCAAGAACCAGATATAGAGCTCACTGGACTGAAAGTTTAATACTTTCTGAAACGTGTTAAAGCCTTAATTATTACCTAGTTTCTCCCTTCAGATGAATTTGTATTGATTATGAACAGCAACAGCAAAAAAAAACGCCCTTGCACTCTTCAAAAATGAGAGTAATAAGTTATAGTGAATATGAAGGTGAGGAGAGCTCGCTGGGGTATTTGAATGCGTGGACGTGGGGCTGGTGGAACAGAGGGTAGTGTAGTAGGCGGGAGCTGGCTAGGTTAGGAATGACGCTAATAGAGTGTGGGGGCTGCTTCATTATAAATTAGTTTTTTAATAACTAGGCAAAACCGGAGCAACTAAGCAACTGGACGAACCTGCCGGACACTCTTCCCCCGTCCCATCCCAAATCCTGATCCCTTCCAGGTGTTATATAGTCGGAATGGCTTGGCGCTTTTCCCTGATAATTCCCTCACAAAGGCGTTTACTTCTTGATTATCAAACAGTTCGAAACATCTCTTGATAATTGCGATAGTTTTTTAAATTAATTCAAGGCCTTACAGGTTGTGAGGAATGGTGGTGGTGCTGCAGGGAAATACATCGTCGCAGGCTTGGAGGATGCCAAAACTAAGCTGATTTGATTTCACAGATGGCTACTCTGACAGCAGCTTTGGCAGTGAGAAGTCGAAGGGAGGTGCCAACAGCGATGTGCCTGATTCCTCAGTCCTTCTTATTTACTTAACAGAGGAACCCACAGATTGCCTCGGGAACATCTCTGTCCAGCCAATGGTTGGCTAGAGTATGTTCCCACACTAGGCCCCGTGGTACATCACCAGGTGCGTGGTTGAACATGGGTTGGAGGGACAGTCACATATATAGAAACAGTCAACAAACAAGGATATAGATACAACCACATACAAGGGCATAGAAACAAACGCAAACTTGGATATACACACAACCACGTACAGGGATATAGATATGAATATAGTATATACACAAAGATATACATGTAAATACATACATATTAGTGTTGATTCATGGCATTAGTTAAGATTATCCAGTTATATAAATTAAATTAATGAATTCAGAGTGAAAAGCCTGTAGCGAGATGCAGTGAACAAATATGGAGATATTATACCTCACTCTTGGCAAAACAGAGAATTTAGTTATGCATGAAATATTGTCAATAATTTGTTCATAAGGACCGAAATCAACTCTATGAAGAAACAGCAGATACAACAAACATGAAAGGCCTTGTACAAAATAAATTATCAACACAAACTACAATGAACTAGTGTTGTAGTTAGTGCACTCGTCCTCTCTCCTCGTAGCGTGGAATGATTGGGCACCAAGTCTTCACTCTTCTCACATGTGCACCTAGCGGTAAGACAGCAACATGGGACCTGGAGGTGGACGTCTGTGCCACACTGGTGGAGCACAAGAAAAGTGGACAGTAAAGGAGACGTGGTTCCGTATAGACGCACCAGCATTGTCTTCTATTTGAAGTATACGACAGAAGACCACATTCTCTGGCCCACAGGAGGAGAGGATGATGTGATGACACAAGACTACACTTGTCGCCTTTTCTCCTGACGCTCATCTGAAGAAGATGGAGGGTAAACACTTTCTCCTTACCGTGGTGGAAAACTGCGAGTCCATTGTTTGTCTCTCTCTATCTCTCTCTCTCTCTCTCTCTCTCTCTCTCTCTCTCTCTCTCTCTCTCTCTCTCTCTCTCTCTCTCTCTCTCTCTCTCTCTCTCTCTCTCTTCCATATTTTCCTCTTTCTTACAAACTTCCTATAAATAAAGGCAGTAACAAATATATATAATTGGAAATATAAATTCTTTATCCTGACAGATAAAAACTGTTCCCCTGATGTCTCTTGTTATAAGAACGTTTACGTTGTGGACAGTAGGAATTACCTTAACCAGAGCTGCCAACTGTACCACGGGAAGCAACGTCCTTAGCCAGGGCTGCCAATTGTGCAACACGTATATTAACTTCATCTTTAATTGCTACAAACTGTACATCGCGGTAGTGGTGTTTGGAGAAGCAGTCGTGACCTCTTGCTGAAGACGGGTCATTACTTGTTATATTCCACCGCCAGATAGCACCTCGGGATCAGACGAGGGTCATTACAGGTCAATTCCACCACCAGGTGGTGCACAAGGTCAAGAGACTTCAGTTCCACCCCCAGACAGCACCCAGGAACAAGACGAGGTCTATCACACGTCAACTCCACCACCAGGCAGCACACAGGGTCAAGAACGTCTTGCTGTAATGAGTTCGAAAGTTTACCAAATGGGAACTAAACCTCTGAGGAATTACTCAATGCGTCTTTTCACTAACTTCTTGCGAGTATTTTCCCCACAAAAATCCTTACATTCAATAAGATTTTATCCTTATTATTTTCCTTAATATTATTTTACTATATTCTATTTTTCCCTGCTGATTTTTGTGTCGATATTTACTGGAGGATAATGTAAGGTCAAGTACATTGACTACATTATATATCTGTTTACGTAAGAGCTTCTTCAAACTGACTCAATTCAACAAGCCACTCCAGATTCCAGAGTCTCTGTCTGATAATATTTTGCCATATTCCTTATACAAACAATTACAAGATAATTTCTCAGAACTTTTTCAAATTATTTTTGAGGGACGTGATTGTTTTTTTTAGCAGGTAGACTAATAGAGGAATAGTGGTCAGTACAGAGTACAGGAACACTCAGGATTATCTTTGTCGTTTAACGTAAAGTTAGTTAAAGAATTCTTTCAAATTTCTCTCAGACTTCGTCACCTTGGAGGAATTCAGACTCTCTCTTCCTGCAGAGAAGGAAGAGAAATCCTTAAACGGTAAATCCTAATTACAGAATACAAAGACATGTTGTGTTGCGGTGATATTAAAATAACACATACAGATTTGTCTAGATATATAAAAACTCATTTTTAGTTTTATATTTCAAACGCCCTTGAGAACTATATGCACGGAGCTGGGAGGGTAAGCTGCTTTCTTAAAGGCCTGTTTGTAACATCACTTGATGACCAAACCACACATTAGAAAGTGAAGAGACAACGACGTTTCGGTCCGTCCTGGACCATTCTCACAATCGACTTGAGAATGGTCCAGAACGGACCGAAACGTCGTCGTCGTCTCTTCACTTTCTAGTGTGTGGTTTGGTCAACATACTTCAGCCACGTTGTTCTGACTCCTCGTCAACATCACTTTGTTTAAATGTTCCAATTAATGCTGATAGAGATCACTTAGTATGGGGGTGTGTGATGTATGATTGAGTGTGATGTATTTATTGTGGTGTTTGGTATATGGGGTGAATGATACTTGGTGGTGTATGACTCAAGGTGTAGACTATGAGGCGAAGTCGAAATACTCCCTCTCACCCCCTTTCTCCACACCTCCCTTCCTCCCTCCATCCCTCCCTTCCTCCCTCCATCCCTCCCTTCCTCTCCCTTTGTAGAGTGCAGGATACTCTAAACGATGGAGATAGAGAGAGTTTGAGCTCCTATCTCTGCCGCCTCCACTCTGAGAAAAAGTTCTTTCCTACAGTTACAGTCTCTCTCTCTTTTCTCTCTCTCTCTCTCTCTCTCTCTCTCTCTCTCTCTCTCTCTCTCTCTCTCTCTCTCTCTCTCTCTCTCTCTCTCTCTATCTCTCTCTCTCTCTCTCTCTCTCTCTCTCTCTCTCTCTCTCTCTCTCTCTCTCTCTCTCTCTCTCTCCCTCCTGAGTAACTTCCGGAGTTCTCCTGGGAGTTTCTTGTGTTCAGCTTAACAACCTGAACTTCGTAGACCTTTAATATACCTTCCCAATGAATAAATTAGTTTTTTCCACTCCTAATTATATTTGATTTTGAATTATGAATTAATATTTTGCAGGTAATTCACACGATAAAAACTTGCTATTTATTCTCTTGATAATTTTGTTACAATTTAATAATTGTAAACAAAGCTGCCAAAGATTGAAAAAAGTTGTACAGGTTCTTAAGTGCTTGCGTAACTTCTTCGTGAGTCTAGCACCAGATCATTTCATGTTCCCAATTTTCTGATGGGAACATCAGATCATTTGATCATCAGACGAGGGAATGGGGAATGGTGGGAAGGACGAGGGGACGAGAGTGGGGGATGGTGGGAAGGACGAAGGGACTGGAGAGGGGGCAATAGTAAGGGAGGACGAGGGGACAGGGGAGCTGGGGATGGTAGGGACGAGGGGAATGGAGAATGGTTGGGGGAAGACAAGTGGATAGGGGAGTGGGGAATAGTAGGGAGGACGAGGGGATGGGTGAGTGGGAGATAGTGGGGAGGACGAGGGGATGGTGGAATGGGGAATGGTTAGAGGACGAGAGGATGCTGAAGTGGAGGATGAAGGGGAGGAAAAAGGGACGAGGGAGTGAGGAATGGTTGGGAGGACGAGGGAACGGGGGAGGGGAGGAAGTTATGGCGAGGACTTGGAGACAGGGGAAGGTTGCTGTGGCCGGGAACAGCTAGTATTTTGATAAATGAAAACAATGATTAGCATTATTATGCCAGTTGAGTTTTTGCAATTTCTAGTTAATGATTTGCCTGTCTAATGTTGTTATTATAATGTTTTATACATTATGTTGGTATAGGTTAAGTGACCAGTACGCCAGACTCAATAGGTTATCTTGCTACACTCTGTGATTTGCTAATTATAGCGCCCACGACCTCTCTGCGTCAGTCTGTTTAGCGAGAGAGACCTGTGTTATAGTACTAAGCAGGCTCAGGCTACCGTAGGGTCACCGTCAAAACATTAATTGAGGACCTGGTTGAAAAACCTATTGGCGATCATTTTTTATGGAAAACGAAGATGATGAATAACTTCGCGGTTACAGTGTCTGCTCAAAGGCCTAAATTTTTCTCCTTCGTTCTTCAACTAAAAATGATTTCTTCTCGTTAAGGAAGCAATCACTTTCCTGAACACTTAGAAAAGTTGCAAGAAGGCTTTTTTCCACAAAATACGAACATAACGAACATAGGGAGAAAAGTAAATTGCAAGAGGCCTATTAGTCCATATGAGTCATATTTGTATCGAACCAAAATTATTCATATTTACCACTCAGTAAAGCATTAAGAAATTGTTTCATTATTCAGTAAGGTTGGGCGTCATGAAAATAGTTAGTAAACCCCGTTTCCTCGGACACATTCACATTTGTATAATTACGTATGTGAAGATGTCTTATTTAATTATGCTTCTAATGATACTCATGTATTGGTTATAACAGTATATTAGCAGATATATATGTAATGGAGAATAATAAAAATAAATTAACTAAACAAAAAATACATATCTTAGTTTCGTTATTCTCAATTTTTTTTTATAAATTGGAAGATTACTTGTCAATATATATATATATATATATATATATATATATATATATATATATATATATATATATATATATATATATATATATATATATATGAACATTTTAGTCAGGTTTTCACTTCTTATTACACGGTTGAGAACTTTCCATACGTGATTTTCAGTCATTGTTTTTTATCTTTTTCCATATTTTTGGCCTCATATTTTTCCACGAGAAACCAATTTTTGAAAATGAATAGTATTATATATATCCTGATAGGTATGAAAAATGTCATTTGTTTCCGAATGGGCATGAATAGTGATATCTGTATTCTAATAGGTATCAATGGTGATATCTCTGTTGTATTAGGATATGAAGGTATTAACAAGAGGGATAATACCTAACGTTTCTCCTCCATAATAAATGATACGATAATACTGTGTCTCACACAGGCACATGGAGGGCATCGTCTGATGCCTCCGTCACTGTTAGGACACGGACTGAAACCTCCGTCACTGGTGGAACACGGACTGAAGCCTCCGTCACTGGTGGAACACGGACTGAAGCCTACGTTACTGGTGGAACACGGACTGAAGCCTACGTCACTGGTGGGACACGGACTGAAGCCTACGTCATTGGTGGAACACGGAATGAAGCCTCCGTCACTGGTGGAACACGGACTGAAGCCTCCGTCACTGGTGGAACACGGACTGAAGCCTACGTCACTGATGGGACACGGACTGAAGCCTCCGTTACTGGTGGAACACGGACTGAAGCCTACGTCACTGGTGGAACACGGACTGAAGCCTCCGTTACTGGTGGAACACGGACTGAAGCCTCCATCACTGGTGAAACTCGGACTCCAGTCTTCCACTCAGGATGGGTCTCTTGTAGAGACTTACCATCATGCATGTCATATAACAATATATGTTACTGAAAGACTTACATACATTATTAATTACGTCTTTGACCACCTGCGACCATTAAGTAACTCTTCTCAGATATATAAATGCAAACGCTTATGCCATCACATATGTTAAAAAGATACAGGTTTGCAAAACTATACAAGGAAAACAAGAGAAGGTAAAAATTTTCAGACCCAAAAAGTGTGAATTTGTCTTTATTGTTTTAAGGGGAATAACATGGGAGACATATTTGTAGCTCTGTGGTATGTGGTTGGAATATCGCGATGTATTTCTAACCTATTGGTGTTTGATTAGAATAATCTTCAAGAAGAAGTAGTGTATACTGAATTTAAGGAAGATTAAACACCAGGAGTACATCCTATCCAAGAATCACGTTGGGGACTAACACATATCGTTGGCCTGCAGACCGTATCATAAGTAAAGCGAAATGAACCAAACAGAAACTCACAGTTGCTTTAAGTAATAAATCAAATTTAAGAGCACTGGTATCCCGGGTCAAAGCGGCTTCTGCGGTACTACTGCTTGGTCAGATAAGAGGTAAATCCGGATGAGCTGGAAACTAAGTTTACACAGTTTACACAAACTTCCACAACAAATCAGAAAAAAATATATCATTGACCAAATGATATATATTTATACCCCATACCAGTTCGTGTACTATGTTACTTACAATAACTTGTAACGGAATGTATTCGTGAATTCTGGTTGATGGAGTGAAGCAGACAGGGTAAATCTGACCTATGCTGGCAGCGGTCTTCACTGAGAGAGAGAGGAGGGTTTAGGTAAATTGAGATTCAAGTTTGTGCGGCTCATAATTCATGAAAACCGGTTGCTAATCCAATTATTATCCTTAATAGTCTCATGGTGGAGCTCGTTTGCTCATTGGTCTTGTGTACTCACCTAGTTGTGCTTGCGGGGGAGCAAGCACAACTCTTGAGCTCTGGCTCTTTGGTCCCGCCTCTCATCTGTCAATCAACTGGTGAACAGATTCCTGAGACTACTGGGCTCTATCATAGATTCATCTGAAACTGTGTATAGAGTCTGCCTACACCACATCACTTCCTAATGCTCTACTTCCTTCAGCCTCCACCACATCTGTTAACTACTCTGACACTGAAAAAGGACCCGGTGTGTGTGTGTGTGTGTGTGTTGGTCGCGGTGGAGAATATAATCGTTTTGTCCTTCACGTCTTGGTCGTGGTTGAGAACATTAATAAACACTACCTTTTCATATCCACCAAAGCTGATCCATGTGTGTACGTCTAACCTTCACTTGAAACTATCCAGAGATTCCACGTCTAATTATACTCATCCATGGCACGAATGGAATGACGTTATCACATAATATCACGTTTTAATATTAAATCACAAAGATTTAGTTTAAATTTACTGAAAATTATGATAATTAGCGTAACATTGTTTACAGGGGAGAACATCGATACAAAAAAATCATTATTCGTCCAATATGAAAGATTCTAAGACGAAATTACCGCTTATATAAAAATCTTGTTGGCAGAACTTCAACAAAATATGAACAGAAAAAAATAGATTTAATGCATTATAAAGTAGCCTCAAAGCCATCAAATTTTTCCCTAAAAGCGCCTGACAACTCTTGAAAATTTTGTCAATGTTGAAAATTGGTGAGAGACGCTGTGCAAGTTTGGTGACGACGGTAGCCTATTGCGGGTGTGTGAAACTTGTGATGTGGAGGGCCTGAAGCAGCGTTGTGGGTGAAGAGCTCTGGGTGCTGGGGTGGAGGGCTTCTGGGCTACATAGCAGTGGGGTAGTGGGTGGCCATTGCTAGTAGTTGGGAGGCTACTAGGCAAGCAGCGCTGGTTGACTGGCAGAGTAGTGAATGTGAAGGGAGGAGGACCCGCTGGGATATTTGAATGTGTGGACGTGGGGCTGGTGGGACAGAGGATGGTGTAGCTGGCGGAAGCTGGCTGGGATAGGAATGGGGCTAATGGGGTGTGGAAGCTGACGAATTAGTGTGCGGGAAGCTGTTGGGACAGTTGATGGGGCCTGGTGTGATGCGCAGAGTGACTGGTGGGTCAGTGGACAGGGTGGGGGTGATGTGGTGGGTTCGTAGGTGTGGAACTGGAAGACATCTCTCTCTCTCTCTCTCTCTCTCTCTCTCTCTCTCTCTCTCTCTCTCTCTCTCTCTCTCTCTCTCTCTCTCTCTCTCTCTCTCTCTCTCTCTCTAACACACACATACACACTCTCTCTCTCCCTCTCACGTTTTAATTATTATTCTTACTAGTAAGAAGAGCATATGTTGATGGGAATATGGTGTTCTCAAGATGATATATGGTGTGTTTTCAAGACAACTGCAGTGTTCTTAAGAAGTCACCTGGTGTGTTCTCAATGAATCAACAGGTGTGCTATCAAAGAGTCACCTGGAAAGTTCTCCGGAAGCAACTGGATATATTCCCCGTAAGCTTCCCCCAGATGTGCTATCAGCGCCATCAAGGAGGTCCGCCCACTCTGCCAAGGGGTGTACCCAGGCCGCGTGGACGCGCTCTATGTCTTAGTATTCATGCAAGGATCAGCAAAATCCTGCCACACAGGATTTTATGTGACGATCTGGTTCGCAAGACTCGTAACTGCCGCTGAAAATGGTTTTCTGTGTCCCTCCGTGAGACCTTGCTCGTACAAGTGTTTGGTCCTTGCTGTGCCACAGACTCTCAAAATATTCATATTTCTTTAAAAATGATGACACAGTCATGGTGCAGAAGGACTAGGGTACAGCAGTACTGAGGTACAGCAGTATTTGGGTACTGCAGGACTAAGGTACATCAATACTAGGGCACAGCAGGATACAGGTACTACATTACCATGGTATAGCAGACAAAGGTGCAGCTTTACTTAAGTACATTGCTATTCAGATACAACATTACTTTTGGGGTACATTACTACCCAGGTGCACTAATACTGTGTTACAGCAATATCTCTGAAATGCACAAATACATAATTTTCGTAGAATAATAATTCTCCGGTACGGCGCCACCCCAGTAAAGCACCACCCCGGTACTGAATCATTCCGGTACAGCACCACCCAGTTACAGCACCAATATAGCTTACAAATAAAATCTTGAGTATTCAGAATATACTTATTGACATTACGTGTTATGCAATTATCATAACTTTCACTTAGGTAAATAATTTACTGTAAATCTGTGTAAACTCACCAAAAAAAATATACAAACATTTATGAATAAAACAATTTAATTTGAATTAAAATCGAACAGAATTTGAATTAAAATCGAACAGAATTTGAATTAAAATCGAACAGAATTTGAATAGTACTACCTGGTTCTCCCCTACCTCTATGCTTCACTAAACCGATTAAAAGCATTAAAACGGTACAGCATTTCTCCCTCTCTCTCGGCACAGCACCAGCTCCGACACAGCACCGCTTCGGTACAGCATGACCACTAATCTCTACACCACCTATTGAAGGCATCTCAGTGGAATCATCAGCGTAGCCGACAAGAGGACTCGTCTCTGCACTTTTGAAGTCACCAAATATTGCTTCTGCCAGGATGATTACTTCCATTTTTTGTGTACCTTGAGCGCGGCATTTTTCCTTCCTTCGTCGTAATATCAGCTTTTATACAGGTAAATTAAGCATCAAGAAAAACATGCTTGAAATATGCTGCCACTTGAGATGTTTTACGTTTAGTTTTCAAAGCGAAGGATGTTTGATGCTGAGGTGGAGGAAATTAATTTCTTGAGCGACAGGAGACGAGGGAAATAATTTTACCATGATGAATTAATTTGGGAGTCCCATGAACAGCTGAGGCTCAGAGAGAGACAGACAGACAGAGAGAAGAGAGGGAGAGAGAAAGAGAGGGAGAGAGAGAGAGAGAGAGAGACAGAGACAGAGACAGAGACAGAGACAGACAGACAGACAGACAGACAGACAGACAGACTTACAGACAGGCAGAGACAGAGGAATAGACAGAGACAAAGAGACAAAGAGAGAGAGAGAGAGAGAGAGAGCTTACCAGTGAATGGACAACCACAGCTGTGTCGGGCGATACATTATTGTAAACCTAAATGGAAAATTAGTCAATGGGGGGAAGTTTTAATTCCACACAACAACGATGACAGCTTAACAGCTGCTCCATGTATCACTACTGCTCCTAGTGCTGCTGCTGGTTCTCTTCCAGTATTGTAGTTATTTTAAGGAAGAGTGTTGGCAGAATCGTGGTGTTGACAGTTTCGTGGGGTGGACAGTATCGTAGTCTTTTGAAATAAACATTTTAACTAGAGACCATTTAACCAAATATCACATTTTCTATTAATTAGATTTAATAGATTAGAGGCTGGTTTAGTGTTGCGTACAATTGCCTGTTGTATAAAATATCGCGTTTATTATTGGCAGAGAGAAGCATTTAAATTATCTAAATTATATGCGCTAATTCCAGATACTGTGTGATTTATATTATTAAATATATAAATGGCAAAAGGTAAACCAGTTAAAAAGGTTAAAAAGGGTAAACATTTACTCCTGCTTTGAGGAAGTCAGGAGTAATGAGACAAATAACAACATTCCAGTAAAGGCAGGAGAAATAGCGAGACATTACAACACTACAGGGAGGGCAGGGACAATACTATGGGGAAGGCATTACATGTAGAACTACCCAATTATTACAATTTGTAGCTAACCAATTATGAAACTTTTTAGCTAACCGATTATAATTGCAATTAACCAATTATACCAGTTTTAAGTAAGCCAGTTTTATGAATTGGTTTAAAATTTAAACAAATTCTTAAAAACCAATTCTAAAGAATTTTATCTAACTAATTAAATCAGTTTAAAGTAAACCAATTTTAAGAATTTGCAGCTGCACTAACAGCAGTTCTATACTTCTCACGTGAACGCATCACGAAGGACAGTAAGAGAACTAGTGGGAAAGGAATCACATGACAATTACGTTCACAAATAAGAAACTTTCACGAAAGTGAGAGAGGATAAAGAGAAGGAGGCGAAAGGAAGTGAGAGGTGGTGTTCCCGGCAAGCAGAAGGCAGGTGCTGCTCTCCCTCTCATTTGTAGAGAGTGGAGAAGTCGTCCCTGTGGGGTAGTCTGTGTCTTTGATGAGAACACCTGCCGCACTGACATCGACTCCCGCGAGAGCCCCGTTCCACCTCTTGGAGCTCTCTATCTCAGACCAGAGAACGATGCTCCCGGAGACTCACTCCTTCCAAAGCTTCAGTGGTTCTTTGAAGGTGAGGTGATGTTAGATGATATCCCCTCATTCATGTTTTTGCATGTATATATCACTTCATGATAGCCCAAAATACACTGCTGAATTATGCTAGTAGGCAAGACATGTTTAATCTCATAACCAGAGCGCTTCTCTTTGTTTTCCATCTCTGAGCTAAACTTGTCTGCACTTAATGAAATTGTTACACTTCGGTATGTTGGTTATTTTAATTACTGAATTATTGAAGCCCTCCCTTACAAACGTTAGAATTAAAAAATAATAGGCATGCTAATGCTAGATCAAGTATTTATATATAAATGAAGTTGAACGCTTAACTGTTAAATGTTCATTTCACACTCGGTGCGCCTAATACTATTTGTTAAATTCAACTTAGGAGTCACAGAGGCAAAAGGAAGTAAATACAATCAAAATACCAAAATATAGTCTGTACTGCCTTGCTGAGAGGTGAGCCTATCACGTCCCGAGGACAAAGTGAGGCTATCACGTCACGATGACAAGGTGAGGCTATCACGTCACGAGGACAAGGTGAGCCTATCACGTCGCGAGGACAAGGTGAGGCTATCACGTCATGAGGACAAGGTGAGGCTATCACGTCACGAGGACAAGGTGAGGCTATCACGTCACGAGGACAAGGTGAGGCTATCACGTCACGAGGACAAGGTGAGGCTATCACGTCACGAGGACAAAGTGAGGCTATCACGTCACGAGGACAAGGTGACATGGTGCTCCATTCTTATTGACAGAATAGGGTGATAAGTGGGTGTTATCTGTAATTGGTTGGTTGGGGTCGTGAGTGTGTGTGTCATTTCGTTTTGCCTTCAGGCTGACTTGTTGAATCCACCCATCAGAGCCAGCCGGCAATGATGGGTTCTGAAGCCAACATGACATATGATGAGTAATAAGGTTAGACCCAGGGGAGGAGCGATCCTCCTAGGACCTTCAGTGACTTCTAAGGAACTTCTTAAACTTTGCCTTTGGCAGAGAGATGGAATAAGTATGTGTAAAACGTATATATTAAGAGGCACGACACGAGTGTTACAGATATAAGAAATATTTAGAATAATAAACGTGCAGTGGGTACGTTTCTTAGACATAGCTTTTCAGATAAGACCTGGCAAGAAACATAAATCCAAAACATTGACAATTTATTCAGAATCAACATCCTTCGTTAGTTAGACTTTGGTAAAGATCCAGCATCTGAAACAAGACCATTCAGATGCAGATATCGTTTTTACACGAGTTAATAATGGTCCAAGATGGACCGAAACGTCGTCACTTCCTTTATTTTTCGATGTGAGGGATTGGAGTTTGAAACCTTCCAGTACGACATGTATTTGATATTGAATACGCAATGCATTTCCGGAGTCACGAAGTGTTTGAAGTGCATCAGCTGCTTTGCAAGCGAGTCATCTGCTCAGACTCGACCCCGTGCCAGTGATAGATTCACCAGAGACGGAGAATCAGTAAATTCAACAGGGTTAAGAAATTTAAGAATCTCGTTGGTCGACATCAGAGGAATAATTCACCTTTGTTGTCCAAAACCACGGACAAAGGTGGTATTTCTAATCGAAGCTGTCTATTGGTGCAGCGGTAT
This sequence comes from Procambarus clarkii, assembly GCF_040958095.1. Lineage (NCBI taxonomy): Eukaryota > Metazoa > Arthropoda > Malacostraca > Decapoda > Cambaridae > Procambarus > Procambarus clarkii. The sequence goes on from NC_091164.1 coordinate 8,220,028, forward strand.
TTGGTGAAGAACCCCTTAAATTTATTTAAGATATTTTGGTTGTAATATCTGAGGGTTTTAAGGTTTCGAAGACAACCACAATACGAGGTCACTGCGGAGGTTAATAACTTCAGATTTTCACAGCATCTTGGAACATTTAGTAATTTCAGTATCGCTTAGGCTCGTCAGACATGTTCCAGTGCATTCGCTCTCACAGTATTTTCTAAATAACTGTTGTAGGCAACAATATTATTACTAAAGAATATGCAATTTTGTCGTATTGTGATATTACACACACACACATATATATATATATATATATATATATATATATATATATATATATATATATATATATATATATATATATATATATATATATATATATATATATATATATATTGTTCAATTCGTTCTCAGTTGGTTATTTACTTGAATTTGAGTTGTAGACGGTTTGAAGACTTAAGAAAAGTGTAGGGAGTAGAATGGGCATGATATGAAAAGGTGGATAATGGATATATTGACTAGTATTAGCATCATAGGAAACGGGGGAGAGGTAGGGAGAAGAATGGGCATGGTAGGAAAGGAGAGATGGGTAAAGAGTACGATGAACGAGATAGCAAAGGGGTAGGGGTAGTAATATGAGCATGATAGGGAAAGGGGTAAGGGGTAGGGGTGGTCTGTGGATATGGCTTAGAGCTGAATATGTTGCCACTCTCTTACTGCATTTGACGATACTGTAATTGGGTTTGATTGTGATGCCACTGAGCATGGTTGGATTATGCTATCAGTGTATGCTTGCGTTTGATTATGATGTCAAACAGAATGGGTCTAATTGTGATATTATTCTAACTGGCTTTCAAGCGCTATATCCCGCTGTTTTGATATGATGCTCATTTGACATTTCAGCAACCATTTGCTTATACACATAGAGTAATCACACTAACGTGACTGCATCAGTGAGAAAATCCACAGTAGCCGTGATGAGGACAACTACGGATTTTCTCATTGATGTAGTCACGTTAGTGTGATTACTCTCTGTGTACTAAAGAGGAGAGTCAGAGGTAGAACATTCCTAAATGACAAAGCCAGAGTGCATTGGGGGGGGGGGGATTGTGTACAAATGCTGTCCCGGCTTCAGTAAAAGCCCCAGGAAACCCTCGAGTGTTCGGTATAACTCCACGTTGCAATCCTTTTTACTATGTAGTGGTTTAGTCGCTAGAACGTGTACGTGAGGAGACACACTGTATAGGTTCGAACCCTCATCAAGGCTACTACGGATTTTCCCTTTTCTTATATTCTCGACGTCAGAATATGTGTCTGTGTTCTTGTTAAGGGTCGAGCAAGTTATATAAACAACTTAATGGGATTCCATCAGCACCTGGCATAAGGCTTGAAAACAGTCAGAATTAAGCAATTCACCTACGCATCAATACATTAGTTAATGACTTGTTCTAGTACCATAATCCATCATAACACTATTCAGTCTTCTCTGAATCATACTCACCCACAACCAGCATAATGAACTGCCATGGAATATCTTATTCATCTTAGGTTGTATATGTTTATGTGATGAGGTTGCTTTTATTTTGTATGTCTATTTTGCGTATATTTTTGTTTAATGTAATACCTGGCTGAAGCTTTGCGTCATATCTGTAGACGACACTTTCAGAGATCATGGTGACTAGTATGATCAGTGGGTGGAGATATATGACGTTATAACAAGATATTTTAGCAATCGTGTACTATGTATAATTTACATTTGACTTGATTGGATCTTTCCTTATCTGTCAATAAAGGTTAAAGAAATAATTATAAACTTCGATAGACTTTATTTGTTTCACAGACAATAATACAGCAAACAAGACGACTCACAATACACAGGTGATACCTATAAAAATTATAAATTAAAAAAAATATAGCGACAAAAAGTTTGTGAACAGTTTATTCAGACCTTAATACAGAGGGCTTGCCGGTTGTAATATTATGTGTGGACAACTTATCCGAGCCTTAATCAAGGGGGGCTAGCCTGTTGTTGAACTCTAGTTGGACAGCCGCAGTTTAATACATGAGGTGGTAGAATAACAATGCACAAGGACTGCTTTTACTAAAGCTGTAGCAACAGCTCCTTCAACAAACTAGCAGCAGCAACAACAGAAACAGCCTTATAATTTCTGCCTGCTAACGCATGTCTCAAAAATTAATCAACACCTTTCATCAATAACAAAATAAATACAGTCTTCAATTTTGTGATTCCAAGTGATAAATGATCGTTGTCATTTTTTAGTATATTCCTATATTTTTTTTTAGACATTTATGTTCATTCACGCCTTCCAAGGTTTACCTTTACCTGATTCCCAAGGTTTACCTGATTTCCAAGAATGTTTTGGAAATAAGGAGCTTGTTATTTAATATTTATATTTCTAATTCTATTTATTTCTTAGTTATACTAATTAGTCATTACACCGTATCTCGGGATTTACGCGAACACGAACATACATACACACATACATACATACATACATACACACACACACACACACACACACACACACACACACACACACACACACACACACACACACACACACACACAAACACACACACACACACACCCCATCCTGCTTGTCTCCAGCCCCCCCCCTGTTCCCATTTAATTACCTTACATTTCCTGCCGTTGAATTCCATTAACCATTTTTGAGACCAACTTTTCTGCTAGTCTTGTTCATCTTGCAGTATTTTACAACCTTCAAGTGTCTCGACTCTTACTATTAATTTTGAATCACATGCCCAAACGAACATTTAGAACTCCACCTCCGTAGTTAGGCCATTAACGTAAATGAGTAAATGAGTGTGTGTGTGCGCACGCTACTACAATGTTACAGCTAGATTGGCTTCTTTACGGTCTAAAGGAGCAAGCATGAACACAAGGACTGCTATTAGTTGTAGTGTTATTTAACAAGGAACTTCTAAAACCCTAACTTATAACATAAGTTATCATCATTTCTATTTATCTCTTGCTAGTTATCTCTATACTACATGGTAAATAAATACACACACGCCTTACACGGAATGATTATGTGAGACTTACATAGCTTGTGACTGTGTCCGCTTGGTGGTGTTAGCGTCTTCCACACTGCCTCATGACGGTGCTAGAGTCTTCCACACTGCCTCTTGACGGTGCTAGAATCTTCCACACTGCCTCATGACGGTGCTAGAGTCTTCCACACTGCCTCTTGACGGTGCTAGAATCTTCCACACTGCCTCATGACGGTGCTAGAGTCTTCCACAAGGCGAGGAACTCCCTCCACAACACTGGGGAGCCTTAACAATTCTGCATTACTCTGTAGCTCAGGAGAACCTTCACGTATGAATTGGACGAAATATTTTCCCACAAATCACTAAAGCAGTGTTCAATATACTCTCTTGGCAAAAGAGCTAATTGGCTAGTTACTATTGGATTCTGTGACAGCAGGATATATGCATTAGCCTACGTGAACTGTTTCGATGCTCAGTGGAGTTATTTTATTGCCTTTTGATTCACTTAATCATTGTGCAGTTTCGTATGCTTACACACAAAGGACATTCCAACATTAATTATGTAAGTCAATTATTAGAGTGATACAGTCTTTAAGTTCCTATTGTATCCTAAGGAGACTCACTACATGGCGTACAGTGTTCAAATTGATATTGCACCATTATTTTATCACTCGAATCTTAAATGATTATTAATTATACACTACTTCTGTCAGCTATGTAATTTCCATGTTACGTATGTTTAGAACAGCTTCCTAATGCCTATGTTACATTCTTAGAAATGAGCTATGTAATGTTGTGTTGCATAAGTGTACAGCTCCTATGTAATGCCCATGAACACAGATTAAAGGTTAGTAAAAAACATCTACATAAGATGCTCTGGAATCTGTCCTGTCGACTAACAAGGATCTTAAATTATTCCTGCCTGTTTTACTATCAACTCCTCACCTGTTAACAGCGTCTAGACCCATCAGCCAAACGACCATCTGTCACAGTTAAGTGACTACCCAATGGTAAGCGATGACTTCTATGGTAAACTGTGCACTATATTTCCTTCAGCAATTATCAGTTCTTCCTGCTCCAATATATAATTGTTTCTTTGGACGTAAAAATGTTTCCGATGTGTTCCTTCCAAACATGAAAGAAATGTCTTATAAGACACCTCTTATTGTCCAGAGTGTCTTCATGTGAAGAAGACTTTGAGGAGTTCACGTATTCATAAGTGGCTAAACAAGCCACAAACTTGTACTAATCGTACAAGTATATGATTCGGGTGAATATTTACATCTCCAAATACAGATATACAGTTAAAGAAGAAACTCTCTACCATATTCTTTCACAGAAAATGGAAACTGAAACATAACTAAGGGTTCGAATTCAGCTTTGGAGTTCTATTTGTCCAGAGGCATTATAATAAGTATGAAGTTCGTATTTAGTCACTTTATACAGCTGTTTTGAACGCATTCAAATGTGAACAAGAACTCATTCGACAACCCATTTCATATAAGCGTATTTGTTACATAACAGACAAAAGCATTTTCCCTGTACTCTCAAACGTATGAAATGTGTTGCATCGTTCTCTGGAGCATTGCCGGCGTCCCCACAGCAAGAATGGCGTTCGCACAACCACTTCAACAGACGATCAGGACCAGCAGTCTAGGTGTTGAGGAGAGCACCCAGGAACAGCAGTAGCCACGCTACGCCATTACTGCTGGTGCCACTACCTGCAGGAGCAGCACGGAGAGAAGCACATTATAACACTACAAGGAGGGCAGGGGTAATAGACTGCCTTCTTTAAAACATTATAATGCTTTGAGAAAGGCAGGAGTAATGAGACACATAACAACATTACAGTAAAGGCAGGAGAAACAGCGACACATTACAACACTATAGGGAGGGCAGGGATAATTCTATGGGGAAGGCATTACTAACAGGGACACCTAAGAGCACTATATGAGAAGCAGGAGAAACAGTGACTTAGAGAAGTTTTATACTCCCTGAAGAATACCAAGGCAGGAAAAAGAACGGTACTCAACTCCATGAATGAGATCATTATTAAACTTCATGGTAATGATGAGTATGATGAAAACTTTCATTGAGAACTAGGTGAAGGAAGAATATGAATATTATATAGAAAAACTAGAAGGAGGAGGAGGAGGGAGCACCAGGAGAAAATGCATCAAAAAGGAAGAGGAACACGAGGAGGAGGAAGAGCATCAAAAAGGAAAAATAACCCGGGAAGGTTGAGCAGGAAGAGCACCAGAAAGGATGAGGGACACGCGAGATGGAGGAGGATCTTCAAGAACGAAGAGGAACTCATGAAAGAGATGCATAAAGAAGAAAGATTAAGATGGGAAGGCGAAGCATCATAACAGTACAAACATGATACAGGAGGATCAACATAACTATTAAGGTACTGTAAGGCAGTACAATAATCCTACAGTTACAGAACTGTACTAGATGGAACATAATTACAAGGTAGGTAAATTAGGAGGTAATATTATGACTACATGACTGTCAAGGAGAATATTATGAAACTAGAAGAGACAGTGAGGACTTGAGTATAATATAATAATAATAATGAAAGGCTAAAATGGGATGGTTGTATAACATGAATATCAGAAGCTGGAGCATTCAATAAATACCGAAAGAATAGAAGGAGCAATGCAACTAATAAATAATATATATCAAATAATGCTTCTGGGAGTTTTGAAAAAAAAACTGCAAGACAGCAACCCTCAGTTATCATAATATTGCAAGAAATATATAAATATAGAAACTATATAATACTTGCCACCTACCGAAGAAGTAGGAGTGACCAGCGTGGCGATGTTCCTCAGCCTGAGTGCGGGGGAGGAAACCAGTCTCGATGACCGAAGTCTCCTGTGACTGGTAGTAGACGGTGGCAATCTTGGCGACGCACTTGAGCCGCATCTTACCCGAGGGAAAGTGAGCGCGGCTGGTGACGAAGGTGAGGCCCAGCACGGCTGTCTCTAGGCCGTCCGGCTCCTTGTGGGGCTTGTATCGCTTCAGGAATCGTGGCTGAGTCTGCCGGGAGAAACAATCAGGATTTTCACGGCACATTGCTTTCACAAGAAGACAAGATGGCTGTGAGAAAATACTCAGGTTATGCGTGGCTCGAACTTGCGTCCCTGGACGAATTTGAATCTTACACAATGTTTGTTGATCCAGGGTCTTATACAATATTTGTAGGGCCAGGCTCATACAAAGTGTTTGTAGGCCCAGGCTCCTACATAACGTTTGTAGGGCCAAACACCTACATATAGTTTATAGGGCCAGGCTTCTACATAATGTTTATAGGGCCAGTCTTCTACATAAGGTTTATAGGGCCAGGCTTCTACATAAAATTTGTTGGCTAGGCTCCTCACAATGTTTGTAAATCGAAGTCTTTTAAACACACTATGCTGGAGCAGTGTGTGTGTGTGGGTCTTTTTCCGGGGGAAGTCAGCACCAAATAGAATGTGCACACAGGTAAACTAATTTACTCAGCTCACGCTGTTTGCATTTGTTAAATGCCTGATAACCTATTTCGAAAGTTCGTAGAAATTAAATTTGTCGCGATATATCATATCTGAAGGAAAACACGAAATTAATCACAAACTAAAAATTAAATGCCTGCTTTCTGTCTCGAGTGATGAGTGCGAGGTTTTAAATGAGGGAACAACATGGATGTAACAGCCATGCGGTACATCAAATATTGACACAGCGGTATAAACATTATGATACTTTAGTAAACAAATCATCAAAAGCTGAAGACACAATTCAGCTTTTATAACACAATTGTTATTGCTGCACGTAAGACATCTGTCATATTCACAAACAACACTCGTAAGTCACCCACAACAGGCTGCAACACATTGGGAAACTGTTGCAGAAAGTGACTAAAAAAGTATCAAAAAGAGTCAATTCAGAATCTACAGCATTGACAAAATTAAAAAAACAAGGTTTTGAATTTCATTGGAGTTGCAAAGCAGTTGATCATGAAGCTTGCGTGTGTATTGCCAATCACGATGGCGAAAAGGCTGAAGTTCAAATTGAATCTGAAATTTCATTCTCTGTGATCAGAAATGTAGTCATTTGAGATTCAACTCGTCTGTTTCTTGCAGCTTCTCAATTGTTTTATTTTTGTTTTTATTGTTTTTATTGCATCATTTGAATGTATTGTGGCATGGTAATGAAATAGTAGCATTGCAGCGGGTATTACAGTCTTCCTCACAGAGGCTGGCTTTCTGCCTTCCTGGCGTGTTCACTGAAGGACATCATTCAGTTTGGTCATCTTGAAGAAAACCTAAGAATTACTATTTACATTAACATTGTATCATAATCTCCAACAACCCAGTTAATAAAGCTGAATGAATTTGCTTGTACACTAATTACATGTAGCCAACAGAGGTATCCAATTCTGTGATAACATAAAGTTTCTTTATTATTTCCATTACCCTAGATAGATGAAGATACAACCTATCACTCACCTGGACTCTAGGAGACTCGAACCACTGACCCCCACGAGCAGGAGACAGAAACTCTTACCAATTTTTATAAGATACCGCATCCTCCATCATGTAGTTCTTCTCTCGACTTACACCAACCTGGTAACTTTATTATTTGGTGGAGACTTACGTCTTATACTCCAATTATCATCTACTTGAAACCTTCCCCGAGTACATGTTTACCTTTACGGGTACATCTGTGATGCGTTTAGTTCACGACCTTCTCGTGGGTGTAGGAAGGTTTTGGATGAGGGATAAGGTCAGGCCTAGGAGAGGAATGAGGTGAGTTATGGGTGAGAGATTAGGTGAGTCCTGGGTCAGGAATCAGGTTAGTCCTGGGAGAAAAATCAGGATAAATCTTGGATAAGAGGTCAGGTGAGTCAAGCAAATTATTTAGGCGAGTCCTGAGTATAGATTCGAGCAGTTGAATTCTGTGTGAATGATCAGGTGATTCACGGGTGAGGAATCAGGTAGATGGTGGCTCAGACTGCCGTGATAGACGCCTCTCTAATCCCCGACATCAACGCTCTCCCTCGCTCTCCCTGCTATTGTCACTCGCCAAGCGGAAAGCCAAACCATTTACGTGATCCCTTTGTAGTGTTGAGCGTCGCTGATAGGACACCGCCATCAAGAGGTGTGATGTTGCCTCTGAGGACGCACCTGTGAGTCGCTGTCTCTGCATTGGACACCTGTAATTAAGTTGCTGCACTTTAGTTAGAAATCTGCTCATCGCTACACTTGCGAGGGACACTTGAGAACCTCTGCGCCTGCCTTAGACAGCTGTGAACTGCTGTTCCTCTTTATTGAACTACAAACCTCTTCACTTGGATGACGAAACCTCCAAACCGGTTTGACAGTGAGTTTGCCAAGTTCACTGTCGTGAGTTCCTTCAAACTACTACAACTCCTTGTGGGACTTTTAATTTCAACAACAGTGAATGGAACTTTGAGTTGTTACAGATGTAGAATGAACCTTGAACGACAGCGCCTGTGAATGAAACCTTGAACCACTACAACAGTGAATGAAATTTTAAGTCGCTACACCTATGAATGGAACTTTGAGTCGCTAAACCTGCATAAGAAATCTTGAACCACATCAACGGTAAATGGAACCATCAACAATTAAACCTTATCATAACTATGATTTTTCTTTTATATGAAATTGAATATTTTCTGACAAAAAGAGTTAATAACAGCATATTATTGTATTAGTAATCCCATAATCTATTATGTATTACAACCGCCTCTACCCTCCACCCAAACACATCTTGTGACAGACAAATAGTTTCCGTTGCAATAGTTTACGTTGCAATAGTTTATGTTACAGTAGTTTATATTGCAACAGTTTCTGGTGCAGTGGTCTCTCCTGGTTTCCTATGAAGCTTCAAGCCCATTTCCGCGGACAAATGGCCTTGACGAGATGTTGACTGTCTGAGACTCGCTCTCTGCAAATATACTAATTATATATTCCTAATCAATTGCAAGAGAATTCATGCATCGATTCTAAGACAAGAAAATTATGATATTTAATCATAGCTGTAAGATTTGTAGTCCTCAAGTGGTCATTTCCTAAAGTTTTGTTATATTATAGGTTTCTATTCTTTTCAAGAACCTCCAGCTGTGAGAACATGGAAGAAAATCAAAATCAAATATTTCTGATTCAGGGTTTTGTGGATTTCCACGAATATAACTTTGAATGGATATTAAACCTTTAGAAAACCTAGCTAAATCCCAGTATATTAGACAACTAACCAACACATTTGGAAATAACGTAAGTAGCGACTGTATGCAAAGAAATAATGTGAGTATAGGTGATCGATTAATTAAAAAGGTAGAGAAAGTTAGTAATTAAAACCTTATGAGAAATTTTAGGGGAATTTCAGCATCAGCAGACCAACATTTACCAAACATGGGAGGCAGGTACACTTCCTACAAGTTGGTCGTTGACATACCACTCCAGGGAGGCAGGTACACTTACCACAAGCTGGTCGTTGATGTACCACTCTAGGGAGGCAGGTACACTTACCACAAGCTGGTCGTTGATGTACCACTCTAGGGAGGCAGGTACACTTACCACAAGCTGGTCGTTGATGTACCACTCTAGGGAGGCAGGTACACTTACCACAAGCTGGTCGTTGATGTACCACTCCAGGGAGGCAGGTACACTTACCACAAGCTGGTCGTTGATGTACCACTCTAGGGAGGCAGCAGGCTTGGAGAACAGCGAGGTACAGTTCACACGAACACGCTCCCCAAGCTGGTAGCTCATCTTTGCTCCGTCCAACACTGGCGCGCTCTCCGGCAGCTCTGAGGGACACCAGAGTCATGTGTGTAGCGACGGGCGGAAGTGCTGAGTAGCAGTCATGTGTGTAACAACTGGTAGAAGCGTGGTTACCAGTCCTTTCTTTAGTGACAGGCAGGTGTGAGGAATATATAATGCATGTGATAAATAAGACTCAGATGTGAGATATCAGGCAGATGTGTAGGGTGTTGGGCATAATTGTATTACGAGGTGGGTGTTCAGGGGAACCTGATAAGGATTATGAGGCACATGTATAGCAAAGAACAGGTATGTGTAGTGAGAGTTCCAGGTGTGAGAGGTAACGTGTGACAGATGTATGAGAGAGCGCATGGGAGAGGTGAGAGGCAGGTGTGACCGAGGTATGATCCAGCGTGTGATAGATATAGTAAGCAGGATGTAACAGATGGGAGAGGTAGAGTGATAGACGTGAGAGACAGCGGGTGAACACATTTTAGAGAGGCAGGGAGGGGGAAAGAGATCTCAGTCACACTTACCAATGACAGTCATATTGCCTTCGCCAAATTTAGTGTGAAAAAGCGGGGCTTCTGTAATCACCTCACACTTGTAGGTTCCTGAGGAGCGCAGTTCCAGGTCCTGGAGTGCCACCATCACGGCGTTGCTGCCCTCCACCTGCAGGTGTCAAACACACAGTTACTCTCTTGCGAAACACAGGTGTATACACATCCGACTTCTGTAGGCCAATGTCAAGAACATCTTTCTCTTTTTTGGGTAAATGTATATATGTTTGGTACCAAGGTCCTTCCGTTGTGATTTATTCGTTCCAACATTTTTTTGGATCAATTCAGAAATGAATAATCAATTCAGAATTGAGTTTTCAATTACCATCAACAGTAAAAAGAAACATAAGAAATATTGAGAAAATTCGTGTTAGAATTATTAATCTTACTTTTTAGGTCATATTTACCAACATATGTTTACAAGAAAGACTGCTACCAATATATATATATATATATATATATATATATATATATATATATATATATATATATATATATATATAATATATATATATATATATCGTGACATATCGTGTAAAGAAAACAGTCACACAAAATATTACAATTTCCATTATTACATGTTTTTTATCTATTTTAATATTTTCCAGTTCCAGAGTGAAAAATCCAATTTCACATGTGTGAAGCGTTTCTTTGGGGGCTTGACGGCGCGGGTGGGTGTTATTGACAAGTAGGAAAGGAAGATGTCGACACATAACACGTTAATAACTAAAATATTAAAATTTACCCAGATTCTTTGACACAAACATTTCAACTAACATGCGAGGGTTGGCTAAATATTTTAGTTGCATTAAGGGATGAGAGGCGTCTTGTTGTGCTGCTTAGTGTCTTGTTATTGTGTGAAGGGTCTTTGTAACAGTGGAGGGCTGTGTTATACAGCTTATAATACCAGAATGTTGTAGAGGGTATAACCTCTTCTTAAGACGGCAGAGCAGGAGCATATAATGAAACAGTTTTATGTCCCAAATTAATGTCCTCAGGAGCAATTTACACATTTTACATACTAAAAAATTAGGATGGCAATCGTCGAGAATTTAACGTGCTTCACACAGGGGAAATCACGGGCACATACTGTTTATTTTATAAGGTATTTTATGTAATAAGTGTCTGGAGTGAGACATGTTATAAATGATTGGGAGTGGTGAAGTGAAACTCACAACTGTTGCTGTGAAGGTCATGCCACTGGCTGAGGTACATCGTCACTCATTGTTTTAATGGATTTGCAGTTATGAATTGATGAAACAGTGAAATCCAGCGTAAAATTAAAAACAATTAAAATTCATCAACTTTAAATGTTTATATGAAAATAAACTCATCGAAGTAAATAGTGATGTGTGCGAGTTGCATAGTGAGGATCAACAGTATTTTGGGTCAGGTATGTAACCTGAATTATGAGGTGTTTGTAGGTGATGCCACAATTGAGGCGATAGATATACAGGAGCAGTCACGATATCTTGTGGTGTGACGCCATTGAATGATGTTGGTGGAGCCACTGTATAGAGCGCAGAGCCACTGTAGAAGGTGGAGCCACTGGAACTATGAACTGTAGTTCACTGAGCCATTATTAAGTGCAGGGCTTTAAGTCATTGTGTTAAGAAAATCAGTTAGTCACTGTGTAAAGTGAAGTACGTGGAGCCACTGTATAAAGGTAAGTACGAACACTTTGTATATATATAAACAAGAAGATCTGTCAGTCTGTAAGGCTGTTCGAGGTGTGCGGCCAGACACTTGCAATTAGCTCCATTAAACTTTGTGGGAGTAAGTGTGAATTTATCGGTAGTGACATCGGAGGAGGAAGAGGAGGAGGTAGGGCTGGGCCCACTGCCCCCCTTAAAGGGGCGGGGAGGACACAGCCTCAAAACCCCTTCCAGGAAGTCCACGAATGTGGAATTTCTTGCTCCGAGTACACAGACGTTTGCATTTGTAATGTATTTAGACCAGCGAAGGTGGGACTGTGAGTAGAACCCAGGACGACTTGGGGTGGTGTGGGGAGTCCTCTCGGACTCCCCACACCACCCCGAGTCGTCCGATAGACCCCATTAAAACGATTAAGATAGACCCCAGGCACAGACAGTTACCCCCCACCTGGAATGTTTGTATGGAGCAACAATCTGAAGGGTCTTAAGTGTATGCACAATATAAACATCTGGAAATGAATTCACAAAATGAAGATTTGGAACTGGAAACGCACTCATCTGTTGGTGATATAAAAGAAAATCCAGAAAGACGAAATTATGCTCCTGGAGAATCATTTGAATACGAGCGGAATAGTGAAAGGAAAGTATTTTTGTGGCTGATCTGTTCCTGCGATGATTAATGGTGGAATGGTAATATATCACGAGGGGAAGATTAACATACATGGCAGGCAAGGCTATTATTACTCCAGCTGCTTCAGTGTCCAGATTTAAGATGAGCAGCTGCAACAGGCTGGCGCACCAATTTGTTACTAAGATTTGCGACTCCGTAAAAAAATGCAACTGTGGTTATCTAGTCAAAAACGTCAGAACCCAAACAACCCATTTAAGCTATTGAGGTAAATACATGGAAAATGTTTGTAGTAAGGTACTTAATCTTCACCAATACATCGCATTTTAAGCGGACTGGTCAATTCCATAAAATAAATGACGTATTTAGTGAGAGTAGGGACTGGACACACGTACACGTAATAAATACATTAGAAAATATTGAAAAATGACACTTCCGTCCCTTCTGGACCCTTGTGTGACGACGTTTCGGTACGTCCCGGACTTCATAAAGGCCAAGGAAGGACCGAAACGTCGTTTCTTTCATTTCTTTCCATTCCTCTAGGTTGGGTTACGAAGTAGACTGTAATGTACGATGACTATTAGGAAATTGTGTTAGATGCGGATTATCTTACTTGATTATGAAAACGAGAGAAGTGAAGGCCGAGAAGTGCGTTCTGGCTACTAGGTACGACATATATTTATATATATATATATATATATATATATATATATATATATATATATATATATATATATATATATATATATATATATATATATATTTATATATATATATATATATATATATATATATATATTTATATATATATATATATATATATATATATATATATATACATATACATATATATATAATATATATATATATATATACATATACATATATATATATATATATATATATATATATATATATATATATATATATATATATATATATATATATATATAAACATAATTTATTATACATAATTTTTTACAAAATTTAAAAAATAATTAAAGCTTAAACTTTCTTTAAAACAATGTACTTGAGGGAAACTTTCCTTTGTAATGATTAAATGATTCTGAGAAAGAGAACGGTGATATATTCGAGAAGAAAATTACTCTATCAAAGAATTACATTCAATGTAATTCAATTGGTATGAAACGAAAAAAGGTAACAGGGAAGAAAAACAAAAAACGACAACCCATTTCAACGTGAAGAAGAGCCCTTGGAAGATCAAGAGGATTTAGTTGAAGGTCACTCAATTATTAATATAAACTTGTATAACTCCTCAAATTAGTTTTATTTGCTGACTTTGCTAAAATTTTAAATTCTCTGACTGTAACTTATAGTTAATTCACGGGCATGTGCCCTAACAAGGAGGTAAAATGGTTTGCCAAGGGAAGCGGATTTCTACATGAAAATAATTTGTTTAGAAACCCTGATCTTGAAATTACGAAAATGTTCTTTCAATATGTCCGATAATAGAGTTCAAACAAATGAATTCATACACTATTCAGGGCATTCAGGTGGCGGGGAATTCGGAGGACACAGGTATAATATAATAATATAATATAGGTATAATATAATAATATATATATATATATATATATATATATATATGTCGTACCTAGTAGCCAGAACGTACTTCTCAGCCTACTATGCAAGGCCCGATTTGCCTAATAAGCCAAGTTTTCATGAATTAAATGTTTTTCGACTACCTAACCTACCTAACCTAACCTAACCTAACTTTTTCGGCTACCTAACCTAACCTAACCTATAGAGATAGGTTAGGTTAGGTTAGGTAGGGTTGGTTAGGTTCGGTCCTATATCTACGTTAATTTTAACTACAATAAAAAAAATTGACCTCATACATAATGAAATGGGTAGCTTTATCATTTCATAAGAAAGAAAATAGAGAAAATATATTAATTCAGGAAAACTTGGCTTATTAGGCAAATCGGGCCTTGCATAGTAGGCCGAGAAGTACGTTCTGGCTATTAGGTACGACATATATATATATATATATATATATATATATATATATATATATATATATAATATATATATATATATATATATATATATATATATATATATATATATATATATATAAGCGTTCTTTCTCTACTTTCCTTTTACTTGCTGTTCCTTGCAATGCTCCTAGTTGATTGGTAGAAATCAATGTGAAACAGTCAAAGAAATGAAAAATTGCATTGTTATGTCACTCACTAACTTTTTCTCCCTTGCAGTAAAAAGTAATTTTTGCAACTTGACAAGATCAAAATGAAAGTTGGAAAACTTTCTTAACACAAAAGTTACTGCATGGTGGATGATGCCACCGAGGAGAGGAAAAGTAGATTACCGTACCTATTCAGTTCCACATACCACCCCCCCCCCAGGTCAGATACTTAACCCTAGAAAACCACCTCAATATGTCTCTAAAATCCTATAACCAGTTTATAGCTCGCCTATAGCCAGTTTATAACCAGTTTATAGCCAGTGTATAGCCAGTTTATAGCCAGCCTATAGCCAGTTTATAGCCAGCCTATATCCAATCTTCAGTAACCAATCAGTCTGCATGCAACCCTTACCAAACTTTAATCATTCCTTAACAAGTTCTCCGACAACTTTTAGATTGGTCTAAGACATGTTCAGCAAGTACCACCTAGGTTCAAGTTAGCATTTGGCCTACACCCCCTCCCCCAATCCATACCCTAGGAAAACTATAAACAGACCCAATCACTCCCCAATCAGCATCTCACAGACCTTTACCAAGGCACTAACCACCCTCATACTGATTCGAGTCGTCCCCCCTAGCCAACCCCAGCTAACCCCGTCCACACTTTTTAGGCAGCGCAAGACGAATACCTTGCTATCCCTTGCCAAATTTCTGCAAGCCCAAATCACTCTAGAAATCTTTACCAGTCCCATGCAGATCAGAACTTTCCAGCTCCAGAAAACGGCAAATCATTTATTGGAATGAATTTTGCAAGACGTTCTTTAGACTATGTTGCACAAGGAGCTCTCCCAGGATCGGACGAGTTATAAAACTCAGAAGTGGAGTCCTGAAGCAGGTGAAGGAAGAGGTCAAATGACGTTTGCATAAGTATGCGAAACTAAGTTGAAGTGTTGCATTCGCCCATGAATAATTCTGCAGAGCTGGCCACAGAGAAAGCGGCCATATAGCAGGCAGCTAGAGAAACGGTTGCCACACGGAAGCCGGCCACAGGGTAGGTGGCCACATCGCAGAGCGTTCAGAGAATGGGTAACCACATAGGAGTCGGCCACAGAGGAGATGGCCACAAGAAGTCGGCCACAGAAGAGGCGGCCACATTGGTAGCCAAGGTACAAGGGGTCACACAGGAAGGTAAGATTCGGAGGTAATCCGGAGAAAGCACGGCCACTCAGGAGGCCACAGCGGTAGTGGGTACAGTAGAAGTGGCCACAGTGAAGCCGAACACAGAGGAGGTGGCCATGGATTAGGTGGACACAAAGAACGCAGAAAACATAGTAAGGAAAACTAAACAGTTTAGGGACACGAGAAATATTCGTAGAGGAGGTAGACGCTGAAAAAAGTGCCAACAGAAAAGCCTCTTAATGTAAGAAAAGGTAGACTGGAGTCCCACCAGAGGGTAGAGAGGAATGAGAGAGAAAATTACCGAGATTAATTGCAAAACCCAGTTTAACTATTATGCAGTTGGAAGGGATCTGAGGACATGAAGTATGCAGTATGAGAAGGGTGTAAAGGAAAAGTAGCTCCTCGCTTTGTACAGGTTAGGGACTGAACGCCAACCCTGCGTTCGATCCCTAATTTGTAATTTGACTGTAGCTGTATGACCAAAGTGGACAAAATCCAAATATGCTTTGAAACACTGTAGTGATATAGTGAGGTACAGTGGCGAGTGGCACTATGAAACATGTTAGTGAGTAACACGTAAAGATTAGCGGTGAGTAGCGCTGTAAAGTGCATTACTGCGAAACAGTTCAAGATGTGATTATAAGTATTCGCGTGGAACTGTCAGTGTAACCATCACACAAAAACCATAACTAGTCAGCTGTTATCCAAACAGGAAAACATATAACGATATGTAACAACCAAGAAATAAATCTGATACAGCATCCCTGAGCCCATCCCTTGAGGTTTACAGATCAGAGAAAACTTTGAGGATTCGCTGATGAAATCTAAAAGTTGAGGGAGATTGTGGCAAAAGTTTTTGACTTAAGAAAACTATTCAGCGCGTTTTTTTAATTGAATGAGAACTGAAAACAAGAGATCAGATTAATGGAGAGTTTAGGTCCATCACGTATATGGGAGATGTGAAGATCGGTGAAGTCTTTATTAATGTTAAGAGATATTTTCCGAGAGAAAGTTGAGTCGAATCAAAAACTGTACCAGCGAACGATGTCTTATTTGACTTCTACCGCTCCTTAAGACTGTAGAGACTGGAGAAAGTGTATAAACTGGTGTATTCTTGAATGAATTTTAGTCATTCTCATTCTTATTAAAGCCTTCTCTGAAAAAAAACATTTAGATTGTTCAATTAATCTGAAAAGCTTGGATACTAATATATTTCTACGTGAAGCAGGGCCAGGCTGAATAATCACAAAAACACCTGATTCACTTATGCATATGAGATATAGAGGGAAGAAGAGAGAGAGAGAAAGAGAGAGAGAAAGAAAGAGAGAGAGAGATAGGATAACCTGCAATCTGCCTGTAAAGCTTAGCAAAACAAAAATTGCAGCTTAGTCACCAGATTTGCCAGGTAACTTCTGCCTAATTCAGTTCGTCCTGTCGGTAAATATGGACATGTGTTCAGCACACTGGGAAGGGTCCCCCGTGCCCCAGTTGGTATGCTGAATTCACAGGAAACGTAATTCATGTGTGATGTTCAGCATACCAGATTATTACTAAAGATCTCCAGAGAGGACCTGGTGTGGATTCTTTTCGTATGTGCCTCATGAACTGAAGCTTGAAGATACAGAAACACGAATACACATGTATATATATACACTAACATTTATACAATAATGCATATAAGTCACAAGTGCTCGCTTGGCCAACATAAGAACTGCTTTCAGAACTCTGGATGAAGACTCGTTCAGGACCATGTGTTCAATATATGACACACACCAACTCAGTAGTGTGGAACGCCAATGTAGAGCTCTTATTTCGTTAAATACTAAATGATGCTACATAAAGTTATTAGAATTACCACCAGAGAAGACACAGAGCTGAGAGGTATGAGTTACGAGGAAAGAATTAAACCCTCACGTCATTGGGACAGAGAGGAATCAGAGAAAATACGATCAATCAAAAACACCAGGGTAGACCATTAACAACTTTGCAAGGTGCCTGGTAAATGTTGGGATATGGCCATAAGGTGATCGGGGCCGATTCCCATGGCTGCATTGATACCAGATTCTATCCTCCCTTTATACTCAACTCCATTTTCATTAGGATTCATTCACCACTTGGTAGAAGGAGGGAAGGGAACTATCAAGAGAAAACTAGGCCATTACGACTATATGGCACTAGGAAAGGTTCAGGATAAGGATTTAGGATGGGTCGGGGGGATGGAATGGTGCCCCAATCACTTGGACGGTCGGGAAATGAACGCTGACCAGCGTGAAGTGAGACGGGCTGAACGGTAGAGAGACGGTCTCACTTCATGGAGATCGGCGCTCAAACCCCGACCGTCCAAGTGGTTGGGAACCATTCCATCCCCCCGACCCATCCTAAATCCTTATCCTGAACCTTTCCAAGTGCCATATAGCAAACTCCGTTCCATCCCAAATCCTTGTCCTGATCCCTTCCAAGTGCTATATTGTCGTAATGGTTTACGACACAACATTTTCTACTTGATGATTAAGTGTTGGGAGCCTCCAGACTCTATACACTGCCTTGATAAGATATCCGATGGAACCCGGAAAGTGAAGATAGTTACAGCGATGACGACAGTGATGACAACAGTATGCAGTAAAGGGGGGTTAAAGGGCGAAGGTCCGGGGTAATGTCGATGATTATAGAGGTGTTGTGTTAGGGTAGAGAAGATAGTTGCAGAGATGACGGTTGTGAATACTTAAGTGCATTGCTGAGGTGGACTTATTTATTTTCCACATGAACAGCGATAGAGTGAGAGTTCACAGGTTGAAAATGGCTACAAAAAAAATGTTTTACGAATAAAATATAATTTTATATTAAGGTAAGTCAAGAGATATGTTGATCTGAGAGCAATGGCAGTGATAATCACCTTCTTTCAAAGCACTAAGAACAGATATGATTCACAATTAGACACTCGGAAGTCGTGAATGTAGGAGGAAATTACTATATTCGAAGCTGGGGCCACAGCACTGGACCCGCTGAAACAGTCAGGCAAGGACACACACACACACACACAGAGAGGCAGCAGAGGTGGGATTACACAGGACGCTAATATTGGCATACATAACATTGATCCTGCATAATATAACCATGAACGTATCTAAACGACAGTCCTCCACCCGCCGGACGCTGATAATAACCTCATTTAACCTCAGCTATGACCCGGGGGATCACGAGGGCCGGTAATGGCGTGCGTGTCGGTGATAGAGATCTCCACTGACCTCGGTACAACATGCTCATTACCACCTTCGGCTCTAATTACTTTATTTACCTCGGTGTGAACTCGTGATTGTCTTAATTTTGATAATTACAGAAAATAAATGTAATCTTTAAAGTGTGCGTGTGTGTGTGTATGTGTGTTTGTGTGCTGAGAGTGTACTTGGCCTCCACCACCACCTACCACGATCCATTCCACATGATTGTTTTACTCGTACACCGAAGGAATACGTCCTTACGTCAATCCCAATAATTTGTTTCGATTTTCCATCTCCAGACTTTGGTTATGTTTCCCTCCTACAAATCAAGCCATCCTTGTCGACAGCGGCGGTTCCATATGGTCTTCCTTTCTTGGCGCCTTGTTTTTATCGTTACTTGTCCACAGTGTCTGTATTTGTTTACCCTGTCATTGAATCTCAATAGTCTAGACTCGCATAACAGTCATATGAAAATTCTTTGAGCCATCTCAATTTCTTTTACATATAATATATGAGGTTTCCTTGCCGGTGCTACGTACTATGATATTGATAAACAAAGTATATTCTTCTAGTTGTTTCTCTATTGAGATGCCTGAAGACTTCTAATTGTCGCTATTTTCACATATACCGCCAAGGTTACTTTAATTCATAAGTGATCCAAGAGAAAGAGACTATGGGTGTGGTGTCATCTTATAACTCCTTCACCTTCACAAGCAGCCCACACATCTCTAAATAATGGAAGTGACGACGTTTTAATCCGTATTTAAGGTATATAACACTTGGAAGGCGATATTATAGCACTGAACCCTTACACGTGCGATAATGACTAGGCACTTTCTTCTCATAGTTCCCTGTCCTACCCTTGCAATGTTGCTATCCTCAACATCGTGCATTTAATGAAGCCGAGTTTCAGTAACCATTTATTGGCCCATTAATAAAGTTTCATCAAGATCTTCAGAGTTTTACCGTCGCTCTTCTGTTCATGTGCTTCCCATTTTTGCGTAATCTGCAAACATCAAAAAGTGCGAATCTCTTCTCTTGCGGCAAGTCGTTTATGCAAATATAAAAGAGTGCGAGTCCTAGTATGAACCTCTATATTTACATAATTGTAATCATATCTCCGTCATATTTCAAATGACAACTTATACAATTTATGAAAGTGAAAACTGAGAAAACGTCCCTGAGTTGTAAGAATGGACCATAGCTGTCACTATCACAGCCGCAGGGAGAAATGACTGCAACCACAGCTGCTGGGAGGGACTTCACATACCATCATCACAACAGCTGGGCGGGACCACACCTACCATGATCACAGCTGCTGGGATTAGCGCACATCTACCACATAAATGTGTATTGCCAAAGTATTTTTTACACTTTTTATTGTAAATAAAATAGTCTATCCTGTTCTCACTCTTAATACACAGTTATTTTAACGCTATCGAGTGTAGCGAATATGTTCAGGTGCTTTAGATAAACGAATAGTTTTGAAATAATGACAATATGTCGGAATAAAAAGCACTATCCTCGATAGGTTTGGTAACTGTCTAGGTCTGTACGCTTCTGATTTGGCGAAACCACTTCATATTTGACGATTGTCAAATTTTAGGAACAGATCGAATTGTTAGTCCTAATATTAGATAGATATAATTGTTTGACCCTGTTTGGTGAATATATAATTGTGTCCTTGGATAGAGTAGATGTTATGGTCGGTTCCTGGATGGAGTAGATGAAGTTAGTAGTCATTGTATAGTTAATTCCAAGGTTCGGATATCCTTCACGTATGCTATAGACTAGCCATCCATGATTAAAATTTGTCCAATTGACCATAAAAGATTGAAAATGCAGCACTAATGCTCAAAAACTGGTCTTTTAAGTATGAAAATGCTCGATTCTGCTTGAGATTTATGCTCCTGAGTTAAAAAATAATTTTTTAAATTAATTCTTCAGATTTAACTATTAGAGAATGATTATGTAGCAATAATGCTCCATGCTCATCCTCTAGAGATGATAATGCTTCTATATAATTAATCATATTTATAACAGTATTTGTTCTCGCTTTATTTACATTAAAAATCTCTCCCGTTACTCTTCGTCATTTTACAGAATGTAAATTAAAATTTGTTCAATACCTCGTCATCATGGTAAACTTTAATTATAGAGATTTACTCTGTCATCTTTTTCTGTACGTGCTCATGTTAATGTCTCTTTTGTACCATTCACCGACCAGAACAGAACTGCCTAATCTATTTGGATTTTAACGAGGGTAGGATGAGGTTGAATTCTACAGTTTACTTAAAATCCATCTAAAAATACACTTCTATTTCATCCATTTCAATCCATGTAAACTGAACTAAATACTAAATATAGAAAGTATTCTCTTATTTTTTTAATTATGCTAATTGACCATTGAAGCAATTTGGGCGTGACGTCGACTTTAAAGAGAATTTCGAGCATCGTGATAAACATGTTTTTGACAAGTTTCACCCAGTTTTATGCAATATCCGCGGAAATTTTTGTTAAAGCTTATTAATCTCTCAGGGAACTGGTCGTTCCTTTCCATGATATGAGCCAGATTCTAATTAGTCCCTGTCAATGGCACAGCACAGCAATGGTTTATATTTTCATCAAAATTTTGAAATAGCGTGAAGGTCAGGCAATGGAGTAAATAATAGCAATCTCCGAGACTAATAAACTTCGGGACCAATTTACAGACTGCAGACTGAACAAGATAGGTTCATTAGACACACAGAATCCTAGACAAAGGTTCATTAGACATACACAATCCCAGACAAAGGTTCATAGACACACACAATCCCAGACAAAGGTTCATAGACACACACAATCCCAGACAAAGGTTCATAGACACACACAATCCCAGACAAAGGTTCATAGACACACACAATCCCAGACAAAGGTTCATAGACACACACAATCCCAGACAAAGGTTCATAGACACACACAATCCCAGACAAAGGTTCATAGACACACACAATCCCAGACAAAGGTTCATAGACACACACAATCCCAGACAAAGGTTGTTATACACACAGATTTAGGTCTACAGTTACTACACAAGGACACGTATATTTGATCACAGATTATCACATCCACAGACAAATACAAACATTCAAAGAAACAAATGAACATACAATAAAAACTAGACACTCAAACAGAGAGGCTAATAAACACATAGACTAAAACACACATACAAACTGACACGCACACAGAGTGACACACACACACACACACGCTCTAACAGTAACTAGCACGTCAGATATAAACGGCCAGGAGGTGGGTTCAGGGGCATGCCACCAGGCTAGTCCTAGAGCTGAGAGGTATGTTATGAGGAAAGCCTACGGGAATTTACCCTTACGTCCATGGAAAAAGGAAAAGTTAGAGGAGACTGGATCGCTACCTACAAAATTCTTAGAGGAATTGACAGGGTGGACAAAGACAACCCATTTAGCATGGGTGGAACACGAACACTGGAAAACAGGTGGAAACTGAGTACCCAAATGAGCCACAGTGATATTAGAAAGATTTTTTTTCAGTATCTGGATAGTTAACAGATGAAATGCACTAGGCAGTGATGTGGTGGAAGCTGATTTCTTACAGTTTTAAACGTAGATATGAGTTAGCTCAATAGGCTCAGGAATCTGTATAGCAGTTGATTGACAGTTTAGAGGCAGGACTAAAGAGCCGGAGCTCCACCCCTGCAAGCACAACTAGGTGAATACAACTAGATGAATACACACATACTCAAACAGACTAACATACACAGACGAAGGTTTAATATAACACACCAAAGGGGAAAAACACTTGATCTCACTTTCACAAAGCAGGAATTACGAAACTCTTAATAAATATATCCCTCGACTCTTGAGTATCATTTCTAATCCGATAAAAACAACTTAGCTCGTGTGCTTAAGCGGTACGTGTGCTCCTCGGCTATTGTGATCGGCTCTGACATGAGTCAGAATAATACAACTTCTCAAGAATTTATCATATTTTGTTAAGACGTAAACAGAAATATTCCATGCCGTTACACTGCTCTTAATATGATCACTAATGGGGTATTTTTAGCTAGGAGAGGTTAGGTGTGTTAGGTAGATAGATTAGGTTGGGTAAGGTAGGTAGATTAGGTTAGGCAAGGTAGGTAGGTTAGGTTTGGCAAGGTAGGTAGGTTAGGTTATGCAAGGTAGGAAGGATAGGTAAGATTAGATTCCTATGCTGCATGGGGACGGAGGAGTGCCCTGTGGTATATATTGATGGGAGTTTAGGACATCCACGGTGGTACAGAACTTGCTGGAGAATCCCACTTCGGTATATACCGCTGAGAGCTGGGGACTCCCACGGTGGTAAATAGAGCACAGAGCTGCAGATTCTCACAGAGGTATATACTTCATTCAGGTGGGAGGGAGGGAATTATCAGGGGAAAGCTCCATGTCATTACGACTGTACAGCACTGGGAAAGGGTCAGGAAAAGGTTTTAGAATGTGACGGGGGGAAGGACTGGTGCCCAACCACTTGTGAACGGTCGGGAATTGAACGCCGACCTGCATGACGCGAGACAGTCGCTCTACCATCCAGCCCAAGCGGCTGGGCATTCAGGTGGGAACTCCCACGGTGTTACAGAAAGAAAGTTTCTGTTTCTCTTACAGAACAGAAAGCTGCGGGCTCCCACTGAGGAATATACAGCATATAACTAACACTGTGGTGTATACAACATACAGCTTGGACTCTCACGGTAGTTAATACACATCACATCAACGTGTAATTAGTTATGTCTGGAGGAACTGTGAGGTAAAAAGATGAGATGAGGAGATCGAATTATGTCTCCTCGCATCTAAACCAACACGTGTTTGCACTCCTCTTCTGAATCGCCTCTATTTTTTTCGTTGTGGATACTCTAATTCTTTGTCTTATTTACTTCCTCTCCTTCGTACGGCCGTGCGATATTTTCTAAATTGTTTGGCTTTTTTCTTAAAAACTGAAAGGAAGTTCGGCACAAGTTATGTTTTTATTTAGTTTTTGTTATGTTTGAAATAATGATATAAGTATTCTCCGTGGCTTATATCTCACTGGAGCAGAATTAGCTGATTTCCATTTGGTGTTAAAATGTGTTTATGGATTATTATCATATCTTTTTGAATCCCTTGAATGTTTTCTTTGCACATAAGCCTCTCCCGAACACAGGGTTAAGCCTCTCTCGAGCACAGAGTTAAGCCTCTCTCGAGCACAGGGTTAAGTTAAAAAACGCTCAACAGAATAACGGATTAAAAAAACACAAATTTTTGAGTTTTAGCTGAGAAAAGCTATTTTTTCATGTGATGTTTTCCCAGGAATACTTGAGGTCCAGAATTCAAAAACAGTCGGACAAAAAACTCTGAACTCCTTAATGACCTGGAAACCAAATATTCCTGGATAATTCAACCCAAGAATATTTTACAGTAAACAATTTCTCAAGCCAAAAGAAAAAACAATAATGTACTACTAAATGAGCATTAGGGTATCAAATCCCTTCCCAGTGCTATGCAATTATACAGGCTTAGTGCTTCCACCTTATAATTGCCCACTTCATAATTGCTAAACCAAATAATATAGAACTGTTCTCATTATGACACTGTTGAGAACAAGATAAAATATTGCAGAACAGTTCTCAATATAAGAACAAGAGAAAATATTAATGAGCTGTTCTCAATTTAAGAATAAGAACAAATATTGTTTTAACGTTCTCAATATGATAACAAGAGAAAATGTTGTTGAACTATTCTCAATATAAGAACAATAGAAAATATTGCTGAACTGTTCCCAGTATGATAACAAGAGAGAATATTGTTGAACTGCTCTCACTAAAACACTTTTGAGAGCACGAATAAAAAACAAATGAAGAGCAATTAAATACAATAGAACACTGCAGCACAAGAAATAACAGAACGGAAAGAGAAAATAACATATCAAAAGTTATGCAAAACTATACAAAAATTTACCATCATGCAACCCAGTGCATTGAAGAATAACACCACATGAACAACTGCAACATATCATAAGCCACATCAACACCACGTGAAAGACAGTATTCGAATATAAGCCACATGAAGATAGCATGAAGATAGCAGAACTACGGCAACACCGCATGAACCACATCAAGAGAACATAAGCCACGCCCTTGCAACATACACTATAACAATAACATAGGAGAAGAACAACATAAAACATACAAAACAGTTCGAAACACATATCAACTGAGAATCAAGCACCAATAGCATATCAACATACCACATAACATAATATCAAGAAACAATAAGTAATGGGAGCTAGTACCATGGCACTGTTAACTTAAATGTGACATACAAGTGCATAATACAGTCAACCAATACATAATTCAAAGCAAAAACAGAACAAACATATAATACAATTCACAGGGGTGCCCAAACATAATACAACATGGTACTCAAGAATATATAATACAACAGGGTATCCAAACAATATTCAATAATACAATAGGGTACACAAACCTATCACAATTCAACAGGGTACCCAAACATAACGTAAAGTTCCATATTTCAAAAATGTATACAGCACAAGATACATATAAACCGTTCAACAACAAAATAATACAATACCGGGCAAGTTTTTTTACACAATTCAGTAATAATGCGGTTTTGCATCATAATAATAAAATAGCAAGCAAGGCTGCAACACATAACTTGGGCTATGCCAAAGTATAGAGCGTAGCATGAATACTTCGTCCCTCACCACTATAAAACACTTTGTATCAATACATCACAGCGCCTGGGCACGAAAACAAACACATCAGTGTTGCTATCTTGGGTACGGAGTTTACAATACCTGTCCTTGTTGCTGTCGTCATATGTGCGATAGCTTGAGACGTTAAATGGTAATGCAATTTCCTTCAAGTTATTGTACCAATCTGAAGCAATAACTTGAATCATCTCCTCACCAATCTGATGATTCTTGCTAAATGTTTCAGTTTTGTTTAAGATGAAGCCTTTTACCAGGAAAAAAAGTTATAACCCAGTATGACAGTGGAGCACACTGGAAGAGATATGTGGACAAAAAACTGAGATATGAGGACAAAAATGAAGGATATCTGTCATATTATTAGGACCATTAGGAACTGAACCCCGACCCCGTAAGAATCAAGGCAGTCGCTGTAACAACCAGTCTAAGTACTGTTTCTTATGTCAAATGTAATCCCGTAGAGGCTGCCA
Source organism: Procambarus clarkii (assembly GCF_040958095.1). Lineage (NCBI taxonomy): Eukaryota > Metazoa > Arthropoda > Malacostraca > Decapoda > Cambaridae > Procambarus > Procambarus clarkii. The sequence continues at coordinate 8,246,455 of NC_091164.1, forward strand.
CTCGTTGGTCTATAGATCCTTTCCGGTGAAATAAGGTGACACGTCCTAGCAAAGACACAGTTGTCATGCGTATTATACATCACACCACAGTTTCCAATACCTCTTCTGATAAATACTTAACGTAGGTCTGAAACAGTCCAATATCAATGATGATAATCTTCAGGTGAAGTTTTTGTTAATTGATTCTTACAAAAATTGGACGCGAGAGTGCTATCAGGAATTCACTTCTGTAAATATATCGACAATAGTGTGAGAGATGGGCCCCGAGGGATCACAAACTATTGTGATAAACAATGAAGGAACTGAGAAGCCAGTCGTCGTGTGCTTCTTCCACTCCATCACCACTTCCTCGCTGGTAACCAGACCAGATCAACATGATGCTGGTCCTTCACACCCCCACAACAACCCAGAATTTGCTGACGGAGGAAAACATTCCAAGGAAGAGAATATTGCCATCTTCAGCTGCCACGGAGAGTTCCGGGTACCGGGCAATGGGGATACCACATCAAAGGAGAACGTGGATGAGGGCAATAACAATTTGCGTAGCAATGTTACTTATCGTCTCTCTCTCTCTCTCTCTCTCTCTCTCTCTCTCTCTCTCTCTCTCTCTCTCTCTCTCTCTCTCTCTCTCTCTCTCTCTCTCTCTCTCTCTCTTTCTCTCTCTCGCTCTCTCTCTTTATATTTGATAACGTTTTTACCCTTTTCAGGTGTCTACTTTCTTTATCGATTTCATTCTATCTTTTTCTCTCTTGTTCCCTTTCTCTCTCATTCGCTCCACCCGGGTAGGATAGGAGAGCTGGCAGTGGTGAAAGTGATGTTAGGGAGAACCCACTTGCTGGTAACGACACGCGAACCTGCCAGGAATGTGTGGAGGACGAGTCAGTGTAGAACTTGATGGGGAGTGGGAGTCCGGCAACCCACTCCACGATAGAGACCTGAAGCCCACTCCACCACAGAGACCTACATACCACTCCACAGCAAAGACCTGAAGCCCACTCCACCACAGAGACCTACATACCACTCCACAGCAAAGACCTTCAGCCAACACCACCACAGAGACCTACATACCACTCCACAGCAAAGACCTTCAGCCCACTTCACCACAGAGACCTACATACCACTCCACAGCAAAGACCTGAAGCCCACTCCACCACAGAGACCTACATACCACTCCACAGCAGAGACCTGAAGCCCACTCCACCACAGAGGGTCTGTAGCTTGTCGTACGGAGAGTTGAGCTTGTGACACTGTAAGGATGTTGTTGTAAAATTGTGTGTGTAGAGCATGAAGTACTGAGAGAATATGCTGCTTGTTGCACTGACAGATTCTCTCTCTCTCTCTCTCTCTCTCTCTCTCTCTCTCTCTCTCTCTCTCTCTCTCTCTCTCTCTCTCTCTCTCTCTCTCTCTCTCTCTCTCTCTCAATGAGCAACCAAAGACTCACGTCAACATTGACGCCCGGGACAAAGAAGGTGTTCTTAGTGACGTTGTTAGCGGGGATGTACTGGTAAAAGAGCTTGTCTCCCTTATACCACTTGAGGCTGTAGAGCGTGGCGTTGGCCAGCTTGTAGCGGCACCAGAGTTCTGCACGTGATCCACGCTCCTTGTACTGTGGGACCTCTACCTCTTGCAACACAAGCGTGGCTCCACACCCTGGAGGAAGAGAGCAACGGTGTTACACCCTTATATATATATATGTGTGTGTGTGTGTGTGTGTGTGTGTGTGTGTGTGTGTGTGTGTGTGTGTGTGTGTGTGTGTGTGTGTGTGTGTGTGTGTGTGTAAATCACGAAAATATTAACTCGTGATGAATAATGTGACACTGTTTAATCACGAAGAAAATGAAACAAGAAATTCTTTAGATACTTTCTTGTTAACATCTGAAGGATGAACGAAATTCAATGATGGGGATAAATAGGCAAGAAGGATACATGTGATAAAAGATAATGTCATTGAAACCCAGGAATAAGATGAAACAGCAGAAGGCCCATTTACCCTTTCATGAGAGTTCGAGTAAGTAACAATACTAGTGAGATAACTGGGTATTAATGATCTTATTCAAATATTTTGTAATTGATTAGTTTAAAATTTATCCAAATTGTACAAAACATTGCTAATGTTCATAGTGAATGGATTTATAATTTGTATTCAAGCAGATTACTGAATAACGTTATCGAATCTGTCACTCGATATATGTCTTTTGGGTAGAAAAATTATTTGCTCATTTTCCCTATTTGTCCTTGTTTATCTATTACTTACCTAACAAGGAAAGCAGGAGGAGGAAGCGGAGAGTGTGAGGGTGTGATTGTGAGGTCATGTTGACGGTCGTAGAGGTACCTCACAATCTCAGGTCATGTTGATGAAGGTGCGAGCTCTCACTCTCACGGGTTCTCACACCTGCCCATACAAGCAAATAATATTATAATACATTTTACTGACTGTTGATGACTGAAAGTACCAACACAATATTGTACCACTTACAACACGTCTTAGGTCGGCAATATATTTCCCAAATAAAGAAGAACTCATGAAAAATATTTATAAAATGCTAGGTGAGACACCCTGTGGTGCCTTGATCAACTCCAGAAGGCTGTGTTATGAGCTCGGGTCGACCCTGGATCCTGGATAACCTAGTGCTTGGGTCGACCCTGGAACCTTGACAACCTAATGCTTGGATCGACCCTGGATCCTGGATAATCTAGTGCTTGGGTCGACCCTGGAACCTTGACAACCTAATGCTTGGGTCGACCCTGGAACCTGGATAACCTATTGCTTGGGTCGACCCTGGAACCTGGATAACCTAGTGCTTGGGTCGACCCTGGAACCTGGATAACCTATTGCTCAGGTCGACCATGGAACCTGGATATCCTATTGCTTGGGACGACTGACTGACCATATAAAGGATTGAACGACATTTGTCTTTTTGATGGCCATTCTTTTGGTTTTGTGAGAGTTACTTCTGACTGTTGTAGTAAATGTGTTTCCAAAGACAAAAGGTGTTCTTGACTGAGTCAATCACCTGACCTATATTAAATGGAACTTACGTTTCTTCTATTTATGAAAAGCTTGAAGGAAAAAAAATAGTCCTCAAAAAAAAACATAGCTCAGGATAGCTGCAGTAGAGCAATAGCTGATAGCTCTACTGCGACATTCTGATACTGCTCTATCAAGATTATCTGATAGAGCTTCACCAGGGAAGATGCCCTGCATCTGAGAATGTGTATAAGTCGAATACTATTAATTTATAATATAATTATGTACTCATAATATATATATATATATATATATATATATATATATATATATATATATATATATATATATATATATATATATATATATATATATATATATATATATATGATAGTAATAAGAGCAGTAAAACACAGCAGCATAAACACCATTAGCATTAAGAGTAGATGCATATCTTTTGGAGTAGATACATTGCACCTGAAGTACCATTGTTGCTGAAATATCACTAGAATGATTTAATTTTCAGTATAAGCAGCCCTTTCCCAAATACAGAAGGTTTCAGGAGCGAAGGTTCAAAGGTTCCAGGGGCGATCAAACCTCTTAAAATGAACCTTATATGAGCTTCTGAGGAATGTATAATTAAAGATTTTATATCAACCTGCCATAAATCTATCCAATATGCCCAAAGGGGCTCTTACGATTTAACGTAAATGAAATAACATAAAAAATATCAATCTCCTTTAAGGAGTACTAGGAAGGAGTCAGGAATTGGGATGACTTCAGACTCTCTCGTTATTGGAAACCGATAAAGCGATTGACATATCCAAGAAGTCGTCGAATCCTATCATTACTATAATTTTAGTATGTAAATTTTATGCTAAAAATATTGCTGAAAATGTTAACCAATTTAATTAACTTATACAAAGTAATTATCAGGAAAAAGTGTTAAGCCAGTATGGTTATGTAAGACGTGGGAGGAAAATGACGACATGGATCTGGGCTAAACGGAGGGAATGAACAGTGCCGAACCACTTGGACTATTGGGAATCGAGCTCAAACCTGCAAGAAAAAAGGGCCGCCTATGCACCGACTACTCCAAATGGCTGAGTTTAAATTTCCATAGACACTATATATTTAATAGATAATCACATTGTTTTATTGTCTGAAGAATCGTTTTAATACATGCATGAATGTAACGAGCTCTTTCGATGCTTAACTATATACTGCAGCTTGGGGACAATTCAAGATTTAAAAACAATATGTTTTTATGTATGTATTTATGTATGTATGTATGTATGTATGTATGTATGTATGTATGTATGTATGTATGTATGTATGTATGTATGTATGTATGTATGTACTCACCTAGTTGTGCTTTCAGGGGGGTTGAGCTTCGCCTCTTTGGTCCCGCCTCTAAACAGTCAATCTACTGGTGGTGTTCATATTTCTGAGCTACTCGAGCTCTATCATATCTACATTTGAAACTATGTGTTGTATGTATGTATGTATGTATGTATGTATGTATGTATGTATGTATGTATGTATGTATGTATGTATGTATGAATATATGTTTGTATGAATATTTCAATAAAGGTAAAATTTAAACAGCATGGCAATATGGAAACTGTTAGACATTTATCTTACCTCAAAAAGTAACAGAAATATATGAAAAATTATATCGGCATATTCAATATCTATGTAAATTTCTTCCGAACTATATAATTGATCAATTCCCGACGGAAAACGTTCGCATTATAGCTGGATATCCGTGTGTGTGTGTGTGTGTGTGTGTGTGTGTGTGTGTGGGTGTGTGTGTGTATGTGTGTGCGTGTGTGTGTGCACTCACCTAGTTGTACTCACCTAGTTGTGCTTGCTGTGGTTGAGCTTTGGCTCTTTGGTCCCGCCTCTCAACTGTTAGTCAACTGGTGTACAGATTCTGGAGCCTACTGGGCTCTATCAAATCTACATTTGAAACTGTGTATGGAGTCAGCCTTCACCACATCACTGCCTAATGCATTCCATTTGTGAACTACTCTGACACTGAAAAAATTCTTCCTAATGTCTCTGTGACTCATTTGGGTACTCAGTTTCCATCTGTGTGTGTGTGTGTGTGTGTGTGTGTGTGTGTGTGTGTGTGTGTGTGTGTGTTTTCATGTGTGTGTGTTCACAATAGTTTGCTTGCTTGATCGAGCTCAGGCAGCAAATCTTTGCCTGTTAATGACGGCAAAGATGTTACAATACAATCACACTAAATAAATATTGAACAAACTATGAACTGCAATATTACCTTTGTATTATACATAAGTGCCAGAAAATAAATTACGTATATTTTACAAATGATATATACCCCAAACATTAATAAGTAAACAGTTGCCAGAGTTCTGCTTTCACAAAAAGTTCAAATTAGTATTAAAATATATTATGAAAGGATGTCTCTATCTACCACTAATTCAATGAAAAATCTAAGCCTGGACAAATATTCAGTATGAAATATGCATTACGTTTCAGAGATAGATAGGATCATTAAAGCTTTTTAACAACAATATAAAATTACAGCCACAATACGAGCCTAGACACAATGACAGCTATCATCAATGACAGCCTGTATCAGTGACAGAGAGCAGCAGTAGCAGCAACAATGACAGCCTGTATCAGTGACAGAGAGCAGCAGTAACAGCAACAATGACAGCCTGTAACAGTGACAGAGAGCAGCAGTAACAGCAACAATGACAGCCATAATTCCGGATATCAACAACGACAGCCAGCCATTATGACCACCAGTCTCATTAACAGACAGCAACAATGACAGGTATCAACAAAGACAATCAAAACAAATGACAGCCAGTCACAATAACAGGTAGCCACCACGACAGGCAGCCACAGCGACAGGCAGCCACAGCGACAGGCAGCCACAGCGACAGGCAGCCACCACGACAGGCAGCCACCACGACAGGCAGCCACCACGACTGCCAGCCACCACGACAGGCAGCCACAGCGACAGGCAGCCACAGCGACAGGCAGCCACAGCGACAGGCAGCCACAGCGACAGGCAGCCACCACCACAGGCAGCTACAACGACAGGCAGCCACAGCGACAGGCAGTCACAGCGACAGGCAGTCACAGCGACAGGCAGCCACAGCGACAGGCAGCCACAACGATAACCAGCAACAACAAGTCACTGACAGTCAGGGGAAAATCAAACACATTTTTATCGCGTGTCCTCCTCCCTGTCTGTTTCCTCTGACATCCTTCAAATTCTTGTGTGAGAGCTCCACATTGCAGAGCATGTCAGTAATCCAGTTGGTTTTGCCATGTCCGTCCAGAATGCATTTTCCAATATGTTTGCTGGGCCAAGGTATTATCCACCCACCTCTCTACACTTCCTGGCACGTGATGGGGGTTCTAGAGGAGCCACCTCAAGCGACAGTAGTGGATCAGTATAGGAATCATTCTTTATTGCCTAATGTAACACTCAGTCTTCACAAGTCCCATACGCAATATGGTAAGCAACTTTCTTGGTTACTTTATGTTTCCAATTTGCATTTTTTCATGGTGGGTCAAACAATTCTAGACAAATTATGGCTTATGACTCAGTATGGATCTCCTAACTAGATGATTTGGTGTTTAAGTTTTTTCCTCGAGAGACAATGTAACATTAGAAAATTCTTAATAATTTTCATTAAACTTTATTTAACTTACTCCCCAGTGGGCATATCAGGCTCTAGTAACGTTGCAGCAGTGTTGAAGCAACGTCGTTTGCCTAACAAATGCCCACCGGGTACCAGTGAAAGGGCATGAGAGTACTCATGTGGCAAGCGAGTATTGCGACAAGAGTCACTATCACATAACGAGCGAAAAACATGTTAAAATCTCACCTTCACCAAGTAAACCAAAGACTCGGGGTCACACTCTTTGTTCCGATCCCAACAAACACACAACGTTGACGTTGTAACAAAGGAAATAACGTTGCTTCAACGTTCTACCCATTAGGCACTATTTCAAGAATAAAGTCATCAACGTTAAATTATTATCACTGTCGGGTATTGTACCGTTGGTATGTATGTAGTGTGACTGCTGGAACTTGCGTGTCTTCTTTCACCAAGTAAGCTCCTCGTCTCATACGTCGGTGTTTCAATCGTTGCCAGCCTCCAGAATCTCGACTTTCCATTTATCACAGTCTCCCGTCTTCTTAACGGATGTTCTTATCTTCCTAGACATTTGTCATTGTAGAGATGCCCCTTCTTTTGGTAATATTTTATCCTTCTAAGAAAATGAATAGTTTCTTAAACTGCCGGTGGATGTCTTAAACATAACATGTCCCTGGGACTTCTCCAATATATCCCAAGGACTCGCCAACATATCCTAGGAACTCTTCACACAGTTATCATCTTTCAACATCTAATACACTTTGGCTCTCACCCAGTCGAGTATTAGCAAAAGTAGTTTTTATCACGAAATATGGTCGTTGCTGTATCTTCATCAACGACTATGAAGCCCTACACTATTTCATGCTTTCACAACACTGCACTATATTAAGCTAAATAAGGCACTCATTTAAAGCTATAACGTGCTGATATAGAGCGATATTAGAAACTCATGTAGAACTAAATAAGGCAACAATAGAATCCTGTATAAATCACAGATATGGAGCTATATAGGCAATAGATATAGAGCTATAAACGCCATTGATATAGAGCTATATAGGCCATAGATATTGACCTGCAAAAGGCACTAATAGAGATCAATATAATTTACAAATATTGATCTGTTTACATTTTTTTTTGAGATTTTTGAGATATATACAAGAGTTGTTACATTCTTGTACAGCCACTAGTACGCGTAGCGTTTCGGGCAAGTCCTTAATCCTATGGTCCCTGGAATACGATCCCCTGCCGCGAAGAATCGTTTTTTCATCCAAGTACACATTTTACTGTTGCGTTAAACAGAGGCTACAGTTAAGGAATTGCGCCCAGTAAATCCTCCCCGGCCAGGATACGAACCCATGACATAGCGCTCGCGGAACGCCAGGCGAGTGTCTTACCACTACACCACGGAGACTGTTCCTGAAGGAGCTATATAAGGCACAAATGAAGAGGCAGTGATATTAGATTTTATGAGGCAGTGATATAAGATTTTATGAGGCAGTGATATAAGATTTTATGAGGCAGTGATATAAGATTTTGTGAGGCAGTGATATAAGATTTTATGAGGCAGTGATATAAGATTTTATGAGGTAATGATATGAGATTTCATGAGGCAGTGCCATAAGATTTTATGAGGCAGTGATATAAGATTTTATGAGGCAGTGATATAAGATTTTATGAGGCAGTGATATAAGATTTTATGAGGCAGTGATATAAGATTTTATGAGGCAGTGATATAAGATTTTATGAGGTAGTGATATGAGATTTCATGAGGCAGTGCTATAAGATTTTATGAGGCAGTGATATAAGATTTTATGAGGCAGTGATATAAGATTTTATGAGGCAGTGATATAAGATTTTATGAGGCAGTGATATAAGATTTTATGAGGCAGTGATATGAGATTTTATGAGGCAGTGATATAAGATTTTATGAGGCAGTGATATAAGATTTTATGAGGCAGTGATATAAGATTTTATGAGGCAGTGATATAAGATTTTATGAGGCAGTGATATAAGATTTTATGAGACAGTGATATAAGATTTTATGAGGCAGTGATATAAGATTTTATGAGGCAGTGATATAAGATTTTATGAGGCAGTGATATAAGATTTTATGAGGCAGTGATATAAGATTTTATGAGGCAGTGATATAGTCTTGCCTAAAGAAACTCCTGCATAAATACTTCAAAACAAAAGTCCGGCTGTGAAGAGTTTAAAAATGTAGTTGGAGAAAGTTGTGAGCACAACAAACCTCAACTTTCCTTCTAGGGGCCAAATGATTTTTAATTCCAGATTTTTTTAGGTGGGGGAGAAGTCTTGATGCACCAAGTCGACTCCGTAAGCTAGTGGGAGATGCAACATGACCTGCTAGGAGATGTAATATGGTTTATTGGGAGAGGCAGCATGGTCTGTGAAGTGAGACAACATCATCAGTGAGGAGATGCTCTATTGTCTGTGAGGAGAGACAACATTTTCTGTTATAGATGTAAAATGGTCTGCCAGTAGAGGAAATATGGTCTGTTGGGAGAGGCAACATGGTCTGTTGAAGGCCCATTATCACACCTCGTTGTCATATATGACAGAGATCTTCACCTTCTCCCGCTATGTCACTTTCAGTTTCTGTAGACGTCTCTCATTTCATCTGGCTGTCGATTGTTTGATCTCAGGTTATGTTCGCCTTTCGCCACTTTCAATTTCTGACGACTCCCTTCTTCAGTGCCTGACTTGCAGACGTTGCCATGTTCTCTTGCTGTCTCACCTTCTGAAGCGCCTCGTGTTGATCATAATTCAAATTTCCAGCAAATTTCACATTTCTTTGCATTACGTTTCACATTATTTTACATTACTTTGTCTGCATAAGACGGGAACTAATGCAGGGTATTTTTACAATATTGTCCCCAAAGAATTTTATATATTTTTTATTTTTTTATTATTTTTAGTATTAAACAACAGATTGCTTAATACTACTAGCGTATACACCCTCACGCTCACACACGTCTGTGTGTATACGCTACTTGTATTTACTATTTCTTCCTTCAGGATCAATCTGTTAGCTCTTGGACCCTTCCTTTACTCCTCGGTTGTTTAATGTACTGACTCTCGACCTGTTTTTTATTCTTCATACACTACATATATTTCTTTCTAACATACACACTTACCCAGAATGCAGCCCCGAGCAGCTCTCTAACTCTCATGTACCTATTTACTGCTACGTGAACTGGGCTATCAGGTGAAAGAAACACTGTCCATTTGTTTCTGCCCAGGCGAGGAATCGATCCTGGGTTCTTTGGACTACCCTCCCTGAGCGCTCTCTACTCGGCCGCGAGGTTCTTTGTGTGTTTATGTGTGTGTGTGTGTGTGTGTGTGTGTGTGTGTGTGTGTGTGTGTGTGTGTGTGTGTGTGTGTGTGTGTGTGTGTGTAACATGGAGATTTAGGATATACATTTCACAATTCCTCAGCAAGGTTACCTAAAAATGACATATGATGCCTTCCTAAAAATATACAAAAATATACGTAAGCTAGTTAGTACTGTGGTTATCCTTTCTCCTTGGTTTTATTTGTTATTTACCTTTTCTTTTATTATTCCAATACTAGTTCACTGTATTTTTCTTCTCGCTCCATTCTCCTTTCTCTCTTTCAAATTTTAATTTTCCTTCTTCCTCTCAATCATTCTGCGTTAATCCTATTACCTTTTCTTTTCTTTTGGTCATTGTATTTCACAGCTGTGACCGCTCTCTCCTCCCTCTCTGCTTTATCTATCATCTTGCTCCCATTCCCAGACTCCAGGCCACCACCCGTCTCCTCTCCCTTTGTCTTCTGGCTTTCATTATAGAGGAGTCTCTTGCTGCTCTTCTCGCTATTTCCTTCCTTATTTTCAGTCCTCTCCTTTATCATACATATTAGGCATTTCCTTTCTTCCTTTTCTCCACCTGGGTCTTTGTCTCTCTCCTTGCATCTTTTTCTCTCTCCCTGCGTCTCTGCCTCTCCTCAGGCGGCTTTCTCTCTTTTTCTTGCCTCTCTATCTCTCCTCTTCTCTCTCTGTATATCCTCCTGCTTCTCTGTCTCCACACCTCCCGACGTCTCTGTTAGTTATCTTCCAGTGTTCTGTTCCAGCTTCCTGTCTCGCCTTCTCCTAACTAGCACATCGACTCTCCTTCTCTCGTTTCTTTTACAGCCTCCTTCCTCGCAATTCATTACCTCTCCTTCCCCCTCTGTACATTCCCCCTCTTTTTCCTCCGTACTCCATCCCCTCCTTTCCCTTTTGCACATGTTCCTCTTCAATCCGACCGTCCGTTTTCTGATCCTTCCCCTCAATGCACTCTCCCCTCCTCTCTTACTTACACTATCACCTCTTCACCTCTTTACACTCTTTCTCCTTCCCCTCTCTTCACTCTTCTCTCCTTCACCCTTTTCACGCTCTTCTCTGCTTTCCTTCGCCACTTTACAGCCGTCTTCCCGTCCATGGTTCGCTCCTCTCTACTCGACCCGTCGACCTGCTCTCCTACCTTCTGTCTCTCAGATGCGCTGTTCCATAAATCGCTGTGTCTTCAGTAATATCACCACCCTCCCCACACCACACCACCCCCCACACCCACACCCACACCCAGACAACGCCCTCGCTACCCTGCACCCACTCCCCTGACCATGCAATAACCCCTTCCCCCATGGTACTCTAAATACACAGCCTCTACACCCAGCCCACTATACCCAATAACTACATCCAGACCTCGCAACCTCACGTCTACCCTCAAATATTATTATCTTACACTCACACACCAAGCCCTAATTATCCTACAATTAAACACAACCTTAGCTACCCTACACCCACACCTCGTTTTAACTACCCGGTAACCACATACAGCCCTTGCTAGCCAACAGGCAAACCCAGCCCTATCTACCATACACCCACATCTTGCCCTACTTACTTGCCCTACCATTCTCTGCCCTAACTAATCTACACCCACACCCTATTGTATTGTAAATATTGTAAAAGAATATATATTTATTTCCCCCCAATATAGACCACCCGTAAATAACTAACAGAACGCGAGAGCTTTGTAAACAACAGGAGGTGAGTAGATGCAGAACGCGATGATTAAAGCATTGAAAAATCTACGATGCTAAAAATGCATTCATATCTTGCGTCCCGCGATTCAACAGCTCCCTGCTAGTTCTCTAGTGATTCTAGATTACATTTCTTCAAAAGATTACCATATTTTCTTTTCAATCATCCTATTTCTAATATTTCCCTGTGTGATGTCTCATCTCTGCCCTATTCAAAGCATTCCTTCAAGGTGTCTTCGTTCTACACTTCCATAATCATTTTTATTTCACTCTCTTTCTCACTGATATTCATCTTGGTCCCTCTACTCTGTCACTCTCTGATATTCATCTGGGTTCGTCTGCTCAGTCACTCTCTGAAATTCATCTTGGTCTTTCAACTCATTCCTTATATTCGTCTGAGTCCCTCCAATCAACTTTTCCCCTGATATTTATCTGGGGGTTCTTCTGGTCACCCTCCCTGATATTCTTTCATACCGCCAGAGCTCTTCACTCCGTCTGGGAACCTTTCCTGTGCTAAATGCCTCAGCGTTTGAGCCATATCGTTCATCATTTATGTAAGGTAATTAATCACGCTGCCAGTGATGCTGGCAACACTGTGAATGGCAGTGTCCACACTGCCTGTGATGTAGGCAACACTGTGGATGGTGTTGTCTTCTCTGTCTACATAATCTGGCAACAGTGTGTGTGGTGGTGTCCACTCTACCATCAAAACTGACTCTCTCTGTGTGTGAGGATTTATTCACACTGCCCAGGACGCTGGCAACACTGAATGGTGATATTAACAGAGCAGTTGTTTCCACCGACGTTTATCACATGTGATGTTTAAGCAAACAATGCAAGTTGCATGATTAACGACTAATTCCTTCCCCGCTTCTAAATTTCGATAAATTTAATTCACATGTTTACTGGAAGTACTCGTCTGGTTTTACGCCAAGAGAATCTGTGTTTATTTTAACTCGCTGTGTAGAACACTTGGAGTTCCCCCAGTGATGATTTGATGTTTCAACTGCTCCAATAATCTGAATGAATTTAAAAGCTGTAGGTTATAGAATTAGCTGCATGAATCCAAACAATACAAGCCACTAGAGAAACCTGGTAATCTATCAGGTTACCAGGTAATCTACCACATTATTTATATATTTCACTCAAATGAATAAAGATTATTTTTCTAAGGTAGAGTGCGTCACACATAAATGTGCCTATTCTAGAGATAGAAAGGTCCCAGGGATTGCATACTACTACTATTGTGCATACCATGTATCCTCTGTATTGACAATGTGAATAGAACTTCTGTGTTTCTCTGTGCTGCAAAGTGTCAAACAGTGTCAAAGTGTCAAACAAATCGATGAGTCCATGTCAAGCTCAGCATGAACTATATGACATTGATATGGACCCCTGATCAGGATGATGCCTAATAAACCAGGCTGTGATTCATACGTCAGGGTGCGAGCAGCAGCGTCAAACAGCCTAGTTGACCAGTCAAGCAACGAGGAGGCCTGGGCGATGACCGGGCCGCGGGGACGCTAAGCCTCGAAACCATCACAAGTTAACCAAAGTAAGGTAACCCGTTTAATCATCTTTGACGGCATAAATATCAATTGAGAATTTTCAAAACATCATTATCCCGTTGTTTCCATGTAGTAAATGGCGTATAAAAAAAAGATATTTGCTTTTTCCTCTAGAATGTCATAACCATTCTATTTTGGATCACTAGAACATTTTACCAACAGACACATAACCATATTCATCATACAAACTCTTATATAAAATTCAAAGCGAATCCTTCCAAGATAATGAGGGACCTTAGACAATCCACAGACTTTCTGTACACTGACTTTATTTCCCATGTCAAGCCAAATAGAGATGGTGGAATCAAATTACATTACATAAATACATGTCAAAGTTTATATACTCTAAGTAGTGAGGAAATGTGTACCTTAAGTATTAGGAAAAGGTTCAATAACTAAGGCAGAATGTTTCTGCACGAGAGATGCCAAGGAATGATAAGGACTTCAGTGTATGAAACTTAACAACATTTAAACGTGCCCTGGGGTCTTTCGGAATAAATATTAGCACCATGGACCGTTGTCGTGGTGAAAAGAAGTAATGTGAAACATTTTTTTTATGTCAGTGGTGAAAATAAAGGAGTTAGTGCGGTAATATTAAAAATGACAATCCAGGCCAGGCGCGTTAAGTCTACGGATAGACGCTGCCGCATTTCACTATCAAGGTGTATGGTGTGGGATTCTGTGCCCATCCTCCGTACTTTCAGTAACTATTTACTCGAAATTCCCATTATGCATTGTCAGACAATGCCACCCTACATTGTCTGCGTAAGTCCAAGACCAGAATATGTACCAAATGCAAACAATTAGTTCTCAGTGCAACACGAAACTTAATATTATTAAGTACAGAAATTTGTAACAATATTTCCTCTTCAATTAAGAGGACTAAGCTATGTTAATTATAGAGAGATCTACTTCACAACCCTTAAAGAGAGAAGGAATATAGGGGACCTAATGGCTACATAGAAGATACTGAGGGGAAATAGGCAATGTACGAGAAATTTTTTTGAATTGAGAGAAAATAAGGAATAAGGAAAAGTGGAATAGTGGGATGCCAAAAAGTGCGGAAATATTCGCACATTCTACGCGTGATTAAGTGGAGTCTTACCAAAATGAAAAAAAGTTGTGGAAGCCACCTCACTCCACATTCTAAAAGCCAGATACAATAACAACTCAATAAAAATCTTTCCAAATACACAGGGTATATTAAGGCTACTAGGCAGTGGTATAGAGAGCAAGATCTCTCTTCACCGATGTCACTGTTTGGTAAACGTTGGCAGGTAAGCACAACAACCTCTACCTCAATACTATCACCACCATCACCAGCACCACATCATTTAAGCCATCCCTGTCAGCACTTTGGGCGCTTTACAACCGAAGCTGCAACCACCATCCCCCCACAGCCACCCTCGCTTTCATTGTTGCCTCAAACTCCACCACAATCGCCCCCACCAGTATCACAATGCAGCTACCACCCCACAACTGACACCGTAATCTACCTACATGCCACTACCACTGCACCACTACCACTGTATCATTGACACAACATCACTGCCAACCCACAACATCCACTCGAATACCTCCACCTCGTTACTATCAATTAAAATACCACCATTCTGACACTACAACCCAAACTCCACTATCATCCCACAACAACTACTACACTTAATGATCACACCCATACCCCCCCCACAACAACCACCCCCACAACTACTAACCCACACTGCCTCAAAACTATTCCCACCCAACCACTATTATCCACCCCCACCTCAACCACTTATATATTACCACCCGACAACTACAATCACACCACTACCACCGCATTACTACCATCCCACATCAACAACCACTAGAGTCAATGCCGCTTCACAACAACATCCACCACTACCACCTCCACACCTTCCACCCAACAACTACCAACTAACCACGACTACACACCACAATAACTCAACCATTGCCACTAACTAGAGCACTTTACCTTTGGAGACATAATTGATTTAAATACAAATTAGAAAAAAATCATATAATAAAATACCTTAGACATCACGTGAGCTTGTGAGCTTCAGGAAGAATAGGGACAGTTACCATGATACGTGGTAGGGATAGATAGATAGATAGATAGATAGATAGATAGATAGATAGATAGATAGATAGATAGATAGAACTAAATACGTAAAGTAAATAAAATAGTGTAATATATGTAATATATTAATACTTGAAGGAGAAAATCCGTGAAACTTTAGGAACACTTGAACAGCAACTCCAGAATTTTTTAACCAACTTTACTCAAACTTAAAATAGTACTTTACAAGGTTCGCAGCATACTTGATAATAATGACCACAAACAATGTGTTTTAAAGCATGCTCTGACACGACATTTCTTATGAGGGTCTTACTTATAACGGGAGGTAAGTGTAGATATTCTCAAAGGAAAACTAATTTTGCAAGGTCGCATGCTGTTTAACTAATTATACACTGTCACTGAGCTGAGCGCGGGAAGTGGTATTACTTTATTCATTATGAGTTGGTTTGTTCATATATTCTTTCAGCTAACAAAACGGACCACATATAGTGTGAAATGTAATCCATTATTGAGAATATATTAGTACGTAACATTGGGCTTAGGGCTTATCAAGCTCTGGTGGGTAATTAAGGACACGAAAAATAGTTTACTGAACAACCGGCTCGAATAATTTAGCCATGAATATTGTTGAATCTTAGTCGGTGAATACACACTGAGTGTAATGTGTACAGGTATGCCTTTATCTGTGTTGATATCCTCATTAACACCTATAAGATTATTGATTATAATATAATTAATATTCTTGTAACTTTTCGAATAAAAGAACTTTTGCTTTAGTCTAATATGTAAAATTAATCACTTGGTCTGGACGATAGTGCGACGGTCTCGCTTCTTGCAGGTCAGGGTTCAGTCCCCCGATCGTCGAAGTGGTTGGGCACCATTCCTTCCTTCAGTCCAATTACAACTCCTTTTTCTGATCCCTTCCAAGTACTGAATTATATAGTCATAATGGCTTAGCGCTATCTTCTGATAATTACCTTACCGTCAATATGTAAATTTCAAAACTATTACTGTTTAATTACGTTGTTATGTATACACAATGAATTGCACAACTGAAGAAAGTACTTAGTTTGGAGGATACAGATATATAGGAGTAAGACCTACTTGAAATTTATATATCAGTGAACAAAAATCATTTATAGCGTATACAAGTATCAAAAAGAGAGATCAATATTTTTCTAGTCTATCGTATGGTTAGTATATTTATATTAAAGGTGAACGTATTACAGCTCTCGTGATTCTGGATTTTAGAGTTTCCAGCGTATCTCTGTGTTATCTAAACCCCGTCACTGATTGTTGATGTATTGGAAGGAGAGTTTGAATCTGTGGTAATGAACTATGTTCTCACACGTGTCCAGCACTCTACAACCTCCTGGCTTATGCGTAACAACAACCTACCAGGCATTCATAAGTGTGCGTAACACTTTAAATATAATTAACACGTAAACTCCACACCAAAGTGTTGGTAAGATATTATGATTCATTTGACGCAACACTTTATGACTCATACCCAGCTGTTGCTAAGGTAATATGGCACTTTTAACGTAATTTAATTATCACGTAAAGCCACACACACTCCCATGAGATTATATTAGTTTTTCACTTTTTTTTAACACAAAATGACACACATCCAGGAGTTGTTAATGTTTCATTTTAAATAAGCCGTGCGATAGTTTAAATGGAATATTTTAATGAATCTTAAGGCCACGTTCTATAGGTTGTGTTGAGACTGTTTCTGAAGTTTCCACCGAACATGTAAATCTCCAAGTAAACAACATTAATAATGTTTAGAATGCCTGAAAAATAACAACTATTGAGTAAATCTTCAGCACACACAACTAGAAGTTATTGTATAAACTATAGTTCAGAGAAACAGATGTTGAGTTGAAACCAAAAATATCTCCTACAAATCGCAGGAAAACCCAGTATATCAAGAACTTTGGACGCCTAAAGTCACAGCTCTGCAGCTGTCTCACTAAAAACACAATTTACGTGTTGATTAATATGTGAGGAAGGTGTGTGGAATGAGACGATAACTCCCACTACCTGGCCAAACAAAGGGCTCTGATGTGTGGAATTAGGCAATAACTCCCCCTCCCAGAACGTACGAAGGGTTCTGGTGTGTGAAGTGAGATGGTAATTTCCACTTCCTAGTCGTACTAAGAGGGGATCTGGGTTGTGGAATTAGATCGTATCTCCCTCTCACAGAACGTAGGATTGGTGCGTGAAGTGGGATGGTAATTCCCACTTCCTGGTTATACCAGGAGGAGATCCGGTGTGTGGAGTGAGATTAATGAATAAATGGAATGCGCTAAGAAGTGTAGTGGAAGAAAACTTCAATACACATGATAGAGTTCATTTGTCTTAGGAATCTATATACCAGTCAATTAAGGTTGATAGGAAAGACATAAGAGCCGTAGCTCATCCCTCACCATTACAACTTGGAGAGAACTGTAGACAGGTACAAGCCAATGTAGATGTACATGTTATTTTGCCGTTAGGTTCTGAGTATTTATGGTTCCTTTTGTGCTGAACACTTGGTTGTAGTTAGACTTCTTTTGATATCATTTACTGCTTCTTACCTAACAATCTCTATTTCATTGTTACGACACCCCTATTTCCACTTGTGTTTTATGGAAATAAGGTTGACAAGAAGAACACTAATCCTAAGAGCAGGTTGTCAAAATGAGTGTCAAGGGACGAATTATTAGTGAGCTAATAGGAAACCTCCAGCATGAGGGGCTTGCACAACAAGGAGGTGTAATTAATGCAGACGATTTAAAATGTTGTTGTGAGGGTTGGATATGTTGTTCTGGTGTGTGAGTTGGAGACGTTGTGCAAGTGTGACTGTTGGAGACGCTGTTTGTGTGATGGTTTGATATGCGATACTACTGTGACAGATCAAGACTCTGTTGCAGCGCCTCAGAATAGCAATCCATAAGGAAAATGCCAACTTTATTTTGAACTCCATAGGTCTGAGGAATTACAAGAAGTTTTTAAACAATTTGAGTACACTCTAACCGAGAAAACATATAACTATTAGATCCTTTGAATACCACATAAAGTGAGAGGGGGGGAGGGGGAAAAAATATATATAATTACTTAATTGAAGGATAAAATCAACAGGAGCTAGAATATACAATCACCAGTTGGAACATAAAAATCTCTTCCGGGAGCGCTATATGCGGCTGCAAGTAGGACAGGCCATATGGGCCATTAAATCAAGGTTTTTGTGAATAGCTGGTAGTATCAATCAGAGCAGGATATTGGTCGTAGTATAAGGATGAACGGGCAACGGATTCCGGGTATTTTCGGTTTTATACAATATTTTGTCCATTAGTTATACCGGGTATTTCCAATACTGCTAGACAAGCACGTGCTGTACATTAGAACATGCACACCACCACTGTTTATAAAAACTCAGACCTCCAACATGACCGGAACTACCTATTAGAGCAGGATACATGGACCGGAAAGTCAGGATATACACACTTCACTGTTAATAAAAACTCTGCCCTCCAACATGGCCGGCAGTATGCATCAGAGCAGAATATATGGGCCAGGGTTCTGATGGCGTTATTTGGACCGAAGTGCTGTGTTTCCCCTTTTATTGCTCCGCTCTCCCCGTGTCGATATTTTCTCTCGTAAAGCGACGGGAGGAGCCTAACATAGACGCTGGAAGGATATTAGTGGCTGTGAACCGGAGCAAATCCTGCTTCAATGCGTCAAGTTTCGTTACCACTTTGTTTTCCTGATGAGGAAAATACAGGTGGCTCACTATTCATTTAACGCTTGACGAGAGCCCATGAATTTACATCACATTAAAATAATATTTCAGATGTTGTAGTAATCACGGCATTTGTGCATACAAATATAAACACCTAAATGTCAGATTAAATTCAGCCATATAAAATAATTCAAGACTAAGTCTAAAACTATAATTATATATATAAGATTAAGCAAAATATTTATATAAGATTCCTCCCTAGGTCCTAGAAGAATGTGCAGACTAAATCTGATAGCTATTCGTGACTATATTCAGGGCACTTCAGAAATATAATACAATGTTAAAAAATCTATCTCTCTCTCTCTCTCTCTCTCTCTCTCTCTCTCTCTCTCTCTCTCTCTCTCTCTCTCTCTCTCTCTCTCTCTCTCTCTCTCTCTCCCTATGTATATATATGTATGTGTGAGATTCAGAGATTCGGCAAATTCGGCTGTTGGTCTAGATTTATTTGGTGGTGATCTAATGTTATGTAGAAATTATATACGATTAAATGAAGCCTTGCTGTTTGTGCTTTGTCGGATACCATAAAATATAGAGTGCTGTCTTGCCTATATTTTGAGATCGATGGGGCTGAGAGTTCCCAAGAGGTCATGGGGAAGGAACAGACGAAACTTCTCTCCTTCATGATATTTTCACTTTTTAGAATTTCGTAATATATGAGTTGGAAGCTCGGGTCGACTCGGTGCCCGAGACAACCTGGTTCTTATAATGACCTGAGGGATGACTTCAGAATTGTCTGAGGATGTAAAAGTCTATGGAAGTAATAGTCTGAGGATGTAATTGTCTAAGGATGTAAGTCTTAAGATGCAATAGTCTGTAGATGAAATAATTTGAGGATTTAATAGTCTGAAAATTAATTGTCTGAAGATGTAATGGTCTGAGGATGTAGTAGTTTGAATTCAAATATTTCTCATAAAAAACTTTTAGTTCTAAGTTTTTTACGACAATTGCTCCCCTACTTCAGTTGTAAGTGTTAGAGCACCTTTTAGAATTGAGAATTAAACGATATCAGTAAATCTTAAAATGAAGAGAGTCGATGGTTTTTAATAGAAGGGACGGTATAGTACACTTTAACAATGTAAACCTCTTAAAGGTTTACGGTAGGCTCCGCCAGGTTGAGGGGCTTCGTCAGCTCCCCACGGCTCTACACAGTCACCTGAACCAGTGATGTTCACTGGAGTCTCCGCTGGTGTGGCTTCCTCACCTCTCCTCCACTTCCCCCAGTCCTTCCTTCTAGGGCCTGTCGTTGGACCTCCCTCTTCCCCTTTGATTTGTTGTGGTGTGCAGGATAATTTATTGCCCAATTTACCCGTGCTCTGAGGAGTCCAGCATGTTTTAGTGCGCCACCCTGCCATTGGCTGCAATATATTGTGCCTCATATTAGACACAAGATAACAGGAGTATGACCATGTTGATGCAAGCATCCCCAGAACCGTGTATAAGCTCTGCTCTCCTATTAACCACCTGGCTGCCTGCTTGCTAGTATCATGCTCCTGCCGGCCAGCTGGCTGCCGGCTAGTATCATGCTCCTGCCGGCCAGCTGGCTGTCTGCTAGTATCATGCTCCTGCCGGCCAGCTGGCTGTCTGCTAGAGCCATGTTACTGCCGGCCAGCTGGCTGTCTGCTAGTGCTATGCTCCCCTATAGGGCAATTGGCTACCCGGTAGGGCTATGCTCCTACCGGGCAGCTGGCTGCCTACTAGTGCTATGCTCCTACCGGGCAGCTGGCTGCCTACTAGTGTTATCGCTGCTACTGTTAGGTGGAAACGAGGCAGAGGGCGGCGGCAAGAGCTTTCAGCATGTTCACTCTCCCATGGATATGACGCACCTTGTTAGGGCCGGAACATGAGGCTACACCTAGCCCACTAACACGAGGCTGGATTTTCGTCTTATATACGCCATTCTAGCTGGCTACAGGGCCTGTTGGGGGATAATTTGTTATTTCAGTTGACTTCTTTATGCCCTCGAGACTAGTCGAGACAGCCATAGGATGAGAGTGAGGGTTGTAGATATTGCGATGGGGGATGAGTATAGTGTTGGTGACAGGTACAGTGAGTGATAGATACAGTGATGGGTGGTAGCCGTGATAATGGGTGATATTTGCGCGTCCCTCGTGTCTTCCTTTCTTTCACTACTGAGCATTTATCTTTCATTGAATTTTCCTACTACCTTATCCTTTCCATCCTGGCGATCTTCACATTTGGCATCAAGACGGGTTAAACAATAATCAGGAACAAAAGGTATGTAAGTGTGTTAAGAGAGCAGGGTTTACAGGAGTTTACATAGTGTTATATAACATACCAGTCAAAGGAAGACTGGGCAACGCGGTGTAAACCCGAACCTCAAACTTTCTAATTGAGTGCTGACCAAGAATCGGTGTGGAAATCTAAAACCATCACTCACGCTGTTTCAATGCAGCTGAGTTTATATGTTGGCTGCTTGAGTGATATATGTTCATGGCTTATCTAGAAAGACCCTCTGAAGCAATAGTGAGATGGGTTAAGTCGTTACTCTGTTCAATCAATTTGGTTTGCAGTATAGGAGTCGTTGAGGACGCTACACGTTGGGACATTCTCTTGTCAAGAGCGACCGATATGGCATTAGGTCGATCGTGTTCGTGTGACCTGTTGGCGTCAGGCAGCGAGGTCCATGTGAATCTATCAAAGGGAAACTGATGGGTTGGGAGAGCTGCCGTGATGGCTTTTGTCAAGGCCTATACAGTGAGCAGTAAGGTCACTTGTGTGGTGTTCTGCATTGAGATGAAGTGACCAGGAAGGTAAGGTGTGCATACTAGCGGGTTTAGCGAGTAGAGAAACCAAGGGTGTAGTGGCTTGGTGCGTGTGTATCTATGAAAAGTTGCTAAATTTAAATATATTATATAAATATATAGGAAAACGTTTTTGATGTATCGTATACGTTTGTGTTATTGAGTTTGCCGTTAAATTCCGCCGCAGGTGAACGATTGTGTTTAGGTCCATGTAGTGTATTAGTATTGTAACCTGTTAGTACAGCCCACTTAACACCACAATGTGTCACTACTCACTCTTATCTTTTTCTACCTCTTTTCTAGTATAATCCTTCCCTCTCTACTAATACATCCTTCCGTCTCCACTAGTACATTCTTTCCATCTTCAATAATACATTCTTTCCCTCTCCACTAGTATATTCCTTCCCTGTTCTCAATTATATTCCATCCTTCTCCAATAGTATATTCCTTCCTTCTCCTCTATTATATTCCTTCCCTCTCCTCTCCACTTCTCTCCCTTAATACCTTCCTTCATCCCTCTCTTCCCATCGAACATTCTTTTCCGCTCACCCCTTGCTTCTCCCACCTCCTTTCCTCTTACCTTCATTTTCACCTCATTCCCTTTCTTCTGTCATCCCCATCTATCTCCTTTTCAATATCCCTATTTCTTTTTCTCTTTTCAACCCTTCCATGCCACCTCTCCCTTCTGTGCTCCTTTATTACCTTTTCTAATTCCATCTGCGAACGCCTCTCTCTTTCTTGTACACACTTTTCTCTCTAAACCTCTTTCTTTCTCAATCTTTCCTTCCCTTTTCTGCTTCCCTATTCCTCTCTGCCTGTCTGTCTGTCTGTCTCTCTCTCTCTCTTTCTCTCTCTCTCTCTCTCTCTCTCTCTCTCTCTCTCTCTCTCTCTCTCTCTCTCTCTCTCTCTCTCTCTCTCTCTCTCTCTCTCACTCCGCGCCCTTCATCACTCTGTTAATAGTGTCAGCTTCGCACGTTAGACAATGAAAGTGGCAGTTGTGCCAAGATGAGACCTGAAGCAGTGGAAGTGTCAGAAATGCCAATTTGAGATCTGATGCAGTGAAAGTGTCACAAGTGCCTACATGACACCTGATACGATGAATCAGAGTTGAAAACATGACACCTTAGTTAGTGTGGGGAGTCAATCATGCTGTCATTATGACACCTAAGACGTTGCAAGTATTATAATTGCCAGCTGCATAATTTAGAAGATGGGGGGGGGCACGTACGGCCAGATGACCAACTGGCACGATGTAAGTGTCAGCAACGTCAGCTGGCCAACTGACACGTAGAGAGTGTCAGAAGGAACCAGAGGCAGCGAGAGGTAGAGAGCCGTGTATAGATATAACATTGTCAGTCGTAACACACGTCAAACTGACCATCCCGCCTGCTCACTCTGGCTGTCTGATAGTCCGACACCCCGACACTCTAACACTATCACTCTGGCACACTAACACACTTGCACTCTCTCTCACAATACAACTCTGGAGCGTTGATACAGTAACACTTAAACTATCTGACACTAACATTCTAGCACTCAGGCACATATAAAAATGAAAAATGCAAAAAAAAACATGCAAAAGCCTCTCGTACCTGAAGACTCATGCACTCTAACACACTAATACTCGAGCGTAGACACTGTGACATTCTAAGACTCAGGTACTCTAACACTCTTGAACAACAATGTTATCACTCTGACACGCTGGCATACTAACTCTCTCCAGCAAACTCTGCATTTCTACATTAGAGTTAATTTGTACTCAAGTTCTTTCGTACTCTAGCATACTGAGTACTGGCACTAATACTGTCTGTTACTCCGGAAGTCACTCAATCTTTCATTCTTAAAATCTGAAGCACTTACAATTAACACACACCAAGGCCTCAGAGACCCATTGATCGTAAAATGATTAAGATTTACTACACGTATAAATAGTAAAATGTCAAGTACTGATCATCCTAAACATGTCAACAAAATTGTGCATGAATAATACCATCTGTCAGTCATCGAAGGAGGTATCATAATTATGAGAAAACTCTGTGACTACGTAGCACTTGAAAGGGTGGGAGCGGGTAGAAGAACAAGAAGCTGGGATAGGAGGAATGGTACCTATCTTCCTGGCCCATTGGGAATCGAACTCCGACCTTGCATAAGAAGCAAGGCCGTCCCTCTATCCACTAATCCAAGCGAACACCTGAAGAGTTCTACAAATTGTTCAGTGGGAGAGTGTTGCTTCAACAAGATGTGTAACACGAAGCATCACTGGCCCTGAGGGTCCTTACCTGCGAGATGGCCCAACCGGTGTGACTGTCCACAGGTGGCCAGAAGAGCCAAGGTTTCCAGACACACGCGGGGCTCAAGTCCTGCTGGATTCATAGCAAATTATGCAGCACATGTGTTGGTCCGGTGAGTCGTTACCCAGGACACAGGTGCTCTTGGGTGAGTCGTAACCCCTAACACCTGTTGTGTGTGTGTATACAGTATACAGAATATGCATATGCATATATATATATATATATATATATATATATATATATATATATATATATATATATATATATATATATGCGAACAAGCCTGAATGGTCCCCAGGTTAGTTATATATATATATATATATATATATATATATATATATATATATATATATATATATATATATATATATATATATATATATATATACATATATTTCACATATACTTTTTCTGTTGGATGTGTTTTGCAACAGAGACGAGTGTTGCAGCTCCCCTGAGGGCATGATAGTGCTGCACCTCGGGTAACGGCCAGACCCGCCCTCCTCACAGTGAAGCAAATGTTGTTTTTATCGTGGTGATAGAGTCGCGAGTCGACCATAATCCCCCAGAGCAGGTGACGGGTGCAGATCCTGCTCCAGCTCTTTCCTCACCCCTTCTGTTGGTCATACCTCCTCTGGAATCTTGAAATTTGATCTAGGAACAGCGGTACTGTGTGTTCTGAGGTTTATTTAATGTTTCTTGAGGTTCTTTTATATATACTTTGATTCTATGTTAGCTGAAATCAGTCTCCACTGCCCCACTAGCCAGCTAGTTCCACTTTTTGACTCTCTTTATAATTTAGTACTTTTTTGGTGTCCTGTTTTGTTTATCTTTGTCTTCAGTTTCTTTGTGTGTTCTATTTCTGTAGCCACACAGTTTGCTTGTTTCGAGAGTGCCGGTCTCTTTCAGTTCCTAGACCATTGCATGAAAATCTTTCTAATTTACATACTGTTGTAACGTCAAGTAATTGTAATCTCTTCTCATATGTTACGCCTTTCAATCGTTGAACCAGTCTCGTTGTGAACATGTAAGTTTATAGGCGTTTATTCCGTGTCGTTTAAGGTAGAGGCTTTGCGTGAAGTTGAGCCACAGATTATTGCTTTGATTCCTGTAGATGTTTACTTCGTTGTAGATTATCAGTAATCAGTGTAGGTAGTGAGTGTTTAGTACTTTTGGGTCGCGTAGTTGTAGTAGTGTTACATGGTTTCAATGTACTGAGTGTGTTAGTGTGTGTGGAAAGGTTGCAGTATATTGAGTCCCTCTAATGTGGTTTCGTCACCTCATCTTATACATTACATTGTATAATTTAGTTATGGCCCTAATTGTTTAAGAACCATAACATAGAAAAAAGGTGACTTTCGCAAGCACGTCTAATTATTCCCTCTGCTTCAATGTATTTAATATGCATTTATATGTTCCTAAAACAATAAAGACAAGTTAACGATATATTTGGCCACAAATGATATCGCGCAGCTCTATCATATCAATACTAAGCTTTGGATTATGATCTATCTCTGTATTTTCCATAAGCATAGATAGTCATCTGAGAGGTGGAATAGCTTTGTCTTATTCTTGTAACTAAGATAACCTGGGAGACTACCGAACCCTCACCTTTACCAGAAGCTGAGAACCTTCAAGGAAAAGCTCACGCCCTGGCTTATGAAAGGACCTGAGCTACCCTCAGCTGACTTTCAAATGGTCCAGTTATTTCTTACAACAGGATCTCCACTGACCACCTGGGGAGTCGTCCAACCTATAACGGAGCTGCTTACTGGAAATTGTATGATGGTGAGCCAAGACGCCAGCACCTGCCGCCCCAAGCACGTTATTACCTTCACGTATTGAAGGAACTACAGAAGTGATGTGACTTCCTCTGTCTAACCAGATTTTGATCCCTTTATACAGAATTTGTTTTCGACATCTGTCGATCAATGTACATCATATTATAAAGTTTTATTTGTTTGTTTATGTATATAGCCATTACTGTTTTAGAAAGCTTTGAAACATATTAGCTATTTATAAAATATATTCAAGGATTAATATTAAATTTAATATATATTAAAACATACACAGCTCTAATTAGAAATGCGAAAGTAGATCACACACACACGGGAGTTAAACCTCCCGTCACTAGAAGACAGAAGTGTTAAGGGGGATATGATCACCACATACAAGATTCTCAAAGGAATTGATAGGGCAGATAAGGGCATGCTATTTAACCCAATGAGCACGCGCACAATGGGACACAGGTGGAAATTGAGGACCCAAATGAGCCACAGAGATATTAGAAAGAACTTTTTTAGTGTCAGAATGGTTGACAAATGGAATGCACTAGGAAGTGATGTGGTGGAGGCTGACTACATACACAGTTTCAAAGGTAGATATGATAGAGCTCGACAAGCTTAGGAATCTGTACACTAGTAGATTGACGGTTGAAAGGTGGGACCAAAGAGCCCAAGCTCAACTCCCCGCAAGCACAACTAGGTGAGTACACACACGCACACACACACACACACACACACACACACACACACACACACACATTCACAGATTCTCACATCTGTGAAAGTGAGAATCAGAGTGTACCATCTACCTTTGTGTTTAGAACATCTCCAGTTGACATCTGAAGTAGAAGACATTACAGAAGACATCACATCAAAAATCTCCTACGAAACACGGAAAAATATTAACAGTAGCAGCCTATCCAACGCTAGAATAATTAACAGATGAACCTTACATATGCATAACAAGTGCTTCAGAATATGGCATTTTCATGTTGATCACGAGCTTTTTTAGCAAAACATGAAATAAGTTACAGGGGGCACCAATACAGTGGAGACATAATCAAGATATACTAAATCCACAGGTGTATCGATAAGGACGAGAAAGACAGGCAGATACCCACTGGAAACCAACACCCAAATCAGTTATGGAACATTTTGAGAAAATTTGAAGATATTGAAGAAATAGGATAACACCTTGCGAGTACAATAGAAATATCATAATCCCGACCTTTTTATCTAGATTTTTATCTAGCTGAAAAAGACAATTAGAACCTTCAACACGATATGTACTTTAAAATTTAAAAAAATTGACAAAGGGGGCAGGGTTAGAATATTTAGTATGAGGTCCAACTCTATATACAGCTCTCAGAGAAAAAAATATGAACCACAAGGAGGCTGGCAGTCATTGCTCTATTTGGCAGATGTACCTTAGATAGGTGCACAAGAGCTTAAGCTTCACCCTAGTATGAACTAAAAGATCAAAATAAATAGATTAAAACTCCTACAGACATGCAGGTAATTTTATTACAAATATTCAAGACACATCACAATAGTTGAATATATTTGATTAAGGTATCTTGAGACCTTTACTGGAAGAATTACTGAGGCTTAAAGTGGAGACAGTAATGTTCGCTCAGTCAACGATACACAAAATGCTATGTTATGCATCTTGAGACAATACATGGAACTCTGAAATATTATTGTGTGCTTCAGTGTTTTCCATGAAAATATTATCTCATTTACCACACAGTAAAACTTACTAAATACTTACTAATGAGCCAATTTATATTCAGCATTACAGTCTTACAGTCGGAGAATTTGCTGCGTTATGGTAATACCAGACAAGAACGCATAAGAACTGGTATATAAACACACCAGAACGAAGAAGTTATTCTGGTGTGTGGAGAGAGAGAGAATATTCTAGTTATACTCTTTTTCTTTCTCACCCTCTCTCTCTCTACCTCTCTCTCTCTCTCTCTCTCTCTCTCTCTCTCTCTCTCTCTCTCTCTCTCTCTCTCTCTCTCTCTCTCTCTCTCTCTCTCTCTCTCTCTCTCTCTCTCTCTCTATTCTTTCCCTATGTCGCTCTTCCCTTCACTTCTAGTTCATCTATCTCTCCAATTTTTACTTTTGAACTCCCCCTCTTTTCAGTCATTCATCCCTGTTCGTGGCATGTAAACCAGATGGGTAATATGATGTTACCTCTAGCTATGTTTGCTTTAATGAGAGCTCGTGGTCTTGTGCATTGTGTATACTGCCCCTGCAACAAACTTCCTTTCAGTTCTCTGATACATAAATATACGTAAAATATGTATAGTTATATATATATATATATATATATATATATATATATATATATATATATATATATATATTATATATATATATATATATATATATATATATATATATATATATATATATATATATATATATATATATATATATATATATATATATACATATTTTACGTATATTTATGTAAAAGGCCTACTGCAGTTTCCATTATCCATATGTTTTTACCTAACTTAACGAAAGGTACAATTTCACGGACAGACTTACAAAAAATGGGAGGTTAGAAAGTGAGGTGGATGGAGTCCTTAGTGATCCTGTAAGTTGATAGGACTTGTTATTTGTTTCTAATGTCTAGAGTTACTGGATTTTTTAAATTCTTCTTGTCAACTTATTTAACTCTGCTATTAAAATCTATTAAAGTGTTGAGAAAATCTGGTACCTTCCAAGATTCGGGATATTTTCCACATTCAGACACCTTCAAACAGTCAGACACCTTCCAACATTCTAGTCAAAGTTCTGGAAATCTTTACTTAAATGTAAATCTCAGTGATGGCGGCACTCTGAACATTGTTCGTGTCAAGTGCACCTTCCTTACCTTCCTTCAGAGGGGGAAATTGTACCAAGTTTGAAGAAATTACATAAAGCGTGAGTCACAGACTTGAGATCAGGTTCTCCCTCCTCCCCCTTTGTTCTCGTCACAAAAAACCATGTTATTAAGCAGCATAAGACGCCAGCATTATTGCCTCTCCCTTCCAAGCATTGCTGGCCAAACGGCTGGCCGCCTAGCCCCGGCCAGCTATCACGGTAGGAGTTGCCTTCATAAGCGGATGTAATCTAAGTTGATCGTGGCTCAGAGTGAGGGTGGCGGCTCCCTGCCTCGTCCGGCTCTTGTATACGACCATAACACAGCTCCTTATTGGCTGTCCCAATGCAAGGTTTATACCACTTATGCTTCCACATGGTTCCTTATTGGCTCCTTCACCGTAGGATTTACACCCCCTACTACCGTCACTTTGTTTGGTTCACATATATAGTCTACAGAACCATGGTAATTTATCTGTGCCATCAGTTTTAAGTTGTTGTCTTCCATCATAATTCACCAAATCATTGCTCTCAGCATCACAGAATAATAACGCCAGATATCGTTGCTAATTTACTCTTTCTTCAAGGATTTTTAGCACCAAATTACCCTAACTCATCATGGTTCATTCTGACTTTCACTTCGAAGATCAAAACGCCATATTTATGTAACTCGTCCATGATTCTCTACTGGTGTTTTCACTTGTAATATTTACAGTTTCACTTTACTGCCACTCGTTCTCGATTCCATAATTTGCGAGGTCGCTCGCTAGTTATGGGCCATACCCTGACACAGTGTTGAGGTGCTTGAGTATCAAGTGTAGGAGTGTGACATTCTCAGAATATTACCGCCGGGAAGGTATACTCTGCGTTATGGTATACTTGACACAGTCTGAGAGCGCCTGAGACATGTTTCAGGTGGAAGACTGTGACATTTCCACGATATATCGACAGGTTCTCGGTGGGTATACACTGGATTCATTTTTGACATGAACTTTGTTCCGAAGTATCGTATACAACCACAGAGAGTATACTGTCGTATACTCTCTGTAAATTATAACAAATACGCCTATGTGGACTGTGAAGTGTTCCAAGAGATGTATTCCACTTTTCGGTGCTCATACACTGAGGGGTGTATCCCACGTCTTGGTGTATATACAGTGAGAGGTGTATCCCACGTCTTCGTGTATATACAGTGAGGGGTGTATCCCACGTCATGGTGTATATACACCGAGGGGTGTATCCCACGTCTTCGTGTATATACATTGAGGGGTGTATCTCACGTCTTCGTCTATATACAGTGAGGGGTGAATCCCTTGTCCTGGTATATATACACTGAGAGGTGTATCTCACTTCTCGGTACACATACACTAGGAGTTTAAATTATTGTTACAGTCTACTCTCATCTTTTCATTAGACAGTTTAACTGGTTTTCCTTAAGGGTATTATCATCGTCCATGCGGCTCTGTCATTAAGGTTTTAATTGAGTTCGCCACAAACGGGAACATCTACCAAGAAGCAATAGAACTGTAACTTTAACAGGAAGCGTGATGATTCATCAAGCACTTACGCATTCACTTTCGAAACCTGCACATCTTTCCTCAATCATTGCTGCTCTGTTTATTTATCAGTTTACTAGTTCCGAAACACTTTGAGTTTTTTTATAATAATAATAACTTCAAGGAACTAAAGTTTCGAGGTTCATAAAGAGTTAAATAAATGTAAGTAAAACCTCCATGATTGAGGAAAGATGTACAGTGTTTCAAATGTAGTTACGTAAATGCTTGATGAATACTGGCCCTTGTCTGTAGAGTAAGGAGAATCAGGAAGCTAGAGACTTCCTCCAGGCAAGGGTGGGGGGGGGGGAAGATCTGGCTCTGAACGCCGCTCATGGCTCCTGACACAGTATATTAATTATCCTATCTATTCCACACCACTGTAAGCCACGAGGGATAATCCATTTCATGTAAACCAAACAGATATATCGTTGGTTACCGCGGACGTCATAGTCGTTACTCTCAGTCAAGTATATACAGACGAGAAGAACCAGAGCTATATATATGTATCTACCAGAATTCAGCCCTACAAGAGTTGCCTAACTCTCGGGTTCACGTTTAAGTAAGTGTTAGGTAAACAGATGCACTATGCGAGAGGAATCGTGCCCAACTATTTCTGTCTCTTCTGGAATTAAATCCAGGGATACCCGATTGTAAGTCAAAACGAAGCCAGCTAATGATAAAATCAGCAAGTCTGGTATAAATGTCATTTTTTTGAGCCGTAAACTTTATTCAGGATTATATATATACACCAAAAGGTGTAAATCCCTTCTCGATGTATATACACCGAGAGTATACTTTAGTCCTGCACTAAGTCCAGTCCTAAAGTAAACTTGATGGTTGATCAAGAAGCTGATGTGTTGCCCTAATAGCCTTTATAAGTTAATAGTAAATTAGCCTAACACCAAACTATACTATATTCGAATCGATCAAAATCTCCAATGTATCGTCTTTCATACAATTTGACAAATTTAGTCACTCTTTTATTACATATTTACAAGTATGAGTGTTTCGTAAAATGCAGAGATAGCTGAAGCGCCCATTTACCTGTGCTGCTTCTTCATATTTCGTTCAGTAATAATTCATTGCTATGAAACTTTGATATTCCATCCCGGAATATTTTATATTAAGTTATTTTTACATAAGCTAAAGAGGGCAAACATCATTTTAATAATTTGTCATTCTGTAAGGGTCTAGCTAATATTGATGATAGTGTACCTGTACAGCCGACGCAGTTCGCTGGTGCGTGTTCGTTAACCGTAGTCAAGATTAATGCGTTAACCAGGTCAAAATTAACGTGAGAGAGGCAGGGGATCCTCCCCCTTCAACCAGCCAGCTCTCCGCCAACCACCAAAATTAGAGCATTGAGTTTGTCAAAATATATTTCGGTATACATAAGATTTGCACTGGCGCAAATTTCGCATTTGTAGTGCATCTATCAGCATATCTACGAACAATCAATATATTTTTAGTATTATCTGATATTGAGTGGAAAGGCGTATCTGAGACGAATCAATAAACTATTGAAAAATAATATCTTCACAGAAATGAATTGCTGAACTGTTTCCTGATTTGTATTTTTGTATTTAAATTAAAAATGTATTTGTTTAATTCTCCACAGTTTATCCAGTGCACAGTTTCATAGCTCATTCGACACATAATTCCACAGCTCATTCAGCAAACAGTTTAATAACTAATTCAAAATACAGTTCATCACGTGATTAATCTTCAACACAAACAAAAGTTTGCAACGAGGAATTGCACGTCTCATTTTTTTTTAAATCACATAAAAGTCATCATGAATGTAACCTTTTGTTTATTATTATCGGAAAAAAGTTTAATATAAGAATGCAGGTAGATAAATTCTAGATATTTGTTTACTTAGAAAATGCAGCTAGATCACTATTAAAAATACATTGATACCAATATAGAACTAAATCACTATTGGATAATACTTTAAACAGGAGAGTTAGGCTGAATGGTATACTGTGAGAATGCAACGAAATAAATATTATATAACAGTGCACTGGTTGAGTAAGTGCTAGGTCAATTTTGGGTAATAGTTTATTGCATCACTGGATATTCCTTTCTGGAAGATGGAAGCTGGATTCATCTCATCCTTCAATAATAATAGTACTTCTAGCAACTATTTGGTCAAACGTTCAAAAATGGACTCATGAACCCCCAAAAATCAGGTTTTTGTATTGTTGAGTTACCCTGAATTACTACGAAAACGAAACGTATAAATATAGAACCTAAGCTGTAAAAACAATCCTAGGTTCAATATACCCTAAATTAGGCTTAATATAGTACATATATGTGCTATACTAGACTAGGATTGCTTTGAGTTTGATTTTGTGTTTTTTTTTGTCGTCTACAAATACTACAGAGCGTGGATATTGTTGCTGCAACAGTTCCCCTTTATTACCTTCAACCACACAGTTGTTATAAGAACTGTCATTTTAAGAGGATGGGTTACTAGTTGGATAATTATATTTCAAAACACTGCTGGTGGATAACAATTGGATAATTGTATACAAACACGCTTCAGTTGGATTACTGCTGGAAAGAGTTGGATACAACGACGCTGTTGTTACACCAAAATTGGAAAATTATAAAGAATGCTGCAGTTGGATCGCTGTTAGATGAACGATTTACCGCTTGATAATTAAAGGATAAATGCTTACTGTAAGAATGAAGCTGGTGCTTTACAGCATATTTCCTTACAGGGAAATATTACAGCTTGATTTCCATTGGGTTCTGTATTACAGGGATTGAGCAGCTGGATCGCTATTGGATAATGGCTTTCAGAGGAATAGTGCAGCTGAATTTCTATTTGGTAGTGACTTACAGGAATATTTAGCAAGTGAGAAAGGATGAGCAGACAAAAACCTTGAGTAACATCCCATCATCAGACAATAGACGGACTTCGCAAGTCCTCGAGCGTTTGCCACGCATCCTTCGTCGAGCAAAACAGCCTCAAGGAACTCGCACAAGATTCCTTCTGATTTATGGCTGAAAAATTCCATTTAAACTTTGGGAATTGTCGCAAACTGCATTTAGAGTTAGTCAAGATGTTGCCGATTTTGTCCTGCAGATTTACGAGAAGAGGATGTGCTTGTCACGTTCAAACAGCAGCCACGTTGTGTGCAGTTTGAGCTCTCTAAGGGGACGAGGAGTCCTCCTGGAGATATTCTCAACACAACATGCCAGGGGATTGTAAGTCTGATCCATGAGATTGTAAGTTACGATTACAGTTGTTAAGTAATTGTATGTAACTCTTTCAGCTGAAATTTCAATCGTTAGTGATTGTAGGTGTAATGCTTTGTGAACTGGAAATTCAATCGTTATGTGCTTCTGACTATGTAAATTTGTGCGCTGGATTGACATCGTTTTATAGAGATGGCTGTGTAGTTTTGATCCACCGAAGTTCCTGCGCGAGGCCCAAGCTTCTGACTGGTTCCACTCAATATTACACATTTCGGTCTTACTTCTGCGGTTGTCAAGTGTTTATGACTCCTGTGTTGGTTCCAGTAAGGTTATGTTTAGTGTGGCTATGGAGCTAATTTGTGTTTAGCATAGAAACTAATCTGTACTCCTAATGTTCAGCATTGGAAGATTGGGAGACTTACGGTTAGTATATTTTATGCTCTTGACCCAGCTTGGTGAAATTTTTCCGGCAAAGTCTGAGTTGTATGTTAGATATAGTTGTATGTTAGATATATTTATAGATGTTTATCATTTTCTTGTTTTTCTAATGCATAATATAAATAAATATTTTTCTCAGTCTATTTGTTAAAAATGTTGATTACAGTTTTACATTAAACATGTGTCAAAGGGATTTCGTTGCTGTATAATCGCTGGCAGTTTTATTCCATTAAGAAGAGTTTTCAGCACTAATTACTGAACGGAGTGGTGTTCCAACACTCCAGGGGCCTCTTCCCATCCCGACACATTAAAATGAGAACCTGATATTCTAGTAGTATTCAGACACTCTCCACTGCATCCTTGCCCATCCACTTGGACTGGTCGGTAGAGCTGAAACCTCGCTTCTCGCGAGGTCTGTGTTCGATACCCGACGGTTCAAGTGGTTGGGCATCGTTCATATACCCTAGGTCCTTGTTCTTATACCCGCTTTCACGTGCTGTATAGTTATACTGGCGTAGCGCTTTTTCCTCATAAATACCGTAAGTCAGCTCTCCAGTGAAGTAAAATGCTTAGACCCTAATAGGAAAATATCGATGAGGTAAAGTAACAATGAGGAGAAAACATTATCTATATAGCACTTGGACGCGATATGAGGACAAGGATCGGTGGATATGAGGACGGTGGATATGAGGTGGATATGAGGACGGTGGATATGAGGTGGATATTTATTTAAATTATAAAGCGTATTAGTGTAGGTACTCGATAGTTAGGTAATCGTTTTGGATTGCATTCTGTGAGAGGTCACAAAGTTGTGCTAAAAGGGAACATCAGTAAGTACAGACTTTGTGTTCATCTTTTTTTTTTCTCCTGTCCTCCTACAAATTTCTAACGTTTCTGACAACGTCAGAAATCTGCATGAAGCGCAGCTGTTATGACCCTAATCCAGAAACTAATTCTGAGAAGTGTTTCTACACGATTGAAAATGTCAACTATGAAAGAATTAGAGGGAAAAATGCTTCGTGGAAAAAAAATATATATTTATGCAGATAAAATTGGAATAGGATATAATGTTCCAAGAGGTGTAAACCCCGAATTTCGGTGAATGTACACTGAGAGTTTACTATAGTCCTGGAATATGTTGTGTTGTGGAATAAAATATTCTTGCTGGGGGTCGGTAATTTATTATGGTGTCTTTGTTAACCCTCCAGAGGTTGATAGGCCTTAAACCAAAAACAAAAAACAAATCTAAATCTAAACCACATGAAATATATATACACCTAGAGTATACATTCTATGTAGACATACTTTCTCCGTGTATATACACTGAGTTTTCTTGATTCTTAAACTATGTTTAGAACTAAGACGTGATCTAAGGCATGTTTGTCAGTAAGCTGTCATGGTGGCCTTAATAATCTTTCAAAAATCAAGAGGCCTTAAGTTAAACACCAAATCTACATCTTGTGTTTTTAATCAGCTCTGTCTTGCTCCTGTTCTGTCCCGTTTTGAGTTTTTCTCAGCTCCATTTCAGTTTGGTAGTCATCCTTCAGAGTAAGTAATTATCAAAAGAAGCCGCCACGCAGTGGAGACTATGTAGCACCTAAAGGATATTAACTCACTTGACCGTGTGCACAGAAGGATAGCAAAGTTAATCCTAAGAATTAGATACCTGATATATGAAGAAAGACTATTAAAGCAGAAAATACATTCTCTAGAAAGGCAAAAAGAAAGAGGTTATATGACAGAAATATCTAAATTAATGAAAGGGATTGTTATACAAAACAAATAAAATACAAAGTATATCTATACAATTTGTATAACGTTAAATACATAAAAAATACTGAGTCAATAATGGTATATAAATAGAGTTCAATTATATAGAAGATTTTGTGGTGTAACGTAATGGACATGAGAGCATCGGATTGTTTCAAGTCAAGGTTAGACATGCATATGGACTACGTTGGGTGCATATACATAGGATCTGTATGACATGGCCCAATAGACCCTCTGAAGTTCAATTTGTTCATATGTTCATATATGTATCGAGGGGCTTTTTGCTGGAAGTTTTTCTGTTGACTTTGAACTTCAGTATGTCGCTTTCTTTTGACTGTGTGTGTGTGTGTATGTGTGTGTGTGTGTTTGTGTATGAGTGTGTGTGTGTGTGTGTGTGTGTGTGTGTGTGTGTGTGTGTGTGTGTGTGTGTGTGTGTGTGTGTGTGTGTGTGTGTGTCTGCCTGTCTGACTAGGAAAGAACTGAAGGCCTTTAATCATTTTTTCTAAAGTAAGCTGCATTTTTAATGGAATTTCGTTTTCTATCTAAAATTATCCAGGCGCATATTGCCTGGCGTTGTAATATAGACAAATTTCATATAACGAAGCCATTTGTGTTTGCGATGATACTGGGAGTAATTCGGCAGTTCCATAAATAAATAAGCAAGCACTAAAATACCAGCGAACACAATGAAAACTAATTCAACATAACACTGTTAATAAAGACA
Source organism: Procambarus clarkii (assembly GCF_040958095.1). NCBI lineage: Eukaryota > Metazoa > Arthropoda > Malacostraca > Decapoda > Cambaridae > Procambarus > Procambarus clarkii. The sequence goes on from NC_091164.1 coordinate 8,282,972, forward strand.
AAATATACCATGATTCCTCACGTCCCAGCCCTTCGTCCCCTCCTCCCTCACCACTCAACGCATCTCTGTAAGACTTGATAAAGTCCTAAGAGGCGAAACATTATCTACAAATAATTTATTCATGTAACTATAAAAATAAAATAAAGCACTGGAAATTTAGTTAACATTGGAAATCCATTTAAGGCAATGGTACCAGAGGTGATTTACATGTGTTATCTTTTGTTACTTTGGTTGTTACGGAGAGCTGGGAAAAGGACGCTACTTTGATATACAAAATATATGTTATATGTAAGATCACACCCAACTTGGTTTATCTAGACCACGCCCACCCTGTTATTAATACAACATGGGACCTACTATTAAATTTAACCTAGTAGTCAAAATCAAACGCAGCCTAGTCATAAGGTAATGTATATAATCAGGTCCTTAAGACCAAAAGACCTTGTCGTTACAACTGTACTAGAGAACCAACTTAATACCTAAAATTTATATACATGATTACAACACAAACAACCCTTAATGGTATTCAAAATACCCCACTTAACTGTACTGCCGTACATTATATTATAATCCGCAAGATAAAATTAATTCAATGTAACCGGTGTAAACTTTAGTTCAGGGAAGTGTTACACAGAGCAAAAGAGCTACACCCAGCGAACAATTCTTTCCATAAGCCCGTGTATACTCGTGTATACTCGTGTATACCTCCACCGACCACAGAAACGCTGTCGTATGTTTTACAACCCACTCGCAGGATATTCTCGTCCAGACAGTGAACGTTTCGAAATTGTTATCGTAGTTGGTGTTCAAAATCGGTGATTGTTAATATATAAATTAATTGAAAGGGGGTTACCTATCGGTGCCCGGGTCACTGTCCTGTTTCTCTCTCTCCCTCCCACTCTCTCCCATTCTCTCCCCACTCGCCTTCTCTCCCATCCTGTCTCTTTCCCGTTCTTTCCTTCTCCGTCCTTCCCACTCTTCTTCCCATCGTCCCCCCCATTCTCCCTCACTTCATCTCTCCCGTTCTCTCTCCTAGTGGGTAAATATGATCGAGTAACGTCGAATCAACGTTATCAACGGTAAATCAACGTCGATATAAGTCGAGAATTCGGTTGGAAAACACGTTATTGACTCTGTATATTAGAATTTGGTGCACAGTTAAGCCTAGATTAAGTTCAGTTAGGTATTTAACGTTTTAATGGCAATTATTTGTTGTACGCAGGTGTAGCATTTACCAACCTGTCCTCAGGCTGCGCTCGTTAAGGCAACGGCTGAAAAAGATGTACCAAGGTCAGGTTTCGTTTGGTATTTAGGTTCTGTTGGCAAATATTTGCATTTGAAGTACGTGGGTGAAGCATTTATAGCAACTCGTTCTCAACTCAAGTCCATTACATCCAGCAGTCAACCCCACAAATGCATTCATAAATTTTTACAAGTTGTTCATTCAAACGGGAATTTTCTCAAATATACATTAATATTATAATATATTGGCATATTGTGCATATATAGGCATACGTTAAGTTAGGTTAGGTTAGATGTTTAGGTTCTGTTGACGATTATTTGTATTTCTAGTACGCGGGTGAAGCATTTACGGAGTTGTGGTTCGAACAAAATTCGTCAGTGAAGCACTTGTTCCGGATATGTTCGAACGTCAGCAGTTGTGAGTCGTGTGTAAACCGCTTTTCATTCATAAACAGGGGGTTTGGCGGGTGCATGGAATCACATTTGGATCTTTGTTTGGAGGACGGGCTGGCATTTACAGCTGCAGTTTCGAACAGAGGTCGTCAGCGAAGAAATGTTCGAACGTCATCAGTTTGAGTCGTGTAAGAGCACTTTTTCATTTGTAAACATGGGGTTTGGCGTCTGGATGAACAAGCATTTGGCCTTTGATAATGAGTACGGGCTGGCATTTACAGAGGTGTAATTCAAAAAGATGATAGGAGCGAGGAAGTGTTAAAAAAATCGACCTTAATCAGTTGTAAGTTGTGAAGACTGTTTTATATTCATATTCTCGGGGTATGGCGACTGGATTACGAGCACTTAGCCTTTGTTGACGAGGACGGGCTGATTGAAGGAAAGTTTACAAATGACTCACAATTGATTACCATCGATCTATTTGTGAGCAGTGTTTTCCTCTCTACTTATGTTTAAATCACGCCTCTCTAAAAGCTTTACTTGCGTACTACAAATACTATAAATTATAATAGAACCAAAACACTCCCTTTAACCTATTCAAGGCCAAATAATGCACAAAACAATAAGTTATATATATATATATATATATATATATATATATATATATATATATATATATATATATATATATATATATATATATATTATATATATATATATAATATATATATTATAATTGTAAAGCTATCGTTGAAGGATATACGGTTCGTTAGAATTGTATCACGCCCTCACAAAGGTCATATGCTCGTTAGTGCAGCTGCCAACCCCCCTGTTTTCAAATGAAAACGCTTTTACACGACTTTCAACTCATCTCGTCCTCACACTAGGCTCGATAAAGCAGCGGCCATCCTCCCTAGACGCATTCATCAATTTTAACATACTCTGTAATAAAAATTGATTAATTCTCATATATAAATCAGTATCATTATACATTAAATCTCTATGTATAGTTAGGCGTATGTGAGGTTAAGTTAGATGTTTAGGTTCTGTTGGCGATTATTTGTATATGAAGTACGTGGATGAAGCAATTATAACATTGTGGTTCGAACAGATGTCTTCAGCCAAGCACTTGTCCCTGAAGTGTTTGTACGTCATCAGCTGTGAGTCGTGTGTAAACCGTTTTTTATTCATAAACAGTGAGTTTGGCGGCTGGGTTAACGAGCATTTGGCTTTGTTTATGAGGACGGGCTGCACAACTGATAACGTTCCAACATATCTCGAAGCAGTGTTTCGCTGGCGAAACACTACGTAAATGGGTCGTCCCAATTACTTCAAATGCAAATAATCGCCAATTGAACCTAAATTACCTAACTTAACCTATGTTTGAGTATACATAGACGTCTATTAATAATAATAATATTAATATATATTAAAATAAGCATATTTTTGATGAATGATGTGAGGGGTCAGCCGCCGCTTTACCGAAACTAGATTGTAGACGGGTTTTTATATATTCATTAGCTGGGTTAAACGGTGGGATTAATTAGAATCTGACCATGATTTATTAGGACGGAATACTTTCTTGCGTTCTCCCAGTAATACACACCGAGAGGTGAAATTAATCCGCTTTTCTGTGTATATACCTCAATAACACTCCAGAGGTTTAGAGGCCTCAAGCCTAACACGACCACAGGCGCTATAATGCGACCATCACACACACCGAATCATTCTTTCCAGCTCTCTAATACGACCTACACACAGCGAATCATCCGCTTCAGCTCTCTAATACGACCTACACACAGCGAATCATCCGCTTCAGCTCTCTAATACGACCTACACACAGCGAATCATACGCTTCAGCTCTCTAATACGACCTACACACAGCGAATCATCCGCTTCAGCTCTCTAATACGACCTACACACAGCGAATCATACGCTTCAGCTCTCTAATACGACCTACGCACACCGAACCATCCTTTCTATAGGTAAATAAAATAACTAACCAGCGTACAGATAATAATATTTGACATTAATACATCACGCGAATGTTAACACTGGTTTTAAATGCTGAACAATAACCGAAAGAAGTAGTTAACAAGAAAGTCAATTCAATAAAGAGAGCTTTCGCTTAAACAGTTGGAGACTGTGTGTTCTCGGATCTTCTTAATTTGCATAGTGCTCCTTTGATGCGAATGGCCAATTTTCTCTCCTATCTCCCAGGATTTCATTGGAAATCAAATTACTGCAGCACTAACAAGCTCAAACAGAGAGGATAGACTTATGGTTACAAGTACGTGATTTGTTGTTGTTAAAGATACGCTACCTGGAACAAGAAGTTCCAAGTAGCACGGGCTATGGTGAGCCCGTAGTGGATTATTAAGTACGTGATGCGTTGTTGAAAACTCACCTTGCTGATGCGTTGGTTGGTACTGGTCTCGTTGACAACCGTCACTCCCTAAACTAGACTAATCGTCCAGGCGGTAATGAAGTCACTCGTCGTAACAACGACCCAACAGCTTCTTCAGAACCAGTTGTTTAAAGTTTCAACACAGTACCGCTCGTTAGTTTTACAGTCACAATGTTTCAATTCACTGATCTTTCAGCACTGTTAATCATCTTTGTTAAAAACTAATTTCTTCAAGTAAATGTGCAAATGTTTCTGCGTCATTGCACGTGAAATGTACATTTAGACAGTTTAGGTCACGTCGTGAAGACATTATTGCGTCAGTCAGCGGAGAATGTGTGTCTTGCAAAGCATCAAAATTGATTGTCACTGTTATGTTCTAATAGATATAAGTTGAGGATCTCTGGATCTTCAATCGCAAATTGTTCCGCCCTCGATTGGCGCTGAAGGAAAATTTGTGAAGTGGTTGAGAGTTGTGTGGTCGTTAGTGTGGTGGTGATGGGCTGTGGAGCGGGTGGTTGCATGATGGAGAGAGTGGTGGAGTGGGTGATAGTGTGGTGGAGTGACTGAGAGAGCAGAGGTGTGGGCGGCAGTGTTCCCTCTCCGGTGGCTGCCAGACAACTGACTCTCCTCAATGTCCTAACCAGGAACCCTCACGCCGATCCTGGCGCCGCGCTTAGTTCCCCTCTCACCACGCCTCCCCTCACCACGCCTCCCTCACCACCTCCCTTACCACGCTCCATCACCACGCCTCCCCTCACCACGCCTCCCCTCACCACGCCTCCCATCACCACGCCTCCCCTCACCACGCCTCCCCTCACCACGCCTCCCCTCACCACGCCTCCCCTCACCACGCCTCCATCACACGCTCCTCACCACGTCTGCCCTCACCACGTCTGCCCTCAACTACGCCTCACCTCAACCTTAACTATAACTCATCTTAACTATAACTCATCTTAACTATAACTCATCTTAACTATAACTCATCTTAACTCTAACTCATCTCACTATATCTTCCATCCATATAAGGACGGAAGTTATGGTGGATATTCCTTCCAGATCTCTGCTAACCATTTGATGACGTGCACTTCATCTCAACTAAGCTTCCTTTGAACCTAACCCAGACCGGAACCACATCATCGTGAATCCAGCCTTCCCTTAATTCACATCTACCTCGACCGATCCCGTCAATGACGCTTCTCATCATGTTTCTCCATAACATTTCCACTATGTTTCACATCCATGGATGTCTCAAACAATAAGTCACTATGAAGGAGCTGACATTTCTGGATGTTTTAACACGTGGGCAGCTGAACATCATGTCTGCTGGTGTATGGCTGTGGCTCCAACTGCCGAATGGTTCTGGGGGGACTGAGTGACCGTGTTATTTTAAAAAATAATTTGTCAGTATGCAGAGAACCAGTGTGACGAGTGTACGTCCCCTGCTGGTGCTTCAACACGCTCTCTACAGTTCCTGAAGCAGGATATTCATGGATTATTTCATGATACTAAAGAATAATTATTTGTGGTAGAATAGGGTCTACTGAAATGAGCTTGTTGAAATAGTGGATGATATAACAATATTTAGTTCGAAAGGTCATTCAAATAGAGTACTAAATTGTCCGAGCCAAACCTAAGTGTGGACCCACGAATGAAAAATGGGACATCACGTTAAATTTGCCAGCCGCCATGATTTTTTAATACATCTTACTTTGACGTTGGGGAATTGTTACGTCAAAATACTGTGTGTTGTGTGAGAGGGCAGGTGTGTAGTTCCTCTCCTCACAGGAACCTCATTTTTTTCTTGATTACTGGGTCTTATATTGTGGAGTGGTTCCATTATTTAAGCCCTCTTCCCTGAGTTCCTCACACCTCCTGGATGCTTACCCAAACCCTCACGGCTCTCTACTGCCAAGCTTGACCATTGTTCCTCGTACCTCCTGAAGGCTTTTCCTTCACATCATGAGGTCTCTCCGTCCTCTCATGAACATTCCTCATCACACCTCATAAAAAAATTTCCTCTTCCACTCATGATTTCCATCTTTACATGTAAAAGCTGAGAAAAGAGACGTCTCTTTCTTTTTCTTTTCTGTAAGTCATCATTTTCTCAACCTGTGGAGCAAGAAAGTTCCAGGACCCTTCGATTGTTACTTCTTGATTCTCTCAAATATTTTTTAATCCATTTAAGATGTGAATTGAATATTTGCAATGAGTAACATTTATATTTATTTCAAGAATCCAATTAGCACCATTATATGAATATTTCAGATTTCTTATCAATTACTGTTATATCAAAGTATATTATATCCGGCTTCTACGTTTTTTCAGTATGTAAAAATATATTCTTATACAGATTCAAACTCACAAACATACACACTCACAAACACACCCTTATAAACGCATCCTCACACGTACACATACACAAATAGACACACACACACACACACACACACACACACACACACACACACACACACACGTGCACACACACACACACACACACACACACACACACACACACACACACACACACACACACACACACACACACACACACGTGCACACACACACACACACACTCACAAACTCACTTTCACACTTTCACACTCACACTTTCAGGAACCTGTACACCTGTTGATTAACAGTTGAGAGGCGGGACCAAAGAGCCAGAGCTCAACCCCCGCAAGCACAACTAGGTGAGTACAAAGTTAATTGACGGTTGTGAGGCGGGACCAGAGAGCCGAAGCTCAACCTCCACAAGCACAACTAGGTAAATATATACACACACACACACACAAACACAAACACACACAAACACAGTCAATTCTAGGTAAATCCCTAAAACACTTCCGTGTAAAAATGAAATATTGATAGTGAGCTTCCCCTCATAAAAGTTTAAAATATTTTCCAAAGGTGGCGCAGGGGTAATTCATGCCACAAGCCATCAGAGTGATCGAGGTTGTTATAAAGAGCTCGTTACGGGGGTGGCGTTGGTAATTAATCTTCTTCCTGAATGACCTTATTAGTTGCAACAGTTTTCTTCGGGTTGCAAGCGAGAGGTATTATGAGCATGCGCTCATCAACCATGGTATGATTGCGACCAGTATCAATACACTGATTGTAGCCATCATCAATGCAATGGTTGTAGCCATATTCAATAAAATTATTGCTTTGATTCCCCAATCAAATGATTGCTTGCTTCACCAATACAATGATTATTTCACCTCATCATGCAATGAGTGCATTCATCATCAATACAAATCTTTGAAACCATCATCAATACAATGACTATAACCATTAATACAGATATTGAAACCATCAATATGACAATTATTTTAACCATCAATACAATGATTGCAACCATCATCAATATAATGATGTAACTACCATTAATACATAGTTGCAACCATCATCAATGCAATAATTTTAACTATCAAAACATTTACATTTACCATCATTAATACAATTATTGCAGCAATCATCCGTGCAATATTTCTAACATCAATATTGAATGTGAATTATCATCAACGGAATGAATTATGTCTAAACATTCTTTTCTTAAGAACGAATAGTAATAATGAATTAATAATGCACAAGAACACAATGAAATCCATTCCATTCTAATTTATAAGCATATCATTGTACTTCAATGTTAAAAGAAAGTCGTTTATAATACCATTTTATGAATTACAATGACCATCTTGAATACTCAGTTAACGTTTTCATGAAGTCAGGCAAGGTACTGTGAATACCTGAGACCGACAGTCCAAACTGCTCCTCCTTATACAGGACTACAGTGCCAGAGCGGGGTGTTTGGGGAGGAAGGGCAGGTAGGAGGAAGGGTGGCACAGGCATGACACTGCAGGAGCCCAACTGGATTGTTTCAAGCTCAGGTTAGACATTTATATGAATGAGTTTAGGGGGATCTGAATAAGACCTGTCTCATATAGACAGCTTCTATTTATAGAAATCAGCCCTGCTCTATATGTATAATTATTTTCAGAATTTTATGACAATTTTTAGAAAACGTACAGATCACAAGTGTGTTATTTCTACGTGTACTGTCGTGAGAGAGAGCGGAGCAAAGGTAAGGGAACTATCAGGGAGGAAGCGCCAAACCATTACGACTATATAGCACTTGGAAGGGATCAGGATAACGATTTGGGATAGGACGGGAGGGAAGGAATGGTGCCCAACCATTTGCACGGTCGGGGATTGAACGCCGACATGCATGAAGCGAGACTGTCGCTCTAACGTCCAGCCCAAGTGGTTGGAGGAAATAATAGTTCAGGATATAACATAATAGGATCGTAGCCGTGTTTACAACATGGGACACTGTTAATGGTAGAGCCAGCTGTCTCAAGGTCACACCCCGCTAACTGGCCACTTCAAAAATCTGTCGACTTGATACTTAAGGAGTCGCATATAGAGTTCTGCGAGAGAGTTGCTGAGTGAAGACCCTGATTTTGGAAAGGTTGCGATTGGTGGATTCCAAAAGAGGCGGAGATAAATACGAGTATTCAGTGAACTTATTTTGTGGAAAATGCAAGTTAATATGATGTTGGCACTCGTGCCTAGGGGAAAGGCAGGGTGTATGGATGTGATATATTATTACACACAGGATTATGGAAACAGGGAATCGCTGTGAAATATTGCTGTCTTATCAATTATTTTCCCGAAAAAAACAGTTTCCTTGTACCATAACCCAGGTTCATAATGGTTTATTGCCTTAATATATATGATCGAGCATGTTAGCTGTAGGAAATACTTAGGACCGACTTTGATGCCATTCAATAAACTCTCTTATTTTGTTTTCCGAAATTCTTCGCGCTTATTGGTTCCCCGTTTTGATTCAGTTGTCTCTTACTGTTATATACGTATAAATACATATACATATATAAATATATATATATATGTGTGTGTAAATCACGAAAAATAAACACGTGATTAAAAATGTGACAGTGTCAGACCACGGAGGAAAATTGAAACAGGAATTTCCTTAAGTACTTTCGTATATTAATACATCTTCAGAAAGAGTCTGAAGATGTATTAATATACGAAAGTACTTAAGGAAATTCCTGTTTCAATTTTCCTCCGTGGTCTGACACTGTCATATATATATATATATATATATATATATATATATATATATATATATATATATATATATATATATATATATATATATACATATATAATCTTTGGCCTAATATAACGTTCTCAGTCCTCTCTTCCTGTGCCTGAAAACATTAACATGATGTAATTGGTGAACAGAATGGGTGTGACTGAGAATCATTTACACGGAAATCACCATAGGAGTGACAGTGTTGGAGGAGGGAGGGAGGGAGGGAGAGATGGTACTAATGTCAACAACACAGTCAGTCGTTTGTTAACGTGAAGTTCGGTCGGGGGTTGATAGTCCCAGTCAGCACAAATTTGATCAGGGATAAAATTTAAAATTGACCTCATCATGGGTGAAAAGCTGCTTTTTATAAATTTTTGTTAACCAAAATATTACGTGCTTTTCCCCAACGTAAAAGGTGTCATTATTTTTTTATTTTAAGTTAAATCAGCTGAGAGACAGTGACAAAACTATTTAATATAAAGAAGGATTGGCTAGCAATGTATTTTTTTGTGACTAAAGTATATTGACCAGATCACACACTAGAAGGTGAAGGGACGACGACGTTTCGGTCCGTCCTGGACCATTCTCAAGTCGATCGACTTGAGAATGGTCAGGGACGCACCGAAACGTCGTCGTCCCTTCACCTTCTAGTGTGTGGTCTGGTCAACATACTAGAAATGTATATACATATATATATATATATATATATATATATATATATATATATATATATATATATATATATATATATATATATAATTAAATTTTTAAATTACATTTTATATTTTTTTAATTTATGTATATTTTTAATTCATGTTAATTCTATTACTATTAATTCTAGCTATTTTAAGCGTTTCCAAGAGTAATATTTTTGCTGAGAAAAATCAGGGAACTCATTAACTCATTAGGGAAGGAAATAAGCATAAGAGAAAAAGAAGAAGCTATTGTGGTAAGAGAAGTGAATGGTGATGACGGAAGCGTCAGGAGCACGCATAGTGGGAGAGGATCACGTAATTAGTTGGTCTGGCCAGGTGTAAAGAATGGGAGGCCAGAGAGGAGACGTTCATGAAGTTCAAACAGAATAAAAAGCACAGTGGAAGACAGAGAGAGGAACCTCAGAGCGATGTGTGTGTGTGTGTATTATTTAGTAAATAAAAACAAATTGTAAATGCTATTCATATTTACTATTTCTATTTGCTGAATCGAGCTATTAGCTTTTGAAACCCGTCTTTCTAGCCAATTTATTTTTTACTCTATTATATCTACTACATATATTTGTCTTACATACGCACACACACATACACAGGAAGCAGCCCGTAGCAGCTGTTTACCTCCTAGGTACCTATTTGCTGCTAGGTGAACAGGGACCATCAGGGTGAAACAAACTATGGCCATTTGTTTCTGCCTCTGCCGGGGATCGAACCCGGGCCCTTAGGACCACGACCCCAGAGCGCTGTCCACTCTGCCGCGAGGTCCCGCCCCCCCCCCCCCCGTGTGTGTGTGTGTGTGTGTATGTGTGTGTGTGTGTGTGTGTGTGTGTGTGTGTGTGTGTGTGTGTGTGTGTGTGTGTGTGTGTGTGTGTGTGTGTGTAATGCTGGTTACGGCAGGGGTGTCAGGTCCAGGCTTGACACTGAGTAGTTAGTTGGTTAATTACACGTATCGCAAAGAGTATAGATGGGGTAGGAATTCTACAGGGTTTATTTTGGCCATGATCTACACACGACGTAGATTATTTAGGCACTGAACGGGTGCGAGTTGTCCAACTGGCTATTGGGAGTGGCGCGAGATATCCAATTGGTTAATGAGGCTGGACCAGAGAAGCGTGATGGGAGTCTCACAAATACCGCAATTCTTCACTTACAGTAATGTTATACAAGCAGTTATGGCAGAATTGTTACTAAAACTTGCCAAATCTTATTGAGGATAAAGGTAACAGCAGTCGAGTTGTTAAGTTAGTTATAGGAAAATCTTAAACAAATGCAACTGCGATATTTGCAATTATTTTTGTTTAATATTTGCTTTCTGTTTCTTTTACTTTCTAAAACCCAATAAATGTTGAAGTTTTGATAAACCAAACTGATACATTTATAGGAATTAACATCCACTGAGAACTTTCTCAAATCCGTAACTACTTATTGAGTGTATTATACAGCAATGTGTATTCCTGTATGCGTGACCAAGCTACAGAAAAAGCAGGACAAAAAAGAAAACATGGGGAGAAATTAGGGTGTATATTTACCCAAGAAGTCACGAGGAGTCCGTTTACCTCGCCCTCGACGTCAGTGGCTGCTGCAATTGGTGCCTCGTTTAGTGCGTTTTATTCCCCGTGTCGAACCTTTTACTCCGCCTGTGGCAACACCGTTTAGACCACACGGAAGACCATCTTGTCTACGTGTTTGTTAGTGGCTACAGGTAATGTATTTTGGGATAACCTGGGTTGTATTTTCATCAACTGGGATGTATTTTGCAATCAGTTAGGTTATATCTTGAACTTCATGTGATAATTATGTCCTTCCCATGACTTAAGCAATTACTATTCCTGCAAATATCTGGAAAACAAACAACAAATTAGCCGCTTGGAATTATAGGCATTTTGCTATAATGCCAAGATAGTTTCTCAGATTTTTAAATTAAATTGTTGTTCATCTACTTGCCAAGTGTCATTTATTTCTGCCTGTCCAAGAATGGAGGTGCAAACGCTTGGGGCTAGTCTCACAAACCTTGCATGGTGACTAATTAAAGGTAAGTTATTAACATGCCAGATCGCTGGTCGGACCGAAGAAAATAGTGTCTTCCACCGAGACTCGCAAAAAAATGTTGGATGGTGGTTGGCAGCGTCCCAAAAATGGCCTTGACACTACACTGCATTGGAATAAGAAATGAATAGTCATAATATAGTCATCGAGCTAAGGATAGTTATAAGCGGATCGGGTCCGGCCCCTTTGGCATTATTTTTAGGTGGTTATTATTTGTGGTAGACCCAAGCAGCTAGTCGATCCAGGAACCGGCAATTTCCCAAACTAGAAAAAGTATTCCCTCTCTGTGAATATCCAACACTTGTCTATATATTCCCCCTTTAGAATATCGAACACTAGTCAAAAATATTCCCTCTATATAAACACTCGTCACCAAACAACTTTTCCTCATTCAAGAATAACATTCAAAATAACATTGTGGTATTACATTATTTGTAGTGGTAATACTTTTCAATTTTCATTTGAGATTAAAAAACTTCTTCAAAAGGGTGATTTTTTTCATTCAAGCATTAGTTTAGAGCCTCATTAGAAGTCGCTTAGTACTTGAAAAAAATATCCCGTTAGCTTGAAAATGAACTGAGCAATACAAATTAAATTTATGTTTTTTTATAAGTATTTAAAGTGCTTTGTGCTTTATTGGTAAGATTTTATTTAATGGAGACAATTTGTATCAACTATGGACACCTCTAAGCTGAAAATATCAATTATGGTGTCAGAAAGTTTGAAATTTCAGTGACTAGTGAAGAATAAGCTGAAATAAAATCGCTGGTTAAGTGTTTGTTGAAATTTATGAGTATTCAGCGTATTCTTTAATGAAATATTTCTGTACCAATTTACTGACATAAGTTTTGTTAATCGGAGCATAGGCAACATCATCCGTAAGAGTAGTGTAGCAAGAAGATGAACATATTGAAAGTGAAGGTTTGGTGAGAAAAAAAAACATTTTTTTTCCTCTTGCTGGCTACAGTAGAAAAACACCAGTAGAAACAATTGTACCTGAGCTGCACCTGTTGAGCAAGGTGAGCACCAACACAATATCTTTGTCAGCTCAATAAGCCCAAAGAGCAAGTTAATTACTTTTACCTGCTCTACAATATCGATATCTGTGCGTGTTAATTAACTCTTCGGGACTCAGTGTTTGATGTGCTTGGGATTGTTGCCCTGTACTTCACGGGACTATGTGAGACCTTTGCTAGCCTCAGTACTCACCTACAGAGGTGAGCCTTTGTACTCACCTACAGAGGTGAGCTTCTGTACTCACCTCTGTTAGCCTCTGTTACACGCCTGGTCAATGTGTGTGTGTTTGTGTTCGTTTGGGGTCACTTAGTGACACTCATTAGGTCGTGTTTACTGGGTCGAGCAATAGCTCTCTCGCCCCGCCTTTATATCTCTTAGTCAAGTAATGCAATGATGCAAAGGCTTTCGCTCCTCCTGTTTCTAGTCGCGTTTCATTGTCAGTTATATACTAGACATGTCTTAACGATCTCCTCTCGTAAACAGACCCATTTAATTGTGTCTTACGCTAAAGAGGTTTTTCCGGATGTCTCTTCCGACTCATTAGTGTCTTTAGCTTTCCACCGTGTCCTCTGCTCCTACTATTTCTCCTTATATATATCCTATCAATTAATTCAAATTAATATTTTATACGTTGCTATCATATCCCTCATGATTCGTCTTTGTTCCAAGAGGGTGAGTTTGAGCTTACTCATCCTCACTCAGTTCACTCAGCCTCTCATTGTAGGTGAGTTACCTTAGCTATGGGAAAAGTATAGTTGAGTATGTTATTTTTGTATTGCCATATTATGTTTGTTTATGTGTAGACTTCAAGCCGATGCTGCATACTCAAGAGCTGGTCTTACGTATGGTGTACATATTGCTCTAATGGAATCTGCGTCTAGATTCCTGTAAGGCATCCTGATTTATAGTCATTATTGTGCAAACTTACTCTTCAGACGAATGTTTGGTGGTGCATATACTCACATTTCCTTCTCTTTCACTGTTTTTGACAGCTACATGTCTTCCTCTTAGCCCTTACTGTCCCTAGGGTCATCTATCCCTTCAACTATCCTTCTGATTTTGCATTTGAATGTCTTGAAGGAAAGTAACCATCTGTCTGACCACCACTGGGGCGCTTCTAGTTCTCCGACTGAAGTCTCCCGCAGTCGTCTGTGTGTCTCTAATTATCCTCATCAATTTTGCATCATTCGCGAACATGGATGCCGATGATACTATTTCCTCTGTCAGATCGTTGACATGTATCAGGGATTGAAAGGGACCCCAAACAGCGCGTGTGTGTGCGTGCGTGTGTGCATGTGTGTGTGTGTGTGGGTGTGTGTGTATTCACCTAGTTGTGTTTGCAGGGGTTGAGCTTTGCTCTTTCGGCCCACCTCTCAACTGTCAATCAACTGTTTACTATTTTTTTTATTTTTTTCCACACCACACACACACACACACACCAGGAAGCACCCCGTGACAGCTGACTAACTCCCAGGTACCTATTTTCTGCTAGGTAACAGGGGCATTCAGGGTGAAAGAAACTTTGCCCATTTGTTTCTGCCTGGTGCGGGAATCGAACCCGCGCCACAGAATTACGAGTCCTGCGAGATATCCACCAGGCTACCAGGCCCCCCTGTGTGTGTGGGAGGGGGGTGTATGTGTGTGCGTTTACTCAGTTGTATTTGGGATGGATGATCCATGGCTCTTTGGCTCCGCCTTTGAACCCTTAATAGACTAGGGTATAGGTACCCTATAAATGTGGCAGAGCCACAATTTTAATTGTGGCTCTGCCACAATTAAATCAATTTTAATTGAGTAAATGTGGCAGAGCCCATTGGGATCTGCCACATTTACATTTAAAAATGTGAATGGAGTTCGCCTCCAGGACTTCACTTCCTAGCACATTTTATTTGTTCAATATCCTGACACTGAAAAAATTATTTATTTTTTCACGGTAGCCATTTTGGTACGAAGTTTCCTCTGGTTTTCCCTAGTTTGGCAATATGATAACCATCTCTTCCTTGTTTCTTATCTTTTCAAGTGACGTGAGGTTTAATTCCATTTTCTTTCCTCCTAACTCATCTCTCTCAGCTCCGGAACTAGTCTGAGGACCAGAATTGGTCCGGCATAAACAGTACACAAGATCCACGCAAGTTCAGCTAATGAATGTTAGCTTTTATAGCTAAGAATAATAACTCTTCTCTCATTCATAGCTGCTTCCTCTCATTCCCACTCGCTCTCACTTCTCCAAACTCTCCTCCCTCACCCTCCTACCTCTCCCTCGCCTCAGAATCAACGTTGCTCTCCCCTCCCCAAGTCTTTGATCCTTCTATAACTTGCTTATGGGGGTTCTACTGCTCCCTTTCCCCCTCACCCCAACCACCTCATCCCTCCGCCTTCCTCTCTCTCCACCCACAACCCTCCGCCTTCCCCTCTCCCTACCCACAACCCTCCACCTTCCCCTCACACAACCCACAACCCTCCGCCTTGCCTTTACCCCACTCCAACTCCCTCTTCCTCGCACCAATTTACCTGCAGGTAAGGTGTGATGGTTCAGCATGTGATTATTAAGGGTAAATGCCCAGCAGGCTAAGAGGATTATGTCTCATCCCGCCGCCTGCCACTGCTATATTACTGCTGCATTTTCTTTCACTATTTATTTTTCTAGCGACGACTGCTGGGTGTTGGGAAGGTCTGTAAGCCAGTGTCTAGATGCCTACTGTTTCTCCTGTGATGTGGTGTTATCATCATTAGTTTTTGTCCTTTGGTGTCTCAGGAATGTCTTGTGGTTTAGTCGTCTGTTCGCTCTAGAACGACATCATGCTGGTGGTATTATTATTATTATTATCCCTGTACTGTGAAGCAAGTCGTGGTTTACCGGGTTCATGTGTCCTGTCGCTTGTCGTTATTCCTGGGTCTGTCTGCATAAGTCGCCACTGGAGGCCGGACCGAGTCTTGAGATGGTGTTTCTCCGAACCACGACCAGATAGGTGAAATGAGGAGGTTATCTTGAGATGATTTCGGGGCTTTTTTTAGTGTCCCCGCGGCCCGGTCCTCGACCAGGCCTCCACCCCCAGGAAGCAGCCCGTGACAGCTGACTAACATCCAGGTACCTATTTTACTGCTAACTCTGCCCATTGTTTCTCGCCGGCGCCTGGGATCGAACCCAGGACCACAAGATCAAAAGTCCAGCGTGCTGTCCGCTCGGCCGACCGGTTCCCCCTAAGGAAGTAACATTTATTGAACAATTATTACATCAACTTCACTATCAGAACAAGTTATTGCCATTAACATTTCCAATTAAAAATACACCTGTCGAACAATAATTACAAACAATGCTGGAACGAAAAAAAAAGGAAAAAGCAATAAAAAAAATAGGATTTTCAATTTGCATAACATGTTAGTTTGATAAGAGGTATAGTTAGCGAAGTGCTATCCAAGAGCTGTTCCCAGCTGCTTCTCTCAACACAAGACAGGTTAGCTAGTATCCACCATAAACATTATTATTTACCAAAGCACCATTCTTGGCGGAGCAGGTGTGACTGGGAGCTGCTGATGACGCAGCTGCTCATTCAACACAAACTTTGCGCTGGTATTTACGAGAGACAAATGTATTGTGTATTGTGCACCTGTCTTGTAGCACAGTTAATGATGGCGTAAATATTGGGTACGTTGACGCAAATTTGTTGGGAATTTTTAATTCATATTATATTGTGTGTATTCATCTAGTTATGCTTGCGAGGGGTTGAGCTTTGGCTCTTTGGTCCCGCCTCCCAACTGTCAATCAACTGATGTACAGGTACCAGGTACAGGTGTGTGTGTGTGTGTGTGTGTGTGTGTGTGTGTGTGTGTGTGTGTGTGTGTGTGTGTGTGTGTTAAGGTGTACTGCTCAAGATGTAGTCACCATGAGAGACTTGCAGGTTGAGATTTAGCTCTTGAGCCCTGTTTTTTTCAGTTCACGATTAATTTATCAAATTATTACATTTCCTCCTGTTGCTTGTTATGTTTTATTTATAAATGTTTATTGCTTTGCCAAATGGTTATTGTTTTATAAAATATTTATTACTTTGAGTCAAGCTTCTTGTTCTTCTGAACGTCTGAACGCCTGCAGTTCTCTCTAGTTTCAGTCTTGATTCTGTGTTATATTGTTTTTTATTTTAAATATCGTCTCGAACACTTGCTATCACTTCCCCCTTAATCTATGCTTCAAAGTTATCAGTCCTCACCCATACCGTCTGCCTTCCACCATTATGACGTGGGGTTTAGATAGATAGATAGATATGTACTTGATCTTTCTCCTTCTCTTTCTCTTTCTCTGATACTAGCAGCAGTGTCTCTTGTCTCCTACATTGTCCCTCTGGTCATCTGTGTTACTGTCCAACTTCGTATTACGCTGTTTTCACAGACATATAAATGTACATCTTTCATTCGACCACCTCTTACGATCTTCGAGGCAAAATAAGATATCAACAATAAAGCACTAACAATGCATACAATATATGATCCAGTCCTCGTGTTCACACCATAGCAGATCCATGCCTATTTTTAATGTTTAAAAAGCAGCGAATGATTCATGTAATCTACCGAATATAATACTTCCACTATAAATGCATTGTATTACATATTATAAGCCAGCGGCTTATAATTTAATGCACATGTGATGTTAAACAAATAACAATATTTTTTTTTTGGGGGGGCGGTTATGACACTTTTTTTACCTATTAATTAATGATTACACAATTCTGGTTAAGGTGAGAGATACACGGTTTTTTTTTCTCCTACTGATGAATGCCGCAGTATCCTGAATATTGTCATGGCATGTCAAGCACTGCAGGTGATATTATATTTCTGTCAAGCACTGCACGTGATGTTATCTGTCTATTAGCCACTGCACGTGTTGTCAACTGACAATCAACACTGAACATTTTGCCAACTGTCTATAAAGAATTTAAAGTATTAATTATTTTTCTATTATGTTACTTTTTCCTTTAACGTACATTATTAAAAGAGTCTTATAATTTTCTTTTATGTTTAATACAACATAATCAATGGAGCTTTTTTCTAACTTCGATTTACGTCATTCGTGAAAATTTAATGCTCAGTTTATTTCATTTCATATCGTTCACAGTCCATAGAGTTCAGACACATAATATTTTCAGTCCTCTTAATATTCTTCCAAGTCTTTAAATATATGTAGTTTATGTGAGTTTATTTACATTGTAATAGTTATTATTTATCATTGTTGTTGAGTTTAATATTATTTGGTAATATTATGTGGTAAGGACGCCCTCAAGGCTTCACTCAAGAACTGTAACAAGACTCTGAAAGCTGGAGAGCATCTGGAGGATCACTCTACCTGACGCAGACGTCTTCATGCTGATGAAGCAGCCGACGAACACAAGAGACAGAAAGATGCAGCGAAGAAACGATCTCTTCACAAGTCCAGGACTGGTGGCTCACCCTGTCGAGACCTCCACAGTTCCGTGTCCTCACTGCAACCGGAAATTCCGAGCTCGTATTGGACTAATCAACCATCTCCGACCCCATTTTCAGAGAAATGGATGACAATGAGTGGGCTTCATCGACTTGATGGACGAACAATGGATAGACTATTATATGGGAAACATCACAAGAGTTTTGTTTCAAGCAGTCCTCTGAACGCGTAAGACCTTATGGTTCGTTACGGTAACTAACGTACCAAATCAACGTACTTTGCAAAGGAGAAGTTCACAAACATTGACACTTTCTGTACATCTGTTGGTAAGGTTAGTTGGGTGGCTTTGGGTTGGTAGGTTTTTGGTTATGTTAAAACGTTAAATTGTGTACGTCTTGGGAAATCAACTGAACGGACAGCATTTACTAAAGAGATCAGTGTCCTAAAATTCTACTCGTTCATAGCTCCAAGAGCTAAAGTCAAGTTCCTACAGATAAGTGCACCTTTGGCTCTTGTTTTTCTAAACAGTAGGGCGGCATTTTCATTAACGCAGCGAACGAGGTATTTTATTTCCACCATTAGCTGCTGTAATAACATACGAAGCTCGTCTCTGAGTTTCTCATTATTCTTTAAGTCCCTGTTTTGTGTGTGTGTGTATGTGTGTGTGTGTGTGTATGTGTGTGTGTGTGTGTGTGTGTGTGTGTGTGTGTGTGTGTGTGTGTGTGTGTGTGTGTGTGTGTGTGTGTGTGTGTGTGTGTTTTACGAAAGGTCAATTGTAAACATCAAAGTGAACTGTCAAATTTTCAAATTATGAAAATTATTTGTGCCGTCATGAGGTGGTTGAGGCTCAGGTTGTCCGTTCGTGTCAGGAATATAAATAACACCCAAGTTTAAAATCTGTAAATATGTCAATTCTCCGCTAATACTACGTTCTTGATTAATGTTTTCTTGCTGTGAGTTATTCAACTGGATTTCAAATTTTCGTTGCGTATCATTGTGTCATTTCATTTCTCTTCGTATTTAATCCAACTGGATGATATATTAAACACATTTTGCGTATGTGTGCGTTCATCCCCAGCTGTGTTCATCTAGTTGTGATTATGGGGCTTGAGCTTGAACTCTTGGATTCTGCATCTTAACCTACAGACGACTGGTGTATTAGTTCTCAAGGATTTTGGATTCTACCTTATCTGCCTTTCAAGAAGTACATAGAGTTGGCCTATAATACTTGATGTATTCCCGTATTTTACTTATGTTATTCATACACCGATAAATTATTTGTATATCACTGTGGCTCATTTGGGAAGTTAGTTTCTCTGGTATACCGATAAAGTCCCACTGCGTTGTCTTTCTTGCCAATTAACGTAAGCATTTTGTATGTTGTGATTATGTCTCCACTATTATTTTGATGATGTGATTGTTATTTATTTTTGTAAGAATAAAGCTATGAATATTTGGGTGGTTGTGTGTTGTGCGAAAGTTACCGGGAGCCTTTCATTGTGCACCAATGCCTGGTGTATGTTGAACAATGTCCCGGTAGTACAGTCGAGTTAGTTCTCGACTCTCAATCGGGAATTCCGTGTTCGAATCCAGGGTGAGACAGACATGGTTGGACGCGTTTCCTGTCATATTATGCATGCCCCTGTTCACCTAGCAGTTAATTGGTACCCAAGAGTTAGTCAGTTTGTTGTCGGCTTGCACCCGTGAAGGATCAGAAGTTCGACCTTGGAGGGAAGACCTCAGTATAAGCCAAACGTATATATTCACTGGCTGCCTGTCCCATCACAAAATTAATTAATAGGAACTATGATGCTGAAGTGTGTAGGAGAGTGAGATACAACTGGGCTGGTACCAGAGTAGTTTATTGAGGTACAAATTAATGCATGTTTCCTTTCAACCTGTCACACTGAGATGCCTCTCATCAGCCTCTCACACTGAGATGACTCTCATCAGCCTCTCACACTGAGATGACGCTCATTATCCTCTCCCATTGAGATAAAGTTTCTCAGCCTCTCATACTAAAATGACATTCCTCAGCTTCCTCACACTAAGATGCCTCCTTCAGCCTCTCACTCTCAGATGCCTCCTCCAGTACTCGACTTCTCTAGTACTCAACTTCGGAAAATGGAGACAATATAGAGTGACAAAGCACTCTAAAATTATATTATTGGGAATTTCATTCAGGATTCGTATATGTTCAGTGAGAATTGAAGTGGTCCTTAGAACAACTTCTAAAGTCATTCCTGTTATGGCTCTCTTAACCCCGCAAGTGTATCTAACTCCGTGAAGTTTGTAATTATTTCAGGAACGACTAAAATGTTGCAAATCTGGTAGGATAACAATTATTAAAACGGCAGAATAGGAAGCTGTTCTCTCTCTCCGGCGTCATGTTACTAGCGAAAACCTGAGACGATACTATGCAGCGTTTCCTCGAGCTGGTAATACTGGATATTGGCGTATTGACCTGTGTATTGGAAGCCCTGGATGTTCATATTCTGACTCTATGTCCGTCCGTTTGCCTGTCTGTCTCTGTTTCTCTGTCTCTCTCTGTCTCTCTCTGTCTCTCTCTCTCTCTCTCTCTCTCTCTCTCTCTCTCTCTCTCTCTCTCTCTCTCTCTCTCTCTCTCTCTCTCTCTCTCTCTCTCTCTCTCTTACGCAGGTAATGTGTAAAAACTTGATTTGGTATCAGGTCGATGCCTTAGGAGTCCTTGTGGATTCAACTGAATCGCACGTTACATTACATATATAAAATCGTGGTTTAGTGGTTCACGATCATATCGTGATGAAAAACATTTAGTCATAGGTACAGGTTTTGAGTCAAATAAAATGAGCTTCGATGAATGGTATTTATATTATGAGTATTCGATGGTGGTGCTCATTATACGAGCATTATGACACGATACTCTTTGTATGAGAATCATTAACGATTCTCGCTGTATGAGAATCATTAACGATTCTCACTCTATGAGAATCATTAATGATTCTCAGTGTATGAGTATTGACGATGATACTCTCTGCCGAGTACAGATGACCTTCATATTGACAAATCATTACTCTGGAGACAAACACAATCGTGCGAACACTCATTCCATTCATCACTCTGGTTGTGATTGATGGTTGAGTTTATAGGCACGTCAGCTACTCGATCTCATTGAGCCTATCATCAATTTGTTTTGTAAATCATGATATAGTTTTGGAAATCATGACGTCTCAACCCAGAAATAGTTTGATAAAGCAACCAGGATAGCACACTATTCAAGAGCAACGACAATTCAACGGTGAATCAATGTCGAATCAACGTTGAATTATGGTTGATAGCTTGCATTCAACATCGAACCAGCGCCATTCTTCGATATCGTGCACACTTGGGGTAATCGTGCACAATTTGCAACACTTGGTTGATAATTTCCTCCTACGGATGCCACATGAGGAAGACTCGAGCACATTGAACGCTCAGTGTTTATCGTCTTTTAATCAATAAGGTATAATTAATTGTGATATTGATCGATTCCTACGATGTAGTAACATCGTAGGAATCGGTGGGATTCGAAATAGGAGCTAATCCTTCTTAAAGGAGGGACATGATCCTGACATTGATTGGCCTGTGATCGTCCAATACCACCCTTGTGTCATCAAGAAAAGTTGGATGAGACAAGCCCCAAGCGACTGGTTTGCAGCCTTGGAGATACAAACAGACATTCTATTTAATAGAAATAGATGATCGTCGACACCTTTATACAAAGTTAATAGTTCGGGTACCTTCCGCTAGGCTGCACGCAACTCGACAATGGCTAATTTATAAACACCAAAAAACACAACTTTAAAAAATTTAGGAACTGTTTACACAAGTTATTTTCCAATTCAGTCCATGTGAAGCATACCAGGAAAATGTCCGCGAACGGGAGCCTAACTTGGAACTGCGTCCCGCCTTCTGTAATACATTGAATTTACCAAACTGGTCGGGGAGGAAACTGGATGTGGTCGTCAATAGCCCACTTCAGCTGCCTGAATGGATATGAACAATAGGGAGCTTTCAAAGTGAATGAAGTGTTTGTGTGTGTGGGCGTGTGGGTGTGAGTGTGGGTGTGTGTGGGTGTGTGAGTGTGGGTGTGTGTGTGTGTGTGGGTGGGTGGGTGTGTGTGGGTGTACTCCCTTAATTGTATTCACCTAATTGTTCCTGTGGGAGGTTGAGCTTCGGCTCTTTGGTCCCTCCTCATAACTGTCAGTCAACTTCTGAACAGGTTCCTGAGCCTATTGGTCTCTAATATATCTACGTGTGTATGGAATCTGTCCTCCTAGGGCATTCCATTTGTCAATTACGCTGAGTCTGAAACAATTTCCCTAAGGTTTCTATGGGTCATTTGGGTATTCAGTTTCCCCCCGTGTTCCCTTGAGCGAATACCAATAGTGTTAAATAATGTCTTTATATACCCTATCAATTCCCTTGAAAAATATTATATACTAATCATGTCTCCCCTAAATCTTATGTTTCCCTGCGAGGTGAGGTTAAACTCACTTAGCCTTTCCTCGTAACTCATACCTACCTCGTGGAGTGTGTGTGTGTGTGTGTGTGTGTGTGTGTGTGTGTGTGTGTGTGTGTGTGTGTGTGTGTGTGTGTAGGAGTGGGTGTTTGTGTCTGTATTTACTATTTGTGCCTGCAGGGTCGAGCATTAGCTCTGGGTCCCAGGGTTAGTTCCGATCCTTCCTATTTTTGTAGCATTTTTTGTGTTAACTCCTTATTTTAAAACTGAACAGACATACCCTCCTCTAACTTATTTAATCTAGTCTACCTATTCACAGCACTCACACTAATGTAGTGCTGACATAACATCTTCCGTTAAAGATGACATGACAAGGTTGCATCCGTACTGTTGGATGAACATTCTGCACTCTACGTAGTACTCATTATTAAAATAGAACCACAGGTGTAACAAGTACTGTTGATTAGAGGGTTTTCACACTCATAGGTGGGGTTCTTATCCATCAGAGTTAACCCATCAGAGTCTATCTCTGAGTGAGGTCTATCTCTGTATGCCCCACCAACTGGCATTGACGTACCTGTTGCGTTATAACTGAACAACTTTAACGTTCAAATTCGTTGTCAATTCCGGCACTAAATTTGTGGATAGCGGTGGCTTCCATAACTTCTCCTAGCAGTGCCTTTCACTTGTTGATCATCCATAGAGAGTACGAGCATTTCCTTACATTTCTTCGACTCGGTCGCGTTTTCAGCATCCACTTGTGTGATCGTGTCCATCTGTCTCTCACTTTAAAGAGGCACCACGGGCGGTCCTGGCAACCTTTTAGAAGACTCAGTGCCACTGTCTTGGTACTCTGTGAGGAGAGATACTGGCACCTTAATGGGTATACGACAGGTAATAATAATAGTTCTATTCGTAACAAAGTTTACAGTAATATCCCAGTTGACACTATTGTTGGTAAGGAAAGTGTCACAATAGGAGATAACAACAGACTAACTAGATACACTTTGGTCTTAACAACCCGTTCTCTCAACTAATAGGTCGCTTATTATACGTAATCGTAACCAATAGCCCAAATGCAACGTATAAAGAAAAAGTAGGGGGCTCATATATCTGCATTTTCTATGCATCGAACTCAACAAGTTAGGTGGGGTTACTTGGGTTAGTAAGTTTCTGGTCATATTAAAAGGATAGATTTTGTAGAGGTTGGTAAATGAAGAGAACAGGCATTTAAAGACCTCTTGTTAAGGACAGTATCAAAAGCCAACTTGGCACTCTTAATATACAAAGTGGCAAAGGTCGTCCAATAATGCCAGGTTAGTAGGGCATTAACATTCACAGCTCAACAAACACGACATAAACACATTGTTATTTATCCATTTTACTGAAGCAATAACGTTTATTTCAGCGTTGTGGTCACGTTATTGGAAGTATAGACGAGAGAAAACCTGAAGCGTTAGTGTAAGTCATTTGGAACTCAGATCTTGTGTACAGCCTGGTGAATTGCCGGCGTTATTCACTATTCGCATTCTCAACCACCGTTATATTGGCAATTCAATCGAGCGGAAGTGTGGAATTGTGAGGCGACACATCCCATTTCCACCTGAGCTCTCACCATTTCACGTGTACAGTTAAATTTGTCCACACATTAGCCCGGAAATAGTCGCCGTACAGCTTCAAGAATAAAAGGGCTTTTATTTGGCTTTTGTAATTATAAAAGCCTGGACCTGTGTGCATTTACCAATTGAGCGATAACACATTTAAGAATTTTACGAGACTAAATTTCTAACGTTTATAGAGCTTTTTTTTACACATTGGCTTTTTATTATCGTAACCGGATATTGAATGTTAAGGGGAAAAAAGGTAGTTTTATCGTACTTTTAATTACACCGACCTACAAAAGTATTACCGTATGATAATTGGATTTTCAGCAATAGAGACATGCTATAATTTGCTACATAATACTTATATATATATATATATATATATATATATATATATATATATATATATATATATATATATATATATATATATATATATATATATATATTCTTTAATACATATTAGAGAAATATGTCATACATATGTCATTAAACACAACAGCATAGTGACTGTTATTAATTTTCTTTGGAATATTTTCCATTCTACACATATAACTTCTTCCATCTGGAGGTTGAACGGACGTTACGTCAGCAGTCATCAGGAGTACACTGGTAAACTGACACAGGTATACTGAGCTTACAAGGTTGTTGTTGTTTTGGAGTCAGCTACTCGGAACAAAAAGTTCCAAGTAGGAGGAGGAAAGAGTGTATGTAAGTAGGGTTTGTTTAAATATATTATTGGCCGAATCAGTAAGTATTATTTAATAAAAAGAATTCTGCAATATAATCCTCACAGAACAGAAAGATTTTCGAATTTAAAAATAAAAAGTTATTTTACAGGAAAACTGTCTGTCACTGGTATGATATTTTTGATCTTTATATCCGCAGAAAATATATACGTACACTACGCAACCCATTTTAAATATCTTTCATTTTGCACATGAACTTTGGCTTCGACTTTTCTATGTACAATTGTTAAGTTGACTTTTATAGTAACATTAACATCAACAAATACAGAATAAAATGTTCTCACAAGCCGCCAGGGAGACAATAGGAGAAGCATCAGCGTCCTCTTTAATGGAGGTTGTTAGTTCAGGCACTTACCTCGTCGTCTCAGCTGCCTCCCGCAAGAGGTGCGCGTGTCTCTAGCCTCCAACGGTGTCTTTGATCACATTTGTCAGCATCTTCCAAATACTGGAGGTTTATGATGAGAAGGAGACTCATGAAAAACAAAAAAGTATACTCATCTGAATACTACTCACACCTGAGTTCTCTCTTTCTCTCTCTCTCTCTCTCTCTCTCTCTCTCTCTCTCTCTCTCTCTCTCTCTCTCTCTCTCTCTCTCTCTCTCTCTCTCTCTCTCTCTCTCTCTCTCTCAGCCTAACATCTACATTGTATACTAAGTGTAATTCAATTTTAATTACTAATTTTCTGTGCATGACAAACGATGTTAAATATTGGAGGTCAACGGGAAGTAATTCTTATATTAATTTTAGTACAACAAGCCTACTGCCTCAGATGTCAGATTTAATTGTTCGTAGCATAAGAACACAGGAACATTAAAATATATGAAAAACAGCGTAAGACATATTAGACCACACGAGGCAGCTCTAGTAAATATATCCACCCAAACTCATTCATATACAAACGATGTGTCACAATACCGTGATTGAAGAGATGATGATCAACTCACACACCAGGGCAGGAGAAAAAGGTAATTCCTAGAAGAAGGTAAGAGTAAGGTGGAAAGGTAAGAAAGGGATGAAAGACAAGAATGGGATGAGTGTAATAATAGGATGAAAGGAACGAATGGGATGAGTGTAATATTGGGATGAAGGAAGAGCAGGATTGGAAAAAATAAGAGAAGGGGTAAGAAAAAAAATGGGGTTAAGCTTAAGTCAGGTCACGTTTGTTAGGAAGGTTGGAGCATTTGAGTGTGTAGTGTGAAAGGGAAGAGTCAACAGCAACAAAGCCAGGACTAAGGTTCATGTTTGGTATCAGAGACGATTCGACAAGACGGCGTCTGTGAAGAATAGAGGCTGGAAGGATTATTTTAGAAAAAGACCATTCAATAATTTTAAACTAAATTTACAAGCTTCGAAGATCATATGCAGGGCCAAAAGTCATCGGATATTTACGTAATGCCCTTACGAAACCTGTACATCTTTCGTAAATCATGTGGAATACGTTCATATATATTACCAGGTTTGCGATCTTATAAATTTTACAAGCCTTCACAGGTATATTATTGTTTACAAACATTCTCGTAGTAGGTCTGAGCTCATTAACTGATTAATATATGTAAACAAAATCGCTATGATTGAAAAAGTGTAATTTTCACTCATATTTTCCTTATTATTGAGAAAAGATGTACAGACTTCGTTAGTAATTTCGTAAATACTGGATGAATCTGGACAGAGGTAAATAATAAATTTAATAGTAAACTCGTTGAACATAAACAGGTATGATGATTGTTCCGGCCTGATAGTCAGAAATCACTTGAACACATGTCGACACTTGATTTCTTTGAAGCTGCTTATTGAATTAACCCACCAAGTCCTAATTAGCACACCTGATTGCTTACATACATTTACCTGTGAACACCTGTGAGTGAATTTCTTCTGGTCTTGCTGCTCGGCATAAGTGGCTACTTGCGCATATGCTCTTCGGGGTCCTTAGCACATTAATTTATTTTGTGTCCATTTCCCTGAAATTCCTTTCTTTACTCACTTATCCCATCCCAGTTATCTATCCTTCCTTTTATTCAATCACGTAATGCATATTTTTTTGGTAAATTCTTTACTATCACTAAATTATTTTGTATTTTATTTCCTTCTCTCCTTGTTTATCATCATTATTTTACTACCATTGTTATTTTTAAATTAATGTGTATGTGTGTGTATGTGTGTGTGTGTGTGTGTGTGTGTGTGTGTGTGTGTGTGTGTGTGTGTGTGTGTGTGTGTGTGTGTGTGTGTGTGTGTGTGTGTATGTGTGTGTGTGTATATGTGTATGTGTGTATGTGTGTGTGCGTGTATGTGTGTCACACACACACACACACACACACACACACACACACACACACACACACACATATGTGTGTGTATGTGTACATTTGTTTGTGTTCTTAGAGATGCTGTGTTCGTAAATCTTCGTAAATATGCCTATATTACGATCCAAGGAATGTGTGAGGAATTCTTAGACATTAAATCGTAGTCAAGTCTTCGTTTGTCAAGATTTTCAGCTATACGACCAAGTGAGGCGCCGATTGGCTAGAGAGGAGAAGGGGGGAAATAAGGAGGAGGAGGAGGGGAATAAGGAGCAGGAGGAGAAGGAGATGAAGGACCTTGGGAGGAACTGTTAACAAGGAAATAATGAGCTTTACCCGAGGCCTCAACCTGCAAGTAGGGAGGTAAAGTGTAGAGTGACAGTCTGCCACGCACCATCATCTTGGCACGGAGGGGGTTGGGGGGAGGTCTTGGCCCGTGTCTTAGGCACGTACGTTCATTAGTGTCAAGCACACACACGAGACAATTATTACCTGTAATGACAGGCCAAGTTTGTGTTTAGTAATTAACATTATGTTCGCTGTAGCATTGCAAGCGCAAACGTGGTCATTAATGCAAGTGATGGTGGTGAAACAAATCTTACTGTTGACAGTGGTGGAGGACCAGCTGGTGTTATTATTGACAGTGGTGGAGCACCAGCTGGTGTTATTATTGACAGTGGTGGAGCACCAGCTGGTGTTATTATTGACAGTGTTGGACCAGCTGGTGTTATTAGAGCTTGTCAAATGGTTGTATTCACTAACGTTTTCATCCTGTGACACCATCATTGGCACAAATGAAAACTCTGATATTCCAGTTCGTTTTTTTGCAAGGATATTCCTGCGCGGGCCCTAAGCCTCTGGCTTGCCCACTATACTATTCTAGTTGTTATTAAGTATTGAAGAATTCTTCTTATTTTCTATAAGTTCCTGGAATACGCGTGTTTCTGGAATCTTTTTCCCCAGGGGCATTCTTTGTTGTTTTGTTTATAGAGTTTTAAAGTTGTTTCTTTTAGCAGAAGAGTGTGGGCTTAATATATTATTTACTGATGTACTGGACATGTTACTGTGTCCAGAGACGAACCAGTCAACTGCGTCAAAGATTGCCTCAAATACTGTTGTTTTTGTGTCAATAGATGCCCCTGTTGTCCCTTGTAGCTTGTCCCTTCTGTCCCTTAAAGCTCAGCGAGATATTAAAGGTGATTGGACCCCCTGGCCATATCACCGTCCCCATATTCCATGTTTTACCTCGTCCTCATATTCCTTACCAAGTGCTATATAATCGCTCTGGCTTACTGCTTTCTCCTCGTAATCATCTTACCCTTCCCGGAAGGATTCGTCCACTCCTCTGTGTACACACACGGCGCCTGCAACACAAACAGTGACATAAGCAGCGCTCCCCTGCACCTAGCCGTGATTTGGGTGTTTCACTGTGGTATACCCTTCAGGTCCCACGTCAAACATTGGGGGAATCTTCAGCGTAGATTGCTACAAGCACAGACGAGAGAATCTGTTAC
The DNA here is from genome assembly GCF_040958095.1 of Procambarus clarkii. Lineage (NCBI taxonomy): Eukaryota > Metazoa > Arthropoda > Malacostraca > Decapoda > Cambaridae > Procambarus > Procambarus clarkii. The sequence goes on from NC_091164.1 coordinate 8,311,965, forward strand.
CATTTACATTTGGAGGGGGAGATGTATTTTTTTTCTGTGAGAGATATTCCTTTTAACAGAGGAGTTTGGCTTTATCTCACCATGGCTAACGTCTCACAAAGACCGGCGTCTCACAAAGACCGGCGTCTCACAAAGACCAGCGTCTCATAACGAACACTGTCGCACAGTTGCGGGTATCTCACAATGATTGCCTGAGAAACTAGACTCCAGTAATTCGTGCTGGTCGGCCAGCCAGGAATGCCTCTTGCAAGAAGTGAGCAAGGGGCCAGTGTGAGCAAGGGGCAAGTGTGAGGATGGGGCAAGTGTGAGCAAGGAGCCAGTGCGAGCAAGACTACACTCTTATTGCTCTTGTAACGAAGCAATAACAAAGTTTACGACAAGATACCACTCTTGTTTATATTTGTCGTCGTTTGAGTGGTGTGTGTGTGTGTATGTGTACTTGTGTGTGCTAACTTAGTTGGACTCTCCTAGTTGTGCTTGAGAGGATTGAGCTCTGACTCTTTGGTCTCGCCTCTCTACCCTCAATCTACTGGTGTACACATTCCTGAGCTTCTCGAGCTCTATCATATCTACATTTAAAACTGTGTATGGAGTCAGCCTCCACCACATGATTTCCTATTGCATTCCATTTACTAATTATACTGACACTGAAAAGTTCTTTATAATTTCTCTGTGGCTCATTTGGTTACCCAGCTTCCATCTGTGCCCCTTTGTGCATGTACCACCTGTGTTAAATAATCCATCCTGGTGTACCCAGTCAATTCCCTAGAGAATTTTGTATGTGATGATCATGTCTCCCCAAGCTCTCCTGTCTTCGGGCAACGTAAAGTTCACTTCACGCAGCTTTTCCTCGTAACTCATGCCTCTTAGTTGTAGGACTAGCCTAGTGTGTGTGTCAGAGAGAGAGAGAGAGAGAGAGAGAGAGAGAGAGTGCTTGACTGGTTTTCTCTCAACTACGGATGCTGCAGAAACAGTGGAAATCATTGATTACTGGAAATGAGGATGTCCTTAAATTGTGAGTTTAGGTAAAGTATGTCAAATGTTGGTATCACAGGGCACTCTGAAGAGGATATCGGCTATCAGTACGGATGTAACCGGAAAATTGAGGATCCAGATGTAGATATCGACTATCTGCTATCAGAGATAGACGCTAGGGGGTACACGGGGAGCATTTGTTGATATCAAGGATGAATACAGGAAATGATAGTGATAAACTATGTGGTTGTCGAGTAACGGAAGGGTCGATAGCAACTGTCAGTGATGCTGCAACTAGATGCTGGAAGCCATACCTTGTACTGAACATGACTATACTGGTGTCTCTGTCATCTATCATCTTCATCCACTACCACCATACACACCATCGCCATACCTACCAGTCCCTCGCCTACACTACAACTACCACCATCGCTGTCAACGTCAACACAGCCGTCGTCACCACTACCACCACCACCACCACCACCTTTACTGCCTTCTCCACTAACACCACAACCACTGCTTTCTCCACTACCATCACCATCGCTGTCAATGCCACCAACTCTGCCTCAGTCACCATCAACTTCGCCTCAAAAACCACTACCACCGTCACCATCAATATGGTGGCCACAATAACATCCGAGCTAATAATTTCACTCCCACAAAGGCTCTATTACCACACGAGTCTTCGGGCGGAAGATTCAATCTAACCACGGCGCCACGAGTCAATGCCCTCAATCCCTATTCTATATACCTGGAACGATCGTAATTATATCAATTTATATGGGATCTAAAAGGAATATGATCAAACCGGAAAGAGATTTCCACTGAGTATGATCTAACAGGAGACGGATCTAACCGGAAAGATATCTAAATGAAAAGGGACATAACCGAAAAGGGGGCCCTATGCTGCCATATTGTTATCTTGATATACCTTGGCAGAGTGAATAATTATTCGACCTTTCGTTGGAATGGCATGAGATTCAATTACATTTTCAAATTCTAAGTTTATAATATAAATAATTTGTGCAAATCCTGCTTTAGTGCAGGATTTCTGAGGGTAATCCTGCACTATAGTGCATGCCACCTAGTGCATTGCTTTGCTCCCAGAGCCTACAATGCTGTTAAGACTGGCCTGGATGAAGGTGAGAGAGATCGATCAATTTGTGGAAGTAAAATGAAACATAAACAAGTAGACAATCATTTTAAACAGGGTGAAAATTTATTAAATTCAATGGGAAACTCCTAGAAGTGCATTAATTTACTTTACAAGCTGTGTCTGCCTCACAAGGATATATATATATATATATATATATATATATATATATATATATATATATATATATATATATATATATATATATATATATATATATATATATATATACTGAGCAGAATACCCCATTTCTCGGTGTATATACACTGAGAGTTTACTTTAAGCTTGAACTACGTTCAGGACTGAAGTATACATGATGGTTGATCAGTAATCTTTTGTGGTGACCATAATTTTCATACAGAGGTTGTTAGGCCTTACGACCAACACCAAACCAACCCTGCAAGTTGTTCTTGCAAGTATTGAGCAAAACTCATTAACTAAGCAATGCAAATCATTCCATATTATACCAATAATAAATGTTATACGCAGTGAATTAATGTTATATGCAGTGATCTTGCTCGATGTTTTTGTGTATTTATATGTTATTCCCCTTCTTCTCTCTCTCTTCTCGCTTCTTCTGCTTTATTCACATATTTGTGTCTTCCTCTCTTCCCCTCTACGACCCGTGTGTCTCCTTCCCCTCTGGCAGAGAGGCTCCAGATAGTGATAACATCGAGGCAACCGGAGGCAAATATCTGGGCGATGATCGCCAGTAATACCCTTCATTTCCGTTCAGATCTCTTACAAATTGAAGTAAATGCGATCACCCCGAGTATTTAGGGTCAGGTTTAAGGGAACTGATTGTCGGTGGCGGCGCCGTGCTTGGGGTATACGTTCTTCCTGGAGACCCTCGTCTGATGTAACCGGAAACTACGTTGCTGTTGTTGAAGGTAATGCTGTAGTGGCAGTGGTTATGGTGGTGGTTGTGGTGGTGATTGTGGTGGTGGTGGTAGGGACTGAGGGTGTTCTGTTGGTGGTAGTGCCAGAGTCGGTGGTACCAGAAGTTATCATGCGAGTTAAGATAACCCTCCCCCAACATCAATGAGTTAAGGTAACCTCTCTCCCCACATCTGCGAGCTAAGAAGACTTCACAACACCTGCGAGTTAAAGCCACTTTCACCTAAATCAACCACTGACGGTCAACATCCTCATTTGCATCAGTCGACAACGGCAACCATTCCATTATTTCTGTCTCGCTCTCTCTCTCTCCGTCTTTACTCTTGCTATCGTTATTCCTTTCTTTCACTCTCTCCTTCTCTCTCTAGTTCTCACTTTTTCCTCTTTTGCCCTCTATCTCTCGCTTTTTGTGGTTTCTAGATCAGCCTCATTCTATTCTCTGGTTCATTTCCTCCCTAGCTGTCTCCTGCTGTATCTCTTCCAATCTTGAGGTGTCTCTTCCTCTCCTGTGCTTTCTTTCTTGCTCCATCTTTCTTTTGATCTATCTCTCTTTCGCTCTATCCCACTTTTGCTCTATACCTCTTTTGCTCTATCTCTCTTGTTTATCTTTCTAGTGGCATGATTGAGTCCTGAGATGATAACTGTTGGAGGTCTTTAGCTAGGGACCACCAGAATATGTAGGCTACTCATACCTATGCCAATATTATTCTTGATTCTGTTTACCATTACGAAACGCCTCACTACCAAACTTAGTTCTTTATCCAATTAACTTTTCTTTGGAGATTCCTGTTCAGTGTAGGCGAATGTCTTTAGTTTTCACTCCAGATCTTTCTTTTTGGGCCCCTCTGCTGCCACCCAACACAGCAAGGTAAACCATAGTTGGTAAGAATGCTTTACAAAATAGTTCCGACGAGAATTGAATTATAGGTGTGTGTTGAAGATATTTGCTCGGTCGTTCAAGTCACCCTCGGACGTCATTCTATGCTGTTGCTGCCAATTTCCATTTTATCATACCTGGATGTGAGAGTTAATGCTCCCTTTGCTCTTCGCCATATCTCTCTCTCTCTCTTTATATTTATCTATATATCTATCTCGGTCATTTTCATGAACTGACAGATTAAGGCAAAAGAGGCATTCTCTTGCAAAATTTTCTCTTTCCTTTGATACACCAATAAGGGTACAAATTGGCTGAACTTGTCGGCTTCGGAGCTTAAAAGAAACATTCCTGAGCTGCCACCGAACAAGAATCACTTAGATGTCGTTTCACGAGCGTACAGTGTGATACACTTGTTACATATTTATATTAAAAGAAAAGAATATAAATATATATATATATATATATATATATATATATATATATATATATATATATATATATATATATATATATATATATTATATATATATATTATATATATATATATATATATATATATATATTATATATATATATATATATATATATATATATATATATATATATATATTGGTAGCAGACTAGAAATAGAAACTAGAAACTGTGGAGACTTTCTAGTCTGCACAGAGTAGAAATAAAAATGAATTTTGGAGAATTAATTTTTCAGTTACCATCAACAGTGAAAAGAAATATAAGAAATATTGAGAAAATTCGTGTTAGAATTATTAATGTTACTTTTTCGGTCATATTTAATAATATATATATATATATATATATATATATATATATATATATATATATATATATATATATATATATATATATATATATATATATATATATGTTGTGTGAGTGTGTGTGTGTGTGTGTGTGTGTGTGTGTGTGTGTGTGTGTGTGTGTGTGTGTGTGTGTGTGTGTGTGTGTGTGTGAGAGACAAGTGTATCACAATGGACGCTAGCGAAAATATACTAGAAATACATTTCAAATTAGATCAGTCGAATATGAGGGAGTTCACTTAAAGTATTATGAAGCCGGAATGAATCTGCTGCGCATTAAAACTTTTGATACTTTGATGTTGCACTTCCAGGCTTTATGTGGAGACTTCTTCAGAATAAATTACGGTGACAAGCCAAGAACCGTTCTGAGGATCTTCTTTCATGTCGCTCTTTGAAGGTCCTTCATCCTGCTGTCAGCTGCAGACTTTGTTTACATTGCCTAGTTGGCTGGCATTTGGCAGAGAGTGAAGACTCTTTTTAACTGCAACTTTTAAGTGCTATTACATTAAATTACATGAATATAGATGCATGCATATGAAAGAAACCGTAGATGGTGTCTTGGACCATGCAAGGCAGCTCTTATTTATATAATTAAATTGCCTGAATATACGTTCCTTTGTTTTTCTTGTGTTGTTACCATACTTGATTAACGTTGAGAGGTCGCACCCAGTAACCACCAAGCTACCTTTCTAATCAGTCTCTCTCATGTGGAACAGTCTCTCAAAAATCTTTTTAGGAAAGCGTTAAAGGGAATTTTTCTGTTCCTAAAAATCCTAATCAATGTTGCTTTCTTCTGTCTCCACGCTCCCCTCCCTCTCCCTCTTTTGTTATTTTTCTTCAATATAAGGGAAAATAGCATTGACTTATGCAATTTCAAATAATTTTCCATAATTGACGTTAAATTAATTGGACCTTCTCAGTCAAGCATATTGATTACATTATATGCTTGACTTTGGGATGTTACATTCTCTTAAATTATCATATAAGTTCAATTGCCGAAGCTAATGCTATGATTTGACACACAACTAATTACTATCGTAAACAATTTTGAGATTGTTGCATAATTAGTTAATCCTACACTGACGTCTCAGTGTCAGTCTCACCATCTTGTCCTAACACTTAAAGCACTACAAATGTTACACTGTCAACATCAGTATAAAACTTCCAATGGTTTAGTGATATCAGAAAGCATGCAGCATTGACAATTATGGACAGCCAGTGGTTGCCTTGTAAAATGTTTTTTTTATTAAGCTTGCCCTTATTATCTTGGGTCATCTTTATCACTACTGGAGCCGGTCGGCCGAGCGGACAGCACGCTGGACTTGTGATCATGTGGTCCCGGGTTCGATCCCGGGCGCCGGCGAGAAACAATGGGCAGTTTCTTTCATCCTATGCCCCTGTTACCTAGCAGTAAAATAGGTACCTGGGTGTTAGTCAGCTGTCACGGGCTGCTTCCTGGTGGTGGAGGTCTGGTCGAGGACCGGGCCGCGGGGACACTAAAAGCCCCGAAATCATCTCAAGATAACCTCAAGATAACCCAGGACGAAATTAATCGCTTCAGCTTGCAAATCGTCACGATACCGCTTTCTTAATTTTTTAGAATTTTTTGTGCGTTTTTTTTGTTTAAATATTCTTCTATACTCTTTATTGACGTTTTTGAATTTATCTAAATGTATTTATTAAGTTTTTCTATACTGTTTTATTCACTTTTTCTATTCGGGTTTATTTTCTATACTGGTTCATTCTTTTTTTGTATATTTCCCTGTTTTATTCAGTTTTGTAATTTGTCAGTACAGATTTATTCACATTTTTGGAATTTTCAAAACATTTACTTTTGACGCTTGGGTTAATACTTTGGTTTTTGTGTTCATACAAAAAGTATTAAAATACAACATATCCACTGTAGCTGGAGTGAACGTGTAATAGTCTGCTTGGAAAATAAACACAAACTATGGAAGCAAGTCAACAATCCAAGCTATTATTTCGCACCAATCATGATGTCTTTCGGTAACCGATTGTGAGAACTGAGTTATGAAACGGTTGACTAGTAAATATACAGACGTGACAAAATAGAAAATAAAGAAATTAATCATAAAATTTTCACGGTCAAAGAATTCAAATCTAGCTCAAGTTCCTTTCCTTTTCTTCGTTCCAAGTCTTCGTCCCTTCCATGGGTTTGATGTCATTTGATTAATTCAATCATCAAAGCACGTAGGCTTAAAGGAATGTGGCTAATAGCCTGGAAAGCCTTAATTCCAGCCAGACTAGTTAATCTCATCTTCCCCTTGAAGTTCTGCAAGTTTCCTGGAGCTCGCTTGGCTCTATTCATTAAGTGGCCCTCAGCCATATTCCCCTCTAAGTGGAGGCCTGGGAGTCACTGACATACTTGCAAACTTTACACTTACAAAATCCCCCTAGCTGTCACTGGGAGCCTTTCCAGCCAGCTTGTCTTTATATTTAATGCAGTTAATTCTGATGCTTTCGACCATGAGCATTAAAATTACAGCATTTTAATTTAATTAACTGCTCACAAATACTGACTATTTGGGTATCGGCCATGAGTTATCTGTATTTGAAAGTTTATGTTTTGAGAAAATCACAACAAATTTGACGCTTGTTATATGGTAAGACGTGACTGCTTCTAAGGATCAGATTATACTAATGATTACATGCAATTCTCCGAGCAATATAGCTGTTAGCGCAATACAGCGATTCCTAAATTGGATTAATTTTTCTATGTATATCATCCCGAAACACTCAACACAGTCCATTTGAGCTTTATGTATCATAACAAAATACTCAACGCATCCTTTTTGACCTCTTATATTTGAATGAACTAATCCCCTATTATTTACACAGGAAAATACAAATTATTGAAATATAACTCACGGCATTAAACGTATAAAAGATATAGTGAAAATGTATTTTTTTTAATTATTAGCTGATAACTCTTCATTCATTCATATCCCTGGGAAAAGCCAAACAAATATTTATATGATCGGGGAAATAGCTAATCCGTTCCAGTGGCAATACAAAAAAATCTAAATTCTTGTTTTTGTCTTCGATTCTCGTGCTATTGTGGAAATTTAACCAATAATAAACACACGAGCGTAACGCGACAGCCAATACTGGATATTGGTATATTGAACTGTAAGTTGCGGATGTTCATAGTCTATCTCCCAACCCATCGTATATTCCTACCCCCTCCCTATATATGCCCTCAATCTCTGTCTATCGTGTCCTGATGGTCCAAGTAGTGAGGCACTGTTCCCCCTCCCAGATTCTTGTCCTCATGATCCTTCCAAGTGCCCTGTAGTCATACTGGCTGATTTAGTAATGACGACATAATGGGAATAATACCAGAGGTGAGAATTCATTTGGAGTGGGATCGAACCTACATATGGGCTGTACCAGACGATCTCACCCTCCAAAGATGTTCTTATAGGTATATCACGTTCCTGTGACTGTGTAATAGCTTTCATGGTTGAGGAAATACATGAATCTATTCCGATGGATTCTGCTTTGAAGGGAAGTATCTTCCTTTAGTTGGTAAAAGGTTGTTGAATCTGACATTAAAGTAAAGCAATTATGACTAGAAAGGGCAAAGACAGTATGACTATATTGCCCTTAGAAGAGGGGGGCATGAAAACAAGGAGCTGGAGTATGAGGACAAGGAGCTGGAGTATGAGGACAAGGAGCTAGGATATGAAGAAATGGGGCTGGGATACAAAGACAAGGGGCTGGGATATGAGGCCCACAACCAACCATATGAACCATCGGGAATCGAACGCCGACCTTGCAAGATGCGAGCCTTTGCTCTACCAACCAATCCAACGGGATTTAAATGAGTGAATACATTCCCATGCGCCTGAGTGCACATTAAACATATCACCCCAGGTAAAATAATTGCAAAGTGTAATTTATCTTTAGAAAAAACATTAATGTTTACTTAATATACCTAAATCCTATGTCCATTAATCCAGCAAATAAAAAATACCGCCAATACTAAAACATTGTTGTTTGTGTAACATGAAGTTGTTCATTAAATCTGAAGCCTCGGGATTATCATAAAATAAAAACCAAGTATTTATGATTCAGATATTCTGATCCAATGAAATATGTGTATTTTACAGAGATTAGTTGGCCGTTTTTGCTGTAAATATTATTGTAAATCACCACTAATCAGACATATGATCTTTATGAAGCAATTGACAATCTAAAATCTAAAACAATCAAGAAAAATTAGGAAAAATTTAGACATGCAGGGTTGAGATGGTCAGTAGAGATACCGATTATAAGGGGAAAACAAAATAAACGTCACAAGACTCTGGAATTATAAAGTCAGACGACTTTATAATTTATACTGAGTTTTATAATTTATACAGGCTTTATACAGAGCTGGGATATGAGGACAAAGGGCTGGAATATGAGGACAAAGGGCTGGGATATGAGGACAAAGGGCTGGGATATGAGGACAAAGGGCTGGGATATGAGGACAAAGGGCTGGAATATGAGGACAAAGGGCTGGGATATGAGGACAAAGGGCTGGGATATGAGGACAAAGGGCTGGGATATGAGGACAAAGGGCTGGGATATGAGGACAAGAGGTTTGGATATGACGACTAGGAGCTGAGATGTCAGGACGAGGCGAAGGAACGGTGACCAACCACGTCGAACATCAGGGGAACGAACCAAGACCATATAAGATATAGAGACCATGCGCTAAAGACCAGGCCAAGTGGATGGACCGTTGCGAGTAAAAATACTAATGAACATTACCTTAGTAACGCGCCAGCGAGAAGGAGGAGTAAATGGGCAATTAAACTTGATGGAAGATAGTCCAAGACCTCAATTATTGTAATCAGATTATATAGATATATTTATTAATTGATGCAGCTTTCACTTAAGCCGTATGAGCGTTCGAGCTCACTTGCAAAGATTCTTCGTTATGACTATTTTAAAAACGAGTAGTTTTGCATATGGATAAGCCTAAAAGTGCAAAAAATGAAACTGTTTTTTAGGGTATATAAAATTAGGAAAGTCAACAGAGAAAGGAATTCAAAAGTGTATGGTAGCAAACCTGGGCACGAAGTGGTTAAGGATTTAGACAAGAGGTAACCTGAGAAAATCAGCAGGAGCAATGAGGAAGATTCGAACCTGCACGCTGGATACTCCCAAACACACACCCTGAACCACTAGGCCACGATATCCTAAATGATATCCCAGGTTGCCTTAATTTTAGCATATCGTGTCTAAGTGGTTCAGAACGTGTGCTTAGGAGTGCCCAGTGAGCAGGTTTGAATCCTCCTGACGGCTCTTATTGATCTTCTCAATGACACATCACTTTAATGTGATTTATTTTTGGAAGAGGTGAGGCTGTTTATTGACACAAGCATAATTGAAAAGAAAATAATCGGACACAACAATTAACTTTTTTTATTATTATTAAAGAATCGTATTTGCCAGCATTAACAAGGATATTTGGTGGAAGCAGAGAATTTTACCATCTTTCTTTATACATTTACTCTTCTAAGTTTTTACTAAGTTTTTCTTTACAAAGTTTTCCAACTGTTTTATGGGGAAAAACATATGATTTTGTGCATGTTAGAGCTGATGTTCGATCCCCCAGGGACCAAGCAGTAGGTCAGTTCATATATCGCTTCCTCATATCTAAGTTCCTTGTCCTCATATCCTAGCTCATTTTCCTCATAACCTAGCTCCTTGTCCTCGTATCCCAGCTCTTTTTCCTCATAGTCCAGCTCCTTGTCTTCATAGCCCAGCTCCTTTTAATCATAACCCAGTTTCTTGTCCTCATATCCCAGCTCTTTGTCCTCACAGCCCAGTTCCTGGGCTGATGTTGATTTTCTGGAAACTGTAATTGACGGTGATGTTCTGGCAACGATGTTATTGCCTGAGTAGCTTCAGATTAAAAATTGTTTCCTCTACGAATTAAAATTAAATCTGAACGGAAAGTTCGTATCAGTCTCCCGAGGCTAAGGGTAAGTTGAGTCAAGTTTCTGAACTTAACAATGAAACTTGACAAACTCGATTGAGAGTCGCACCTAAGACAGCCTAACAGGAACACGAGTCATTAAGCATTTGCACAGCCACTAACGAAGCCAGTACATCTTTTGACAATCATGGTGACTTTGTTTACCTTAAGTAAAAGTTTACGATCTTAGAAACGTCACAATCCAAAGTTATTATTATTATTGTTATAGATAACCTCGTAGAGTGGAACACTTGGAAGGAAAGGCCTGTTATGTTGTGTAATAATTTTACATATGAGTTACTTAATCATCTATAATTTTAAGGCTCATCTCTACTTGGAGATATCTATACTTGGAGACTCATCTATACCTAGAGGCTCATCTATTCTTCATACACGTGCTAATACACCTTTATTGTTTGTTAATACCTTTTAAGAGAGTTTCAAATTGCTTTCATTCATTAATTATTCATTCATTTTTAAGTATAGGTCTGCCATGCACATAAATGAATAATAAATACATTTCCAGTATGTTACGTGTCTTGACGGTGACGCTCGACAACCCAATACAGGACCAAATACTATAACAATATAACAATTGAAAGGTTTCAATGTTCCTCAATGACGCACTCGGCGTAATAGTGGCAACATCATGCAATTTAATCTATTTCGAGTAGTGCCTCTTAATCTGAAATTTAATTATCGTCTGGAACAAAGTGTTTGTTTGAAATTATTACAAGCACATGTGGTCAAAAGTTTTTAAAGATTTTAAAAATAATTGTGTAAAGTGATGATGTAATGACAAATGGGTCAATTAACATTTCACAAATAATGCTCGTTGTTCAAGTTAAGTAATTAATGTTTATTCGTCTGGTTAACCAGATAACTCAATATAGTTATGTTTTGAAAGAGATGGCTTCGGACGTAGGAGTCATGAGAAATGACCAGGAAAATGCCGGTAGAGTATATGGTTTGCTTGAATTGGAACAATAATGTGTATATGTCATGAATCGTAAACTGTGTTTTTGTGTGTGTGTGTTTCTAAAGTGAAATAGTGAGTGTGTACAGCAAGAGCGGGAAAGTTTCTACGTGCAGAGTAGGATAGTGAGTGTGTTCAGAGTGAGAGAGAGGGAGAATGATTCTTCCAAAAATTGAGAGTGAGTGTCTGTGTACAAGTTGAGTGACAGAGCGAGTGATATAGTGAGATAGCGAGAGTGTGTTTGTTCAAGTAAAGGGAGATAATGAGAGTGTGTCAAGGTAAACTGAGGTATTGAGTGTATATGTATGTGCGGTGAGATGGCGAATGTGTGTGTGTACAAGTAGAGGGAGATACCGAGTTTGTGTACATGTACAGTCAGAGCGCGAGTATATGTGTACAGAGTGAGATAGCGAGTAAATGTGTACAGATAGAGAGGGCGAGTATCTACAATCAGGTGGAGGGAGAAGGAGAGGGTCGTGTTTGGATGCTAACTTGTGTTGGCGACCATAATACCAAGGCAAGAGGCTACCCATCCTGCCTCTCAAGGTAACATCGACTCGGGGGGATCTTCCGGGAATTGACAAAATAGCAGGAGCCCTGCGGAGCTAAGAGCTTCCTCTGCCTACCTCATTCTACTCTCCCCAGAGCACTTCTCTCAACCTTTTACCTCATGAATATCAATGGTGGCAGCGGCGCACCATCTCGGCTGATACTGAAGAGGTTGAGACTCGACCCGGCAGACTTGTGGTGACAGAGTTCAAATTCTCCCCCACAGATACTTTCTGGTGAGCACCTCTGGGATTCACAGGGCGGATGGCTCGCCCGGAGGACCCATCAACTCGTGATGGCTCTGACGACACGCTTGGCTGGGGCCGGGAGTCGCTTACCAAGCTGCCGGCTTGGGGATGATATCAAAGCTTAACGATCCCTGAGTCATGTCTCACTGTCGAAGTAAAGATCTTTGTTCATTGCGCCTTTGGACTATGTTGGATGCCAGATCCTCTCAGGCGCGGCTGCCAGCCTCACACAGGGTCAATACCAACCCTAGACATATCTTTCTTCTTATTCACCGATCTGGCCACGCAACATTTATTAAAACACCTGCCACAGGTGCCCTTGATAGACTCTTTCCTCAGACATGGCATTAGTTAAGTAATTAGGCACTGGCACCTTCTCCAACTCACCAGCTCCCCAAGAACCACATCGCTCAAACTTTGGGCAACTGGATCTACACATTAACATATGTAGCAAAACACATGAAAAAAAACAGAATAAATTTGTAACAGATGTGGGATCGCTTGAGTGCTTCAAGCGTAGGTTAGACATATGTATGAATGGGTTTTGATGGGTATTAATAAGAGATGTATTACATAAGCCACTGGGCCATCAGCGATTTCTTGAATGTTCCTGAATTAATTTTATTGGTGTTAAGATACACGTTCTTATTCTAAAACCTAATTCATCTCCTTACATCTGGCATCGATAAGAGACGAAGACGCATCCAGGGCGACAATCATTAACAACTTCCAACAAGAGAACACATCTGTTAACCCGCCCTCCAGCTAAACCGTCCATGTCTGTACGCAGTTGGTCGCAGCGGACACAATTGTATACAGCCGAGACATTATTCAAGTACGAATTCAACTTCGTCGTTGGTTAAGCTCTTATTATAACTCTTGTTAAAGAGGTTAAACAAGTTTCTTTCGCATTGCGGAAAATTTTAGTTAGATTCGTGCAATGTTGAGATATGTTAACAAAAAGCGCACACTTTATCTGATCTTTAGACTTACCACATATGCCTAATATGCCTCTATTTTTTTCTCTTTTGTAGTTCTCTCCTTAAGTTTCGCTCTGTATTGCCTTCCACCTCTCTTTCTTCTCTCTTCCAATGCTTTCAGCTATGTTATTTGACTCATTTAGCGTCCCATCTTCACGAGGTGTGCTTACAGCGTGACCAACACTGGTTATGAACACATTGATGTCCAGGTTTGAGAGAAGAGAATTAGTACACATTAATGTCCGGGAAGAGAAGAAAGATTAATGGGCCATATGGTTCGAGTACCACGGTGACGTTAAGGATGAGAGGGAATTGAAGAGAGTAACATTGATAAAACAATTTGGATAACATAGTGTTTCTTGAGGTGCCTTATTTAATACGATAATAAGTATTAAAAAGTAATTTAATATTTATTTAATATTTATTTCTTAATAGAAGTTTTGGTGAGGAGTTGTTGCAACAGCGGCATTAGGGTTGGTTGTGGTGAATTAGTAATAGCTTCTGTGGTTGTAATGGGTTATACTTAACATTCCTCCTCTACTCATAAACACCAATGTGGTTTATAATATGTTGTAGTGTTATTGCTTTTCTTACTGCAATGTTAGCCAGAGTGAGCAAGTGTAGAGAGAGAGCCTTTGGTGATTCTGTGATGATAATCGATCTAAATGAGAGATGCAGGGCCATGACGGATTAATTTAGTATACTAAATATCTTACCTATTTTTTTTCATTGAAAATCATTTGCATTGAATAGAATATATTTATAGACACTGATCGGTAAAATCTTTTTGAGCTCTCCGGACATGGACAGATTGACGCAGTATTTTCCTCTACAAAGAGGAGCAGTAGAAAAAAAAATATTGATGGGAAAGCCAGCACAGAACAAAGAACATCAAAGCCTCCAGGTATAACCCACACTCCATGGTCTCCATTTTTGTTTCAAGCTGCCGGAAGCCTTTTAGCCAAAAAAAAGGCTCCTACTATTGAAACAGTTTAGTGCATAGGTTTTGTAAACTGTGCTCGTCATTTATTTTATTTTATAGTATAGTCAGAAAATATTGTGTACTGCAGGAGAGTTATGTACTATTTAGATAGTGTACTTTTCTAGCTTTGTGTACTATCCGCAAGATATGTGTTACTGCTACATTTAAGTCTGCTGATTGCTGAACTTTTAGAATAGTTCGTTGACTCTGTGATCACTACGTTCCAGAATGTACTCTTGCGATAATTTGGTGTACGTATTTTAATACTACCCGATAGCAATGAAGGGATATTCCGTTGGTTTTGCATATTGTACGCCTAGTCGTCTAATATGGGAATAGTTCATTTGTTAATTTGTTACGTTAATATAGGAATTAATAAGGTTTAATCATAGATAGAGTTATATGAACAAAATTAATAAAGGAGCTGGAAAATGTTATGAAATAATGTGAACGTCAATTATACAATGAAGCAGAACGGGTGTAGGGGTTAAAGGTGCATTGTATCATATTGTAGAAGAGTTAGAGAGCTCATCTCTCTCATTACTTCCCTCACCCTTTATCTCACACCCTTCCTCACTCTACATCACCGTTGCTTAGTTTTGAATGTGGATTTAAACTTTAAATCTGTTAGCTCACTTGCCATCAGACGACAACAAATCCATTGATATACTCCCTTACCTCACTAATCTTAGTTATTTCAGCAATAGGAGAGAGAAAGAGAGAGAGAGAGAGAGAGAAGTAGCAAAATGTAGAGACGGAATCGGGAATAGAGAGAGATATAGGTTTCTATCGGCATGATAGAATTTAAACTAAAAAACGTTCATGTTAATTCACGCTTTTATTACTAAAGAGAACATATAAACAATCACAATGGCTACCTCTCATCCTGTTTACATCTTTAGCTTCACCCAGAGATCACAGCTGTCGTGTCACAGCTGGAGGATTCCGAGTTCAATACCTGTTGAGGACAGAAGTATTTGGACAACAAATTGTAACCTGCAAACAAACGTTTTGAGGTTACATATTGATGAACATAATAGACTTCCTGTTCCCACCAATTGGGACTAAACTATAAGCACTAGCATCTGCATCAAGGAAATCTATTAATTGTATAGATCAACCTTTTAAGTGGTTTGCTCAATCTTTACTGTGGCGTGGTTGATGGGAAACGTGGTTTATGTAAACCAAACCCGGTATCAGGATCGGTGTGATGTCTCACACATTGGGACATAAAATAAAGGTTCGAAG
>NC_091164.1:8332656-8432656 GCF_040958095.1 Procambarus clarkii
TGAACTTAACACTCAAATTCTTTTCGTACTGTCACTTGTCTAAGCATTTAATGAAAAGTCAGACGACTCTCCAATAATTTTGTACAGTTTGTTGGCAGAATGGTTATAGTACTGGACACGCCAAGGGGCATGAAGGGGCTGGCTGACCAGGTACAAATCCTTCAAAGTTAAAGAATTTTCTGATTCTTGTTGGCTTGGGGACCATTCAAGCTTCCCTATATAGTCACCATTTTAGATTAATGTTTGGATATTGATTTTAATATTCTGAGGTGTTATTTACATATATTTGTTTAGCACTTCATGATAAATAGATTTTTATATTTCCTCTGATATCATAATTACGCTAAATATTTAAAAAAAAATGAACGTGAAGAGTCTGTAATTTATGGGGAACTGGCAAAAGCCTTATAAGTGATAATAACTATGCTAAATACACTGTTTGATGCACGGTACAAACGGAGGGGTCCGTGTGGTAAATACATAAATGCTGAATACATTTTCGTTTTGACTTCATAAAAGTTGCTAGAGTGAAGCTTTTGCCAAATGAAAAATACATTTTGTGAAGTATTTTCTGCCGAGCATACAAAACCAGCTGTGTAGGTTGAGGGTAATGGTGGGTGGTGCTTGGCTCACTGTAAGTGTGGGGGAAAATGCAATCATTGCGCTACATAAGGATTATATTGTCATATTTACACGTTCATCTTTACACTTGCTCTCCTCTCTCTCTCTCTCTCTCTCTCTCTCTCTCTCTCTCTCTCTCTCTCTCTCTCTCTCTCTCTCTCTCTCTCTCTCTCTCTCTCTCTCTCTCTCGAATATAGTTATTTTCACCAACAACAACAACTGAACTCTCTTACCTTTGTAAATCGTTACCTCACGTCGTGTTACCTTCTCGGCTTCTATTTAAGTTTTCCCTCTGTAACACTGAGGAAGATTTTTGGGTCTCTGCATTTCTTTAAATTTATGTAACCCATCCTATGAACTTTATTGCGTTGATGATGCTCCTTAGCACACTAAATAAAGTTTCTGTTGCTCTTGCTACTCTTCACCGAGGGAGTGAGCGCTACCCTCCACCGAGGGAGTGAGCGCTACCCTCCACCGAGGGAGTGAGCGCTACCCTCCACCGAGGGAGTGAGCGCTACCCTCCACCGAGGGAGTGAGCGCTACCCTCCACCGAGGGCGTGAGCGCTACCCTCCACCGAGGGAGTGAGCACTACCCTTCACCATGGCATATCATACACATGTGAATGAGGAGCAAAATTGTGTGTGGCACGTCCAGCGGGTCGCTGAGTGCTGGGACGGTTTCATTTTCCATTCAGAATGTACTGAATAGAAATGTTTTGGACCTGGCCACCTCAGAGACGGGCATTGAAACTCATTTGCAAACATTTTTCGCATGCCAGACGGCTGAAAATTAACGTCACTGCCTTCCTAGGAACCGTACTCTAATTATTTCATTTTCGTAACACTGATATAAGATTATTATTAAATGTCTTAATTGGAAAAATATTCACAGGGGAAGCAAGGAATATTGTTTGTTGCTGTAGTTTGTATTTTCTAAAGAATACTTTGCGATCATATTGCTTTGTTATGATTTGTTTATTGCAATCAACATTCAACTGAATGTTGAATATTGATTGCAAGCTAGAACTGCAGTTTATATACAGAAATGGGGGAATCTGTACTTTTATTTAATAATATTGTGTGGTATTTATCAGACACTTAAAGTTACTTTTTCACTAGATGCATGGCCTCGTTGTAGATAGATTGTGGACTGGAATCCTAAGAAAGTGGTCGTAACTCCATAATAGAACAAATATGAGATTCTTTGCGTGTGATATATCCTTAGCATCCAGATGATGTTAGTTTCCTAGCGAACTTTTGTTCAACATTTTCAATGTCTTGTAACGGATAGATTTTCAGCCGTATCAAATCCTCTTGTCAATTAATGAAACATTCATCAGTGTTTTATTATCTAGCTCTATGACAGGACGATTCATTTCGTGTCCCATGATATAATTTTTTGTTCTACGATGAAAGATGACAACGTTGTCAAAAAAAAATAGGTTTTCATTGATGAGATCAACTCCTATGACTTGTCTTCTCGGAAAGTCAGTGTACCATCATCTGCATAGGCGCTTGCTTCTGGCATTAACTTCAAGATATCATCTAAGAAGATGTTCAACATAAGCGGTCCGATCACACTACCCTGGGGCACCCACACCTCTACGGAAGGTTCCACAGGAAGTGATCCGATCACACTATCAAAATAGAGATCGCTGCTCTCGGAGATTCAATTTGATCGAAGGTTCTACGCTTGTGGCGCCTAAAGCAGGGCACAGCTCTCGTGTAACATCTGGGCAGCAAGTGACTAGTGCCAACCAACCCTGAGGAGGACTCGATGATGCATAACCTCCCAGGTCGCCTCCCATTGGTCCTCTTAGGTCACATGACGAGAAAGTGTCGTCGCTTCTCGAGATGTTACAGCTGTACGAGGCGTCATCTTGTATCCCAAAATCATTCAAGAGAAATATAGTTACAATACGGTAACAAACTACGGTATAAATGTATACTTCCTAATCAATAATACATACGGCTAGGCAGTCCTATGTGTTGGTTAATAACCGGAATGGTACCGAAGCAGCCTGTTCTCTTGGTCTGTCACCACTGAAAACCTACTGAAAACCGCTGAAAAGATCGATAGTGCCAGGTTGATATAACGTTGTTTATAAATAGCCATATTAAAAAGCTGCTCTTGTAAATCTTACAACAACACCTTCATTATGGACCCACGGTGGAATTATATTACCTGTGCTACTGTATATCTTGCTGTAAAACAACTTATTACAAACCATAAAGTACTTACAACGGTGCGGCTATGTAGATATTGCTGACCTGTCCAATACAGAACTTGCATTGGGACAGCCAATAAGGAACTGTGTTGTGGCTGTATATAAGAGCCGGACGAGGCAGGGAGCCGCCACCCTCACTCTGAGACACGATCAACTTAGATTACATCCGTTTATGAAGGCAACTCCTACCGTGATAGCTGGCCCTGCCAGGGAGGAAGCTTTTTCGAGTGTGATACTCTCGATGAAGGAGTTTGTAATGTTGGGGTCTTGTGTTGCTTAATAACACGTCTTCTGACACAGGGGAGGATATCTACTCTCGAGATTGTGGCCCTCATACTTGATGCAATTTCCCAAACTTCAAACTTATATTAATCTTCCATCTTTTTTTCTGCATGGAAGGATGGTTTTAATGGTGTGCTCAGATGCCTCCGAATGAGTTTTAAATTTAAGATAACCTTGCCATTTATATTTCATGTGGAAAATAACATGTTAGATGTTATGACATGTACATGGTCTTTAATTAGACTTACGCGTCAGGCAGGCAAGACATGTCACACTAACGTCCCTGAAACAAATAAATTAACCCAACCCCAACTTTGGGTTAATTTATTTAATTTAGTCACTGAAACAAATTAACTCATTAACCCAATGAACTGAAAATGACGACGTTTTGGTCCGTCTAGAACACTTATAAACCGATTAAATGTTTTCTCAAAGAGCAGAAAACCCACGTTTAAGCGATCATTGCCCATATGAGCAACATCACTTCAGGAACATATAGTGTCGAACAAAACCTGCAAACGATTAACGAAATGCTTAACGAACCCATGATTATTACAACGTTACTGGAAGATAGATTAAACAGAAAGACATGATTACCGCTTACAAGATATTTGGGGAAATAGACCACCCAGACATGAACAGACGTCTTAGCATAGGTACAACACGAATAAGGTCACAAAGATGGAAACAAAGCACTCAAATGAGTCACATAGATATTAGAATTTGTTTTGTTTTTATTATTAAATGGAATGAATTTAGAAATGAAGGGGAGGAATCAGCCTCAAAAAGATAGGCTCTGAAAGGCATACACCAGTCAATTAAGGGTGAAGATGCGGGACTCAAGAGACCTCACCCCCCTCCTTAAAATACAACTAGGTGAGTACACACACATACAAACAAGAAAGCACAGATGCACATATACCTTTTAAAAATTATAATTAACAAAAAACTACAATATTCGGTTACCGTTTTACTCCTCGCATTTCTCTGGAGGAAGGCTTTTAGCAGCACTGATATCTAATTTTATCTCAGGAGTGAGATTGTATAATACTTTCCCTAAGAATTTACTGTTACACTTAACACGTCAGGACGTAAAAAAATACAGAACACTAATGTAAGAGTATAATTACTGACCCAATTATCCTTTTCTCTCCAGAGCAGCACCGACGCTGCAGGAGCCGAGGAGGTAGTAGAACCTCGTTCAGAAAAGGTATTTAAATTTGGTTCAGAGCAGGTCTTAAAATCTGATTCAAAAGAGGAAGTAGAATATGGTTCAGAAATTTTAGAATTGGGTTCACAAGAGGTTTTAGGAACTAGTCCACCGAAGTGGCAATGTATTTTAAACTATTATGCTAAACTGGTACACATTTCTTGTTACATGACAGTTTTGTTATAACATTATTTTGTTAAACTTGGCTCTATTCTGAATGTTATTTTACGTAATATCTATTAATAGATAGATATTATTCAGCATATGTAAAAATGTCTCTTAGATATACATTTTATTGGATGAATTATAGCATAAGTACCCAGCGCTGAGGGGTAGAACAGCATAAGTACCCAGTGCTGGGAGTAGAACAGCATGAGTACCCAGCGCTGAGGGTTGAACAGCATGAGTAACCAGCGCTGAGGGTTGAACAGCATGAGTAATCAGTGCTGGGAGTAGAACAATATGAGTAACCAGCAATTTCAACAAGCGTGAGAATGAGTACTAGATCAAGAGGCTCCAGTATGCGTGTTGAGTAATATTGAGTACACTCAAGCAGGCTGGAGATAACTAAAGTAGCAAGCAACACGCTAATGAAAAGGTATACAACATCCCTTAACGATCATCTCTGGCAATAAACGGAGCGGTTGTACAATAATGAACCGTAAATTGTTTAACATTAAAATATTCACTCGTTTTCCGCGCAGTAAAACCCACTAAACACTTAATAATGAGCCAATTCCTATTCAGTATTAGAGTCTCACATCTGTATGGCTTTGTTGGGTAATGTTAACATTAAACATCGACGTAAAACCTGTAACATGGGACCAAAAGTTTATAAAGAGAGGCTTATTCTATCTCTTTCTCTTCCTTTCTCTCTCTCTCTCTCTCTCCCTCTCTCTCTCTCTCTCTCTCTCTCTCTCTCTCTCTCTCTCTCTCTCTCTCTCTCTCTCTCTCTCTCTCTCGCTCGCTCTCTCTCTCTCTCTCTCTCTCTCTCTCTCTCTCTCTCTCGAAGTTAGGAACTTCAGAGCACATTCTGCAACTTGACAAGTTGCAGGTCAGAACCAATCCGGTTATCACCTGAATGCAGCTGCCTCGGGCCTCGCTCTCGTATGTCGAGATAACTGCTTACCTGCCTGCTCTATTGCAAGGAATGTCTTGTGGCTGACATTAACAAGAATATCATGAGCTAAGAGGAGAGAGATAACTAAGAGGAAAGTCAGAGATAACACTAGCAGGCAGTCGGCTGGCCGGTAGGAGAGCATGACACTAGCAGGCAGCCAGCTGGCCGGCAGGAGCATGACACTAGCCGGCAGCCAGCTGGCTGGCAGGAGCATGACACTAGCCGGCAGGCAGCTGGCCGGCAGGAGCGTGATACTAGCAGGCAGGCAGCCAGGTGGTTAATAGGAGAGCAGAGCTTATACACGGTTCTGGGGATGCTTGCATCAACATGGTCATACTCCTGTTATCTTGTGTCTAATATGAGGCACAATATATTGTAGCCAATGGCAGGGTGGCGCACTAAAACATGCTGGACTCCTCAGAGCACGGGTAAATTGGGCAATAAATTATCCTGCACACCACAACAAATCAAAGGGGAAGAGGGAGGTCCATGGCTTGAGAGCCGTAGGAAAGGATTGGAAGCTTGTTAAAAGAAGAGGTGATTATAACCCCCCTCTTCCTCCTTCCCTAAAGTAGATGACTGTAGACAGGCAGCTCTCTTTAGCTATCTACTCTATTGACACGATTTACGAAACTGGTGGTCACGAAACTCGTAAACTTGAATGAAAAAAGGCAGCTAAATATATTTATTCGCGTTAATATTCGTACATAAAGGAATAAAAACTTAGTTTAAGACTGTTGTAGAGGGTTTTAAGACTGGTTTAAGACTGTTGTAGAGGGATTTAAGACTGGTTTAAGACTGTTGTAGAGGGTTTTAAGCTTTATTCAATGACATTCATTCATTAACATCAATTTAGCGGTGACATTAATGCTGCTATTTGGGGAGAAATTTCTGGAATTTATTTTGTGTTGAAATATTTTTGTCAACATTGTTTGGCAATGCACGAAGGAAACTTTATAACATTAAAATAATAATTCAAATTTTCTCCCCGGAAAAGATTAACTTATTGTGCGATCAGGACGCAAAGAACTTGGCCATCTTATGCAAGTATTATTTTATTATAAATGCTTCAATTGATCCAACTTTGTTTATATTAATTATAAATGAACTACAAGTAAATATAATTCTTACACATAAATAACACATGAGCACAAATCTCTCTGAGGGAAGGGAACTATCAGGGGGAAAACGCCAAACCATTACGACTATATAGCACTGGGAAGGGTTCAGGATAAAAACATCAACCTAACACTTAAGGACTTCCTGTTACAGTTACCACATTAAACAACTGACACGTAATGTGTCGTTACTATTGGCACTATAACCAGCCAACCAACACCTATGGGGGGTGTCTTGTCATAGGTGGTAGGTTGACTCCACGACGTGCAGTCTAATAACCCATTGACACCTGAAATATTTACAGGTGTCACAGGCCTCTGAGGAACTCACAAGTGCCACAAACCCTTCAGAGATTCACCGGTGTCACATATAACGTCAACACTTACTTTATTTTCAGATGTGTGGGTTGGGTGTCCATAAATAATAATAATAATAATAATAATATTATTATTATTATTATTATTATTATTATTACTATTATTATTATTATTATTATTATTATTATTTTAATATACAGACGAACATAGTACGGTGATTGAATAGTTGTTAAATTAAATGCATCTTTATTGTCACCAGACCACACACTAGAAGGTGAAGGGACGACGACAGTTTCGGTCCGTCCTGGACCATTTCTCAAGTCGATTGTGGTCGTCGTCGTCCCTAGACCTTCTAGTGTGTGGTCTGGTCAACATACTCTAGCCACGTTATTGTGACTCATCGCCTACATATGCATATTTATTAATGACACTAGTACGCAGAGCTACGCTACTTTCCCTGACTACATATCCAGGATTGCGCTTGGATGCATTCTTGTGCTCTCAAAGTTACACAATATCTAATACTAGTAATAATGATACATCCGGAATCCAACCCGTTGCACAAGTGGTTCACCACCAGGTGATGTATTGATCCAGGCAGGCCCTTGGTGTACGTCAACACATGAGCAGGAATACCTGTTCGCCAACACCTGCGTGAGAATTACACGGATATTCAGGCATTGCAATAATTAAAGTATTCCATAATTTGTTTTATTAAACTATGAAACATTAATTGTCACATACGCTTGATTAAATATTGAAATTATCACCTTGAATTCGAACTATAATAATGGAAATTGAATTGCATATATTTTTTGCATTATGCTAATCTATATAAATAAATAAATAAATAACACACACACACACACACACACACACACACACACACACACACATATATATATATATATATATATATATATATATATATATATATATATATATATATTTTCAAAGACTTCACAAATACACAACTGATTAGAACTTGCGTTTCCCTGATTTTATATCTACATTTGAGTATCCTCAAATGCTATATATACTCAAATGTATTTGAGTATATATCCTCTAATGCCACATCATCCTTCCCACCTTACTCAAATGTAAAGCCACATCACCCTTCCCACCTCACTCAAATATATATATATATATATATATATGAATATATATATCAGGACAGCTCCTTTCCCAGCTCTTTCTCCTAACTAACTGAATTCCAAGCTCTTAGATGTTACTTATCTATCTTACAATTTATGGAAACTAGAGCGACATTTGTAATTTATAATTATAAAATCTCGTTTAGATTTATTGAAAAAAAGAGTAGGTCGCATCCAGTGGATGGTGGCTCTCGACACAACCTACATCTATCGAAAGAATCGACTATAACCTTTCTGGAAATCATGTACCTGATGTAAATGAGGAAAACTTTCTGCTCCCAAAACAAAAAGTTTGTAGTATTCATATTTTATTTGCTTCAAACTGAAAATATTTGTTACCTAATAAGTAAACAAATTAGTTAATTCCCCTTAGTAATTCAATAAATAGATCTGAACATTTGTGTTTATCAGTGTTATGTTAATCTCACTTCTGCAGAATAGATCAAAAGTTGAAGATAATATTATGTTTTCCCCTGTTTTCTCTGGAGTTGTCTCTGCCGTTGTCTTTGTTGTTGTCTTTGCCGTTGTCTCTGCCGTTGTCTCTGGAGTTCGAACGGGATAGAGCAACGGAACCCCTACACGGTGCTGAAAGAATGAAGACCAAGCTTCATCTCTACAGAACTTGCTAAATATTATTCATTTTTTTTAATTAAAATCCATGAAAAGCTTCATTAAAAAAGAGAAAAAACAAAGCTTGAATTCTAGCATTTTTTAATATTTTTTCTGTTTGTATTATTATTTATTTAGTTATTTATTTTAATTGTTTGAATATAACAAATAACATTAAAATTTAATGATAAATTTGATTTGTTTATTTTTAAATATGCGAATTTATGATATATAGTTCATAGTTTAAATGTTAAAAGGTTTTATACTGTTTAATGTTTATCCACACACACACACGCACACACACACACACACACACACACACACACACACACACACACACACACACACACACACACACACACACACACACACACACACACACACACACACACACACGCACACTCCCCTCTACCCAAAGCCCCATATTTTTACCCTCTCCTTTTCCCCTTTTCCACCCTTTTTCCTCTCCCCTTCCTCTCCCGCTCTTTTCTCTTACTCCCTCATTTTCTCACCCTCCCTCTCCCTCTCTCCCCATTTCCCTACCCCCCTTACCCTACCAGCTCGATCAGACAGACATTTCATATATATATATATATATATATATATATATATATATATATATATATATATATATATATATATATATATATATATATGTATACCCACCTACACATGGATCTCTATCCACCCTTCTCCTCCACGTCCCTCTTCTCTGACCCTCCCCTCGTCCATCTCCATTACGCCTCTCCCTCCATCCTGTTTTTCTGGAAAGTAACGTCCCTATGGGAATAGTTGTCTCATAATCTCTTGCTAAGATCGTTTTATAATTAGTCCATTAAAAATGGGTATAAACCTTACTAATATCTATGTTATATGGCTTGTTAATTTGTATAAAAGAATATTGTTCAGAAAATTCTTACTAAGGTGATTGGAAGAGGTCTTCTTCAATCACAATTTATAAATGAATGCATAATTATGCAAAAAAAGAGTGGAGAAAGTAATTGTAGAGCTCCAGGTACTTAATACCAACAATGTATAACACCTTATCATAAGCTACGGGGGTTTGTAGAGAAGTTTTTAACGGGAATTCCGAAGTAAACAATACAGCTGATGCCATCTATTGGCAGGAAAATTGACTATCAACAGATTACGTTAGCAGCAGGCCATAAGATACAGCTGATGCCCTCTATTGGCAGAACATTGCACTATTAACGGGCCAACAGCAGCCCGTAAGGCGGGGTTTTATGCTGAATGGAACATTCCCGAGCTTGCATTTCATTTAATGAAACTCTTTGTTGACATTCAACGCAACAGCCAATCACAGGAAGGAATGACCTATTTGCTGATCACACTTAATAATATCTCTGGTGTTCAGCACACTATCCCGCTTATAACATTCTCTTGCAACATTAATCTACCAATAAAGTTAACGATTCTGCAAATTGTCACTTAATAATTAAGTAATAATTATTTATGCAGGATATAATAGTTGTTATACAAATATATCTGTCCTCAGGCAAGGCTCGTCCAAGTGGCGACCGAACCCAAAAACGCATTCAGAAATTTTAACGTAATGCTATTAATTGTTTTTATCAATTATAAGTTAATATTATTGCAAAATGGAATCCGCTGTATAGTTAGGCATAACTTATATTATGTGGTTAGGTTCTCTTTGCCATTATTGGTATTTGCAACACGCGGTTGAAGCATTTAGAGAAGTAGCATTCGAGCAGAGGCCGTGAACGAAGCACTACTCCAAAAAAATCAACCCGTCCTCATCAACAAATTCCAAATGCTCGCTAATCTAGCGACCATTATGTCGACGAGCACAGGGAGCCGGTCGGCCGAGCGGACAGCACGGCCGACTTGTGATCCTGTGGTCCCGGGGTCGATCCCGGGCGCCGGCGAGAAACAATGGGCAGAGTTTCTTTCATCCTATGCCCCTGTTACCTAGCAGTAAAATAGGTACCTGGGTGTTAGTCAGCTGTCACGGGCTGCATCCTGGGGTGGAGGCCTGGTCGAGGACCGGGCCGCGGGGACACTTAAGCCCCGATATCATCTCAAGATAACCATACCCCCTTGTTTATGAGGGGGTTTGGTCGCTAGATTAACGAGCATACATACATTAAAAACACAGCCATCAACATAGCACGACACAGTCTGCAACATACACAGTGAACATGCAAACACCCCGCAGGCAGTCTGAGCAACAGGTGCAAGGGTCTGACGCGGGAAGCAATCCGTCATTTGTGTGATCAATGCCTCGAGTGGGCTTATCCGCTTTATATTTTAACTTGTGCAACAATTGCTCAACTTCACACTAACATCCCTGTACTACTCCTCTGCTTCTCCACCATGTCGCTCAGCATTGTAATTTGTTTGAACTAAATAAATTTCATATCATCTCAGTTTGGTCACTATGTATCTTATGTATATCAACTCTATAGTCATACTGGCTATATTATATACATACTCCTCGAGATGTGTATCGATATTTCACAGTGCATTTTTTTCTGAACAATAGTCAAGACGAAAGTTCACTTGCTAGTTTGTTAGTAACATAATGCGCTTAATAGTCCTCCAGAGGATAATAGTCCTTAATAGGATGATAATAATAATAGATAATAATAGAACAGAGGATAATAGTCCTTAATAGCCCTCCAAAGATTGATAGGCCTTAATAACCCTCCAGAGGTTGATAGCCCTTAATAACCCTCCAAAGGTTGATAGGCCTTAATAACTCTCCAAAGGTTGATAGGCCTTAATAACCCTACAAAGGTTGATAGGCCTTAATAACCCTCCAGAGGTTGATAGGCCTTAATAACCCTCCAAAGGTTGATAGGCCTTAATAACCCTCCAGAGGTTGATAGGCCTTAATAACCCTCCAGAGGTTGATAGGCCTTAATAACCCTCCAGAGGTTGATAGGCCTTAATAACCCTCCAAAGGTTGATAGGCCTTAATAACCCTCCAGAGGTTGATAGGCCTTAATAACCCTCCAAAAGTTGATAGCCTTAATAACCCTCCAGAGGATGATAGGCCTTAATAACCCTCCAGAGGTTGATAGGCCTTAACAACCTGGTAGGTACAAGGTACATCAAAACTGGATGAGTGATTGGAAAGTGCACCAAATGCTACATGGTTGGCAGGAGAGTATAACACTCCTGCATGGTAGGCAGCTGAGAGCAACCATTGCTACATGTTAGACAGAAATCACACCTTCATGGTAGGCAGGGGTCACAACTTCATGGTAGGCAGAGGTCACAACTTCATGGTAGGCAAGGGTCACAACTTCATGGTAGGTAGGGGTCACAACTTCATGGTAGGCAGAGGTCACAACTTCATGGTAGGCAGGGGTCACAACTTCATGGTAGGTAGGGGTCACAACTTCATGGTAGGCAAGGGTCACAACTTCATGGTAGGCAAGGGTCATAACTTCATGGTAGGCAGGGGGCCAGACCAGCTAACCATTGTGCAAAAGAACACGACCTAAACTCGATTTTTTTCACAATAGCAAGACAAGCCTGACGTATATATTTGTTTACCTTTTTTTAGTTTCTGTTTGGCTTTAATCATAAATAATACTTTTATATTTAATTGGAAAGTTGCAACTGTGGAAATTGGTGCAGGGTGATCATGTGTGTAAACACGCAGTAGTAATATTCCCGAGCGATGCAGTAAAATATTCATATTCAACAGTTCAACACTGGGTCAACTTTTTTATTGCAAAATTCATAAATTAATTCATTACAATAGCTTTTTACGAGCGCCTGGTTTATATCACAGGGAGAAACTGAGCTGAATTTTGTTCGTGGGGAGAGTTTAAATAGCTTCGCTCTCCCACAACATAGTTACCGAAAAAAGTGAATATTGAATCGTGTCACCCGGATCAATCAGTGTTGAGAGAACTCAACTGCGAGTGTCAGAGTGTCGAGTGTCAGGATGTCAGAATGTCCGAGTGACAGAGTGTTAGAGTGACAGAGTGTCCGAGTGACAGAGTGTTAGAGTGACAGAGTGGATGATACGTTGCTGAGTGACACAACTGTGAAAATCAGTTGAATGTACGAGGCATGTCCAATTCAGCTTAGTAGATGGGTATCCCATACAGTTTAGTAAATATTCGTCCAACACATCTGAAGGAAACACAACTTGTATCAAACACAGCTTTAAGAACCTACGAAATGTCTCCCAACGAAGCTATATATATATTAAGGTACATTAAATGGGATTACGGGTGGGGGCGCGAGGCTTACATAACGGTAGCTGAGATATTCAGGAAATTTCCAGACAGATTAGTAAACCTATTTAATTACCTTTGCTTCGTGCATGTGTTATTCACTTAACTGGAATCAATGAGTAATTATGCATGTTATAAGATAATTTGTTGATTGGGTGAAAGGTGACGTACCCAATTATATTCAAGTAGATATATTTGGATGCAATCCAAATTATATTTAACGAGGAACGATGTACACCTGGTTTTATGAAGCTGTGGCTGCTGCTGTGAACGACTGCTGGAGTGTGGTAGTGGCTGAGGGAACACTGTACACCTCATCTTATGAAGCTGTGGCTGCTGCTGTGGACGACTGCTGGAGTGTGGTAGTGGCTGAGGGAACACTGTACACCTCATCTTATGAAGCTGTGGCTGCTGCTGTGGATGACTGCTGGAGTGTGGTAGTGGCTGAGGGAACACTGTACACCTCGTCTTATGAAGCTGTGGCTGCTGCTGTGGACGACTGCTGGAGTGTGGTAGTGGCTGAGGGAACACTGTACACCTCGTCTTATGAAGCTGTGGCTGCTGCTGTGGACGACTGCTGGAGTGTGGTAGTGGCTGAGGGAACACTGTACACCTCGTCTTATGAAGCTGTGGCTGCTGCTGTGGATGACTGCTGGAGTGTGGTAGTGGCTGAGGGAACACTGTACACCTCATCTTATGAAGCTGTGGCTGCTGCTGTGGACGACTGCTGTGATGTCTGTGTTGTGAATAATGAGATCCTTCAAAACAGCTGAGGTGATCTCAGTGATAAATATTCTTCAAATCACGAATGCTTTATCGTCTGGAATATTTATATACGCTCATATTTCCTTTCAAACTAGGTCAGCTATCCGCTAAAAAAAAAGGTCAGAGATCCATTACTGCTCAAAGAGAATCAGATAAGCATTCAAAGCACTGGGACTTCATAAACACATTCAACCTTTAATCTCTGAAACGCAGACATGAGAAAAATCTTATAACCTCCACACTGAGCATACTTGAGCGACAGGTTGCATATCCGCACAACTAAATCCCGGCCAAACGAAGTAACATGATTGAAAATGTAGAATAATATTAGTTAAAAAATCCACCTGTCATATACACAATCAAGGAACATTTTAAGAACATCAGAAAGCCACGACTCTTCAAGTAAAAGTAATCAATATGTTAGATTTAAGGTACTTGTGATGCTGCATTTTTTAATAAAAATTTGAATGCATGTAATAAATTTGTAAAAAGAAGCCTTAAAATCTTTCAGTTATCATCAAGAGGTGATATTGATAACTGGTATATTCTATAATAAATGTTCAAATGCAAGTAAATTTAAAGGAAACCTGAAACTACCCATTCCAAATAAATAAAACTTAAAATCTACGCTGCAGTCTCTGATGGATTGTTTGGTCAATACTCGAAGTCATTCAGAGAGAGAGATTTACCTCAACATCTTATTATAAGGTATAACAGCTCGGAGTGAGATCTAAGGGCCGCTAATGGCCCTTAGTCCTCAGGAATGATGGATACACGAGACCTGCCCCTCCATGCTTCCCCACATACGCAGCTACATGTAAACATTAGCCCTCCTCCAACACCACATCCACTACCCTCCTGCACCACATCCATCACCCTCCTCCAACACCACATCTATCACCCTCCTCCAACACCACATCCACTGCTGACTGTTTCTCTGAAGCCTCTTCCTTTGCTGCTACCGATGGTAACAAGCAACTTGAGAAACAAAAAAGTTAAAATCATTAATATAATTCCATAAGGAATCGAATAATAATTTTTGCTTGCAGAAGCAATATTGAAAGTGATGTGCCTTGTTCTATGACCCAGGGAAACTATAATTAGTTTACAATCCTTTACAATAATAGTGTTCGTCACCTGCCATTATAGTAATTGCATTTGGTCGCTGAGTTGGGGGACACAAGCATACGGATTGAATGTTTTTTTTCTGAAATATAAAATCATTTGAATTATACGTTTTCGATTGTCGTATTGTCGCAGCTATGTACCATTGTTCATTTGACACAGCGTGATAGCTGTCTAGTATTGTATGCTTGACACATCTATTCTATGATTGACACATCGTGAGATCTGTCTAATATTGTACCCCTTGACACATCGTGAGATCTGTCTAATATTGTACCCCTTGACACATCGTGAGATCTGTCTAATATTGTACGCTCTTGGCATAGTCAAAACTCTTAGCATTGTACGCTTCAAAACAGATGTCGAAATGTAATATAAGTTCCTTAATAATAAAATTTCTCTTATTTCAGCCACGTTAATGTGACTCCTCGTCTGCACAAGAGAATTTCTCTATTGTAGTTAACTCCACCTAACATTATTGCTCATCTTTCTTCTTCTAAATTTATCGTATGTCTTTTTTATGGACGATGTTCTGTTAATATTCTCACAAAGTATCACCGTAAACATTAGATCATAAAAACATTAACGAGCAGTAAATGTTTGAGACAATCTTATGTAGTTTTAATTTCTAAATTTATAACATTATTGAGTAAGCATATTGTCAAGATTATTAGTGTAATTAATTATTTGTGTCCCTGTGCAACAAATAAGGTCTTATTGAGACTTATCAAAAGTGATTGGTTAAGTTCAACGTGGTGGCGATCTGTGCTAATGGTAGAGTACACACACACACACACACACACACACACACACATAGAGCCCAATAGGCTCAGGAATCTGTACACCAGTTGATTGACGGTTGAGAGGCGGGACCAAAGAGCCAGAGCTCAACCCCCGCAAGCACAATTAGGTGAGTACAATTAGGTGAGTACACACACACACACACACACACACACACACACACACACACACACACACACACGATTCTAAATAGAAATGGCGAAAGTAGATCAAGTCATAATGTTTCAAGTCAGGAACACCAAAACGAGGACACACAAAAACGGGTCACAAATATGTCAAAAAAACTTCCAGGTACAGGAGTTAATATGCCAAATTTTGAAGATGAAGAAGTGATTGAAACTAATAAAATCAGAAGTTAAAAGAGTAAATACAAATGCAAAAAGAAAAGAAAAGAAACAGTAAGTGCATGAACTATTAACGGTTCGCAAGGCAGTATTTTGGAATTGATTAGTAACACTGCAAGCCCATCTAGGGGAGTAGAACTAGACTAGAACACATACATTCCTCCCTGGCAATAACATAAACCTAAGTTCCCTAAGCTCCTAACTTGACCAAAGTTCTGGTTCGAATTTCCTTGACACGGACATAAATTTCAGCGTCATTTAGGACGTCAGAATCCCAATGTAATTATGAGGAGATTTCCTCTACAAAAACTTCCCAATATCAGAGGGAAGAGGACAAATGTGGTAAATGCTGCAGTAATGAAGATAGTTACACAAGTTTTCCGCCAGGGTCGCCAAAAGTCCAACAATGAACTTCACTTCTCGACAAAACTTTCCATAAAGGAAAAATGTGAATTATTTCACTCAACCAGTAAAGCGGAAACAATATTGATTCAAGAGACTAGAAAGGCTGTGCCATCCGGCAGTATGTGTTTGTAAACATGAGTTTTACCCCGTTACATGAAAGTTACGTTTGACAAATTAAAATAAAAGTAGAATTACATTAAACTGTTCCAAACTTCTTAGTATTACATATATAAAAGATATATTAAGCACATTATTCTACTATAATATTGGTAATGAAAGTAGAGAAGATCATCCTGGTGTTCTCCCTCAGTTGCGATGTTCTTGTAGCAATTTCAAGGTAATGATAGTTTTACCCTACTGTAACTTGATGCCAACTTGGGCTACTCAATCTCCTCTTCGGGAATTTTTTTTTACATGCACTCTCGACTAAGTACTGATACCTTCACTGACTCCTCTCTCACCATTTCTTAATGGTGATAATTTCATTGTTAAACCTCTCTGTGCCCTCTCTGTGCCCTCTCTGAGTGAGGGAAATGTCTCAACACTTTCTGTAACCTCTCTGAGTGTTGGTAACTTCCTAACCCTCTCTGTGCCCTCTTTGATTGGTGGTAACTTACCAACCCTCTCTCTGTGCCTTCTCTGAGCTGTAGTAACCTCAGTCTCCTTCCTTCCAGTGCCCTCTCTGTGTGAAGGGAACGTCTCAATCCCCTCTATGTGCCCTTTCTGTGTGATGGTAAGTTCACTCATCTCCCTCTTTGCACCCTATCTGAGTATGGCAACTTCTCAACCCTTTCTCTGTGCCCTCTCTGAGCGGTGGGATATTTCGCAACCCTCTCTCTCTGTACCATTTCTGAGTGGTGGTAACTTCCCGACCCTCTCTGTGCCCTTTCTGAGTGGTGGTGACTTCCCAACTCTCGCCCTCGTCTCAAAGGAGCTAATAATTTTACTTCTTCCACCAAGTTTTGAGCAAGGGTCCGCCTGGGAGGAACTTATGAGTGTTTTTGCAATAAGAGTGTGTTTGTAGAATGAGTGTGTGTCTGTAGGAGGAGTGTGTCTCGACCTGGAGTGCCTGTAATAACAGTGTGTCTATAATGGGAGTTTGTTATGAGTTTGTCTGTAATATGTGTGTTATTAAATTATGGTCTGCAAAATGAGAATGGCTCTGATATGTGTGTTTGTAAATTGAGTGCCTGTATAATGAGAGTCTCTCTAGAGTGTGTGTGTGATATGAAGATGGCGGTAGAGTGAGTGGAGGGAGTCTATAAAATGGGTGTGTTGGTACTATGAGTAAATCTGTAGTGCGAGTGTGTTTGTAGGATGAATATGTCTTTACTTTGAGTGTGTGAGTAATAAGAGTGTCTATAGAAAGCGTGTACCTGTATTATAAGTGCAGCTGTACTAAGAGTGTGTCTGTACTATGAGTACATCTATACAATGAGGGAGTCTGTAATAAAAATGTATCTGTATTACAAGTGAGTCTATTATATGTAGTTGCAAGCAGTTTAAAAGTAGCTACAATATCAGTGAGTATCTAGCATGAGTGTATCTGTGTTATCAGCATCTGCACTACAAGTGCTCGTCCCAGTGTCCCTATCTAGTGACTGTTCTTGGAACCACCACCGGTTCATCGTGACCTCACCTCAGGCCCTGCACGAGATTTGCCTGGAGCTTAGCGTAGAGATTTAAGGCACCAGGGACGACGTAAAATGTCTAATGGAGAGCGAGGATGAAAAGCAGAAGGATATTCAGCAGTATAATTGGAGAGTGGTTGGTTAACGAGTGACTAACGAGGTCAGAGCGAAGGAAGGGGGAAAAAATAATCAGGGATACAGTAGTTGAGATGTCGAAATTATTTTCCGTTTTAAAAGAATTTGATCGGGGCCAAAGATGAAAATATTAGCAGGAACCCATATGGAAACTTGAGTGGGAAGCCTGTTAGCAAGAAAGCTCTACAGTACATTAAATCGAGGGGAGGATATTGGTTGTTAGGGATGCTCAAGTACGATATATGGATAGGACCTTCTGCTCCAGAGAGGCAAGAAATTTTGTCAAGGTATATTTCCCGGAAGAAAGAGCTGGATACATAGTGGTTAGTTACAGTAATCATTATTTTATTGTGCACCCATACCTATCCTGTGGGCGGTAGTGAAACAAATTACTAAGGTACATAAAGGGGTCAGAATTGAACCCAAAAATTCATTTAGATAAACAAGTTACAGTCTTGGTGAACTAGTCGCACAGTTTAATAGTATTAATAGTAGTATTAATAGTAGTATTAATAGTAGTATTAATAGTATCAATAGTAGTAATAGTAGTGTAATAGTACTTATTAATAGTTCAGTTAATAGATTAAGTTCGAGAACGACCACACGTACAGTGGATAAAATGAGCAGTATGTAGTCGGACAATATGAAAAAGCCTACAGTCTGGCTCTGAGTAGGTGGGAACGACTTTTCTTCGATGTAGAAGCGATGAATCATGTAATACGATTGAATCGATTGATAGAAGCGATTGAATAGTGTTGATCATGTTGTGCCAAGGTTGAGGGATGGCAGAGTGGGTGACGAGAACGATTGGGAAAATATAAAGACTTGAAAATACTGCTTGAGTATTGCAATACCATTCATGTTAACGTGGGCACACACACACACACACACACACACACACACACACACACACACACACACACACACACACACACACGCACACACACACACACACACCTGCCTAGTTGTACTTGCACAGTTAAACATCTGCCATTCGACCATAATTAGTTTAATGTTGTGATTCATTTCCCTCGTTTCCTCTATAATATTTACATTTAAAACTGTGTGTGAAATTGGCTTCAGCAGCTTCCTCATCTAGTCCGTGCTACTTATTTACGACTCTAAGATTGAAAAAGTTTTTGACATCTTTGTGACTCACTAGTGTTTCCTATCATGTCTTCTCTCGCTCTCTCTCTCTCTCTCTCTCTCTCTCTCTCTCTCTCTCTCTCTCTCTCTCTCTCTCTCTCTCTCTCTCTCTCTCTCTCTCTCTCTCTCTCTCCCTCTCTCTCACGCGCGCGCGCCTGTGTGTGTGTGTGTTATACTGCAGTAATCCACACCTACCTCATATATCTAGTTTGCTGCCAGGCTCCCATGACCCACCACTCAATCCCATGACTCATTATTGGTTTCCCAGATGAAACATCGTTATTTGTGAGAATTAGTTGACAATGCGACTACACTGTGTCAGCCGGAATATTCAAACGAGACCCAAAACATAACATCATTGCGTCAATTCAAATCATATCAAATTAATAAATGGTAGAGCATTTGTAATTGAAAAAGTTTACATAAAAAAGCAGAGTAAGTTACTTGAAAAGTGTGAAATGCCATACTTGAGATCAACATCAGAGTTACGAGAAAATAGGTCAAACATGGCATCTGTTGTTTATCTTTTTTTCTGTGGTCAAGAGTGGACTCCTTTTTTTAAGATTTTTGTTGAACTACACATACTGTAACTAGCAGATCAAGAAGATTTTGCTTAAAACTGCATTCCTACCACCTTTATATCTGCAGTTATCGAGTTCACTGACTCGATACTTTCATTACAACATATACATTCCTATGTTATTGCATATTTGTCCTTATCTCTTTCCTTAGAAGGATTTTCACCAAAAAAATTAAATAATCTAATTACATGTTCAACAACTTTTAAACCACAAACAACATAGATAAACAATTAATAACTACCCCTCCAAAAATCTGTCATTTCGTCCACAGCAGGAAGGCGGACTCGTCAGTTTAGCCTCACCCAACTTTCCAACATGAAACATGCGGATGTCATCGCCTGGTCGGGGTCAGCCCAAGTATCATGCTTTAATAAATGTTTGGTATCTATTGCGTTCCACCACCCCTGCGATTTTCCTGAAGTTTGATATAAAATATGAGATGTGTTTTCCGTAGAGTTTTGGTGCTTACTCCTGCCCGCGCAGTCTCTTGGTTTACATGACAATGATGAACATGAGTTAATTCGAGTTACTGTATTACATTTTCAGAGAGAGAGAGAGAGAGGGAGAGAGAGAGGAGAGAGAGAGAGAGAGAGAGAGAGAGAGAGAGAGAGAGAGAGAGAGAGAGAGAGAGAGAGAGAGAGACAGACAGACAGACAGACAGACAGACAGACAGACAGACAGAGAGGGTTGGAGGTACATGGGGAGAGGTAAGAAGAGGAGACAAAGATAGAGAAGGGGGAGAAGAGAAAAAGGGGAAGAAAGAAAAATGGAAATGAAGATGATAGAGGGACGTGCAGATGAGAGGGAAAGATAAGGAAAAGATAATGGGAAGAGGTGAGAGAGGGAGGAGAGGTGAGAGAGGGGGAGAGGTGAGAGAGGGGGAGTGGTGAGAGAGGGGGAAAGAGAGGTTCTAGTAATTACTTTCATCCCTGACGTGCTCTGATATTGGTGTTCTCTCAGTGATGAGTTCCATCCTCTGATGACTGCAGAAGTTTGATGCTTTGAAGATTACAGCACCTCGATACTCTGATGACTGTTCCTGTTCGATATTCTGCACAATACAACAGTTTCATACTCTGCTGACTACAGTTGTTTACTTATTATATCAGTAAGAGTGAATGTCTGCTTGCTTGCTTGCCTGTCTGTCCAAGGTAGGAGGCCAGACACTTATACCTCACTTCACCCAACTTTCAGAGATGAAGATTGTGGAATAAGGGGGTGTTATAGGTCAGTCCGGGTCGGCTCTAGTGCCACATTTTTAGAAATTTCGACTTCTATACCCGATCCACCCATACTCCTCCAGTCCCTACATCGTACCTCACAAGAGAACATTAAATATATTCCCACCTAAACATATACATCTCACCATATATACACATACACCTCAACATATATACACACATACACCTCACCATACATACACTCACACCATAATAAACACTTCCTGTCATACAACAAAATAGACCAATGAAATCACGACTTGACGTACATTCATTTCTCCAGGAAATTATGTTTCATGTTCAGTTCGTTAACAATATCCCTTAATAAACTGACTTAGAACGCATGTATAACTGCTGAACCATTCAGATTAAATTCGAGGTACTAAAAGCCGTCATCTTATTCACGCACTTCTTCCTGTTTCATGGAAGTTTAATATTAAAGAATCTCTGAGACGCTGAAAACCCGCAAGAAGTCAACACATTTATTAATTTTTTTCAAAAATGGTCGGATTTTCATGCCTCGCAGCTAGACTAATGAGCGAGGATATTACGGAACAGAAATATATATACATCATTTAATTATTTTCAACTCTGCAAAGGTGATTTTTGCTCTCTCTTTGTG
Organism: Procambarus clarkii; assembly: GCF_040958095.1. NCBI lineage: Eukaryota > Metazoa > Arthropoda > Malacostraca > Decapoda > Cambaridae > Procambarus > Procambarus clarkii. Next base: position 8,354,327 of record NC_091164.1, read on the forward strand.
AATATATGAGTGTATGTATGTGTATGTGCATGCATATATATAATTGTATGCGTGTATGCTTCCTCTTTGACATGTAGTCTAGACTCAAGTTAATTCAGCATATTATATTTTTTTAATTTTGTAATATACAAAATGATCAGAGAAAGAGATAGTGAGTGATTAATTATGTATATAGACGGTAAATAACCAGTGAATAATACACAACATACAATGTAATCACAGTAACTGAATTTATCTAGGAGTAAATGCTAGAGCCATGTAATGGAATGGAACACTCGTCTCTGGACTCTCTTTAAACACTGAATAATTAATATTAAGCTGTTCTAGATAAGGATTTGTTACTATCACATTGTATCATATTAACATCACCACTAATTGTCTTGTTATATAAATACTAGACGTGTTCCTGACAGTGTCTGCGTCGCCACCATATACCTTTAAAGTCTTGGGTGTCTCCATGATACAAAACTGCAATCAGAACGTGCTTTATGTAGGTCAATATTATGAAAAGCTAAAGACTTTTTCATTCAATTTTCTGGATATAAATAAATATGAGCATCTTTACGTATCTGGCCGGTGCATCGTATGCCCATTTATTACAACTAATCCATTACATTTCAACTAACGTTGGTCCTCCATTACAACTAATATCCAAGTACAAAATAAGAAGCAATGTAGCAAAGATAACAAGAGAGTGGATCGAAGCGAGAGTGAATAGCAAATCGCCTCGCAAAACCATTCCACATTGGCTAAGATGATCCATTTTACCGATAACAATTCAGAAAACGATAAAGCCCCTACTTTCCCCGATATCAGTCGTTTTATCTGTGGCCACCGACGACAGCCAAGGGCTTCGTCTTGCAAGACATTACCTGAGTCTTGGAATAAAGTTAATATCTGAGTGGTTTCTCAGGGTTGATTAATGATCAATTGTTAAGAAAAGACAATATTTTGCGTTGTTTCTTAGCTCTTATAATTGACTATTCATTTACAAATTTTTGGGGGAAAATAAAGATCCTTCAATCAGAATCTAAGTGTTTTAGAAGTACTGATACTTTGCAATAAGATTTATTTACGCAAAACATTATTTTTCAGCGTGCATGTAAGTATATATTTCTCGAGTTAAAACACAACTGAAGAAAATCCTCCTCTGCAAAAAGATGGACCTTGACCAAGCCTCTTTACTCCGTCCTCAATATGTGTGTTAGGGACAAACTTTTGTGCCGAATGTTCGGAAAAAAGTTTTAATATGAAGGTCTTTTTTTTGCGTCTTTTGTGTTGTTATCTTCCCTTCCATCCTGTCAATAACAGGAAAAAGAGATCGTCAAGCTTAGCATTAAATCTATGTTTCGTGTGTAAATTTATTTAATCCTGAAAGTAATGAAAAGAAAAATGTAGTTCATCTTATAGATTGGAACTTATGAAAAAATAATTATCTACACATTTCAGAGTTAAACATTCATTGATAAATAATATTTTTAGGATTTAATATATCATAAATTATTTATATTAGTCATAATATATCATAAATAATATATTAATCTTAATATACGTTGAAAAATTATATATTAGTCATAATAAAAAAAACTGAGTGCCAGTTTATCACTAAAAAGCGTACCAAAAGATGCGGTATCCTTATGTATGTGTATATATATATATATATATATATATATATATATATATATATATATATATAACAAACAGTAAACATAATGACTAACTTACTAACAAGTCCTGTTAATTGACAAATGTATTACTTAAATCAAATAATAATGACAGAGACTTCCTAGTCTATAAGGAAATAGACTGCCTACAAAATTTCTAATGGAATTGAGAGGGTTGATAGCGACAAATTATTTGGAATAAGTGAAAAATTAACACGGGGACTCGGGGCACAAAATCACTGCCTATATAAATTCCCAAATAAGCAAGAGAGAGAGAGAGAGATATTATAAATACTTTATTGTTCAATGCTAGAATGGTAAAGGAATGCGAAAAAAACAGGTGTTTGAAGGTTGAGATAATCTGTTGACCACCTTGTCAAGGTTCAGAGGCGGGACCAAGGAGCTGAAGCTTAGCCCTTGCAAAGCACTGCCTCTGGAGCCTGCCACCACCCGTCTCTCACACCTGTCCACGCCCTGTCTCTCCCACTGTCTACCAAGCACCTAGTGTGCCACAGACCACACAGAACACCTGATGTGCCCCAGACCATACAGAACACCTGATGTGCCCCAGACCATACAGAACACCTGATGTGCTACAGACCATACAAAACACCTGATGTGCTCAGACCAAACAAAACATCTAGTGTGTTTTAAATCACTTTCATAGCTCCACAAAAGTACCCCACCAAATAACGCTCGTTAAAAATAATAATGTGTCCCTTAAATAATTGCAGTCTGTTAACAGCTACGTAACTCTCACTCTCGATGTAGAAATACATTTTACTCGTAGGATTTTATGGCGTATTAAACTTTTTGAGGCTTCGTAATTTAATTGTTAAACAATGTGATATTTGTCTGGGATGGAAGAGTTGCTTTACACGCTCACGTAACGCTACGTGATAAGCCGCCCTAGGAAACTAACTCTTTTTCGATAGGGAGGTCAATTATATATATATATTTTTAACTCACTCTTATTTCGTCTTTTTTTGTCATACATAGCCTTTATTATATAATAAAAATAATATCATAATCATTGCCACAAGCATTTAAAAATATAGACTTGGGAAAAAAAAGATATGTTTTTGTTGGGTAATTTTTAAATGTATTCGGTGAAAGTAGTTTGGTGTGGAAGTAAAGTTGGAGATAATTACTCATTCATTTCACAGGTGGGAATATTCCGAAGCTAAATTTGATCATTCCAGGCAGGTATCTGAATGTGTCAGCAAGCGTGTGTCTCAGTGTGAGAGCAGGTGTGTGTCTCAGTGTGACAGCAGGCGTGTGTCTCAGTGTGAGAGCAGGCGTGTGTCTCAGTGGCACACCTCTATTCGGGAATAGAGGTGACATAAGCAGAAGGTCAAGATGGATAAGAGGATTCGACCCAGGGTAGCAGGCGGCACATACAGACCCGCGCCTGTGACAGGTAAGTCTACTACGGGCTAACCCATAGCCCGTGCTACTTGGAACTTTTTGTTCAGAGTAGATGAATCTAAAAAATAACAAGCAGCCTCATTGGACGCTGAGATGTATGTCTCGACCTAATCACACACTCAGACCTTGACAAATCACTCAGGAGAGTGCGAAGACATGGTGTATTTTCTTTACATAAATTTCACAAACATAAAAGTGTGGGTTTTTATCCTATGGAAATTATTATTTGGTAAACATTTGTGTTCACTGATTGATTGACATTTTTCTTTCAGCTTTAAAGGGCTCATAAAAGTAACTTTCGGAAATTCCTTTTATCACGAAAAGACAAAAAAAAAGGGAACACACACACACGCGAGCGCAGGCGCACCCGACATGGCAAGCGCATATGGGAGTTTGTTTATGTGAAGTAAAAAAATTTATGAATATGTTTGTGAGCTTCAGAAAAGGAAGATAAGCAGACGAGTGAGAGTATATCATGCCTATGTTGAAAGACTGGACGCTCCAAGACTGTAAAAATACTGGTGAAGGACATAACTTAGACGAGCCTGCCAACATGGTCACGGGTCAGATAGGGTGTTGAGTCTTGCTTCCCCCCTCCCCCCCCCTCTCTCTCTCTCTCTCTCTCTCTCTCTCTCTCTCTCTCTCTCTCTCTCTCTCTCTCTCTCTCTCTCTCTCTCTCTCTCTCTCTCTCTCAGAACACGTAATATTAAACAGAGCTTAAAAAAAACTGCTCAAAAACTATCAGGAAAAGAAAAACTGCTCTTTCAGATATGCAATTGGCATGTGCAAGACTTAGGAGTCAGTGGGAGGGTGGTGGGTGATGGGAACTTGTTCTGGTGGATGAGCCGGGGAAGAAGAGGGAACTAGACAGGACCCATGGTGGATGGCGTTGTTGACATCTTCAAAAATTACGGATTTTCACTACTATGAGCAAAGTATGGCGAGTAAAAAAGTCTATTAATTTTCTCTACATCAGTGTAAAATGTTTGACTATACTGTAAGAAGAGGGATTATTATTGGGCAATGGGTTTATTATTTGTGGCATGGTGTTCTCTCTTGAGTTGTATTGACTCCATCCCGGCCATGTTGGCCACGTACAATGACGGTGTGAAGTTGTGTCAGGCTAAACCCAAGCGTTTGACCTCATGCCTTGGACAAACAGACGTTCTCTGTTTTCACACACACACACACACACACACACACACACACACACACACACACACACACACACTGGAGTTTAACACCAGTAAATGTAAAGTTATGGAAATGGGATCAGGTGACAGGAGACCAAAGGGACAGTACACAATGAAGGGGAACAGCCTACCTGTAACGATTCGAGAAAGAGACCTGGGAGTGGATGTGACACCTAATCTAACTCCTGAGGCACATATAAATAGGATAACGACAGCAGCGTACTCTACACTGGCGAAAATTAGAACTTCATTCAGAAACCTAAATGAGGAAGCTTTTAGGGCGCTTTACACTGCCTACGTGAGACCCGTCTTAGAGTATGCCGCGCCATCATGGAGCCCCCACCAGAAGAAACACATAAAGAAACTGGAGAAGGTTCAGAGGTTTGCGACGAGGCTTGTCCCAGAGCTACGAGGGATGGGATATGAAGAGCGGCTGAAGGAACTGAACCTTACGACACTAGAGAAAAGAAGGGAGAGAGGAGATATGATAGGGACATATAAAATACTCAGGGGAATTGACAAAGTGGAAATAGATCAAATGTTCACACGTAATAATAACAGAACGAGGGGACATGGGTGGAAACTGGAAACTCAGATGAGTCACAAAAATGTTAGGAAGTTTTCTTTTAGCGTGAGAGTAGTAGAAAAATGGAATGCACTTGAGGAACAGGTTGTGGAAGCAAATACTATTCATACTTTTAAAACTAGGTATGATAGGGAAATGGGACACGAGTCATTGCTGTAAACAACCGATAGCTAGAAAGGCGGGATCCAAGAGTCAATGCTCGATCCTGCAAGCACATATAGGTGAGTACATATAGGTGAGTACACACACACACACATACACACACACACACACACACACACACACACACACACACATACACACACACACACACACACACACACACACACACACACACACACACACACACACACACACACACACACACATATATATATATATATATATATATATATATATATATATATATATATATATAACACACACACACACACACACACACACACACACACACACACACACACACACACACACACACACACACACACACACACACACATATATATATATATATATATATATATTAGTATATTTTGGTAGCAGTCTTTCCTGTAGACATATTTTATTAAATATGACCGAAAAAGTAAGATTAATAATTCTAACACGAATTTTCTCAATCTTTCGTACATTATGCTTCACTGTTGGAGGTAAATCAAAAATCACTTCTCCAAAATTCATTTTTATTTCTAGTCTGACGCGACACGGGCGCGTTTCGTAAAACTTATTACATTTTCAAAGACTTCACAAATACACAACTGATTAGAACTTGCGTTTCCCTGATTTTATATCTACATTTGAGTGAGGTGGGAAGGGTGATGTGGCATTACATTTGAGTAAGGTGGGAAGGATGATGTGGCATTAGAGGATATTAATAGGGTATTAAAAGTATCAACACAAGACAGAACACGAAACAATGGATATTGAATAGAAGTGTTTGTAGAAAGCCTATTGGTCCATATTTCTTGATGCTTCTATATTGGAGCGGAGTCTTGAGGTGGGTAGAATATAGTTGTGCAATAATTGGCTGTTGATTGCTGGTGTTGACTTCTTGATGTGTAGTGCCTCGCAAACGTCGAGCCGCCTGCTATCGCTGTATCTATCGATGATTTCTGTGTTGTTTACTAGGATTTCTCTGGCGATGGTTTGGTTATGGGAAGAGATTATATGTTCCTTAATGGAGCCCTGTTGTTTATGCATCGTTAAACGCCTAGAAAGAGATGTTGTTGTCTTGCCTATATACTGGGTTTTTTGGAGCTTACAGTCCCCAAGTGGGCATTTGAAGGCATAGACGACGTTAGTCTCTTTTAAAGCGTTCTGTTTCGTGTCTGGAGAGTTTCTCATGAGTAGGCTGGCCGTTTTTCTGGTTTTATAGTAAATCGTCAGTTGTATCCTCTGATTGCCACATCATCCTTCCCACCTTACTCAAATGTAATGCCACATCACCCTTCCCACCTCACTCAAATGTAGATATAAAATCAGGGAAACGCAAGTTCTAATCAGTTGTGTATTTGTGAAGTCTTTGAAAATGTAATAAGTTTTACGAAACGCGCCCGTGTCGCGTCAGACTAGAAATAAAAATGAATTTTGGAGAAGTGATTTTTGATTTACCTCCAACAGTGAAGCATAATGTACGAAAGATTGAGAAAATTCGTGTTAGAATTATTAATCTTACTTTTTCGGTCATATTTAATAAAATATATATATATATATATATATATATATATATATATATATATATATATATATATATATATATGATAAACAGTTTGTTTAAAATATTATTCAAAAAATTACAAGAATCCAGGCAAAAATACTATTAAAAAATAACGGAGACTACTTTTCAAGATAATAATCACGAACCAAATATTATGACTTTTCCTATGACGAATGAGAAGCACTGGAATTCGTTTAGTTACACATTGCATCAATGAAAACAAAGATAAAAGTAACTGAAGAATGTCAATGTCATGGTTTGTTTTATTGACCTGTAAATGGGAACAATATGAACATTTCCAGATAATGAGCTGTGTCTCTGTTTGAACGATCATTACTAAAAATGTTCACGAATCTACTTCTGAGAGAACATTTTGTTTAAGCAATCAAAGTGATTTCAAAGGCAATTTAAAAATAATAATTTATTGTCAGATTATATCTAAACGTGACATGAACTCACACATTAGATTCGTATCAAAATACTGAAATGGTATACATAATATATTTATACGGTATTATATATATACACAAGTTTAATCTGAATCATATTAAACAAGGCTTCATTATTTTGAGTTTTTCGTTTGACAAACTTCACATACGAGTTTGATCATAATATTTGTTTACTAAATTCTCCACTATGATTGAGCCTAATCACTTGGACTAATCGATATACATAGGACTAATCGGTATACATGACCTTGGACGATCGAAGTTCGATCCCCCAATAGTCCAAATGGTATGGGCACCGTTCCCCTTCCAGGTACTACGTAATTTCACAACAAGCCCACACAACGAAATTACAAAGTTACTTTTACCGTCGTTACAACCCTGTAGTTAGGTTATATGTGTTTGCCGGGCTACAATACAGTTATTGTCTAACTCTCAACTTTCTTAAAAATGTAGCTGTTATGCCTTCATAAACCTGAAGCACTGTCCGGCGAGTGACTTTTATGTCCATTATCCTCTCCGGCCCTGGGAAAGGGGGAGAAAGTCCGGCATGGAGAAAGGGGGAGAATGTCTCCCCAAGTGAAGTGAATGTTTACGTTTGGTGTAAGTCATGGTAAATGTCGCACGGTTTTGTTTCGTGTAAAAGTCTTGGTTGCTGTTATGGTCGACGTCGTCGGCTGACAACCCAGGGTCCGTGGTTCGATTTCTACGGTTGTTATAGAGACGGTTGGGCCACGTTTCCTTCTACCTGATTCTTTTGGTCTGGTAGCGAAGAGACACCTGGAAGCAAGGCAATATTTGCGGGTTGTCATTAGTTGTGTAATATAATCGTATTATAATCTCACATTACCTTTGATTTCTTATATATAGTAAAGTAGTGGAGATATCCGGTGGTGCCTGGGTCTCTGTTCCTTTTCCCTCTCTTTCTCCTTTCCTCTTTCCCCCTCCCATTCTCACTACCGTGCTTTCTCTCCCAGTGAGCAACACATGTTCGGGGAATGTTGAATCCTAATGACGAGCATTAGGACTCATGCAAATAACAAATTATCAGTGAGTTCATCTACTGAATACCACTAACAAGCAGGGCTATTGATATACGCTAGCCTATCACAATCGACTTGATAAAGGTCCAGGACCGACCGACACGTCGTCGTCTCCTCGTCTTCTGGTGTGTGGTTTTGTCATCATATCTTCAGCCACGTTATTATGACACATCGTCTGCAAACTTGAGTAGAACTTTAAATAATGTCTCATCTTCTCTTCAACTTTTGGTGTTGAGGGAGGAGATAATGATGAGACGCTGAGTGGGATCATTAGGTGAGCATGAGGAGGGGAGGTGGTCCGTGGAACGAGCATCACTACAGCACGCGCCTATGCTCCAGTTCCTGCCAGCAACCAGGGTCATCCTTGCACTCCAACACGCACACACACACTCGCTTTCTTCACCCCGGTCTGTATATATACGCTGTTTATTATTTTATTTATTTTCTCCTGAGATTCGTGAAAAGTGAACAAAATTTGGGGTTTACAGTTGATGTTTCCATAAACACCAACAAACTCAAATTCAAACACACACACACATACACACTTACTTCTGGGGCAAAAAAATCATTTTGGAACATGCCTCATATATATCTATTTATTGTTGAGTTCGCTTCACTGTACAACAAAAATATATCTCTGTAGCATCAAGTATGTGCATATTTTTATCCATTAGTAAAGTTAGTCAAAGTTGAGAACATATTTAAGTCCTCCACTTCTATATTTAATGAGCGTTTACATATATATACCTCGGCTGTGTCAAGACGAGAGCACGCACTGACCATCCTACTTCCACCATCAGCCATAAATAACGCAAGTGAACGACTCCCAACATAAGCTGTTGGGCCAAGATGACTGACATGTCCCACAACTAAAATTGAAAGCCGAGACATGGGAGGTAATATATATATGTATATATATATATATATATATATATATATATATATATATATATATATATATATATATATATATATATATATATATATATATATATATATATATATATATATATATATAAAATATGACCCCTGTCGAAAAAACTCTCACCAGCAGGATGTTGCATATTCAAAAGTAATTTCTTTCTTGAACGTCTCGTGTGAACGTAGCCTTTGATGTCTGCAGCAAGTCATCTCCATAGCCAACGACGGAGAAAGATCTTGTCTGCACACATAGCCTAAAAGTCAACGTCTTATGTCTTAAAATGTAAGCATATCGTATTCTTGTCCTATTGCTCCTTGTAAAATAATTTATTACAAAAATAAATAACGAAAATCCAACTAGAGCTCAAAGCCTATTAGTGATATTGAATAAAACTAGTTAAAAACGAACAGTTTTGTAAATGTTTAATCAGTTCCAGCTTAGTTGGCACTTAGCCAGCTGAGAAGACATTTAGCCAACTGAGCAGGCACTTAGCCAGCTGAGCAGGCACTTAGCCAGCTGAGCAGGCACTTAGCCAGCTGAGCAGGCACTTAGCCAGCTGAGTAGGCGCTTAGCCAGCTGAGCAGGCACTTAGCCAGCTGAGCAGGCACTTAGCCAGCTGAGTAGACATTTAGCCAGCTGAGCAGGCACTTAGCCAGCTGAGCAGGCACTTAGCCAGCTGAGTAGACATTTAGCCAGCTGAGCAGGCACTTAGCCAGCTGAGTAGACATTTAGCCAGCTGAGCAGGCACTTCCGGATAGAGATTACAACGCTTTCTGAATATATTTTCGTTCAGTTATCACTTGTATAAATTATTTTAACAGCGCCAGAATATTATATATGTCAACATGATTATCACCTCAATGGAATGAAATTTATATCAAGATGCCAGTTATTGAAGACAGATAAATATTTAATGTCACTGTCGTCGTGTATTTCTTGACCTCATTGAGTGATATATGTTGACCAAACCACACACTAGAAGATGAGGAGACGACGACGTTTCGGTCTGTCCTGCACCATTATCAAATCCTCATGTTTTTGTAGATGTGATTGACAGGTAAATCTGAAAAAGAGAGTAGAGAGAAATAAGCAGAGCAAGACAGAGGAAGACCAGCAAACAGAAGGAGAGAAAGTTCACACCTTACACTAAGGAGAATGAAATGAAGGTATTAGTTATATATCCGCTGGTGAAGAAGTCACTCAGGCGAAGTATTGGAATGCGTCATGTCGTTCCAGATAAGGAAATTTTATGCGCTGAAGAAAACGCCCCGGAAGGATTTCCAAAGGATGAAAGGGTTTTCTTTATGAGTTGTGGAATTAATTTAATCGAGTTTTCATTGAAATGGAAATCATGTATTATGATTTTTTATGCAGAAGTTTGGCTTAATTCATCCCAAGTTGCGTGTACTTGGCGGTGACGGGACGCGTAGGAGACGTCTTTTCTGGGGGATTTTTTTTTTGTTATATCCCGCTGCAGAGTTTATTTCACAGTGGAGAAGAATGACGATATTTATTCTATTACTGAAAGATTTACAAAATTAATTATACCTGTATTCCCAATAATTAAAACGGGGCATGTACTTTAAAAAGTAAAGCAGTGTCATAATAATAATTAAAGCAGGAACTTTTAAGGTTGGCAGGAACACGAAAGCAATAGATCACTAGGAACTCTAAATGACCCGACCAAGATTCGAACCCTTGACGTTCAGGATCACCCCCCAAACGTACACAGTACCGTGACCACCACACCATTGATCGTCTCATATAAATTAAAATATAAAATATGTCTTATTATATTGTGTTATTATATCATCTTAAAAATATAAGATGATCAATGGTGCAGTGGTCACTGTACTGTATACGTTACGGGTGATCCTGGACATCAAGGGTACCAAAATATTAATAATAATAATAATAATGGTAATAATAATAATAATAATAATAATAATAATAATAATAATAATAATAGTAATAATAATAATAATAATAATAATAATAATAATAATAATAATAATATTTTATTCAGGAAAAGTACATATATAGATGCGAAGTTACAAATATAATGGTGGATTAATAGATAAAGCTAGTACATACAATACCTAAAGCCACTAATACGAATAGCATTTCGGGCAAGGTGTGGAGGACAAAAACACTTAGACTAAAACATAACAGTAATTGGGAGTAAAGTATAAATTGTGTTCAAAAAAAGAAAAAAAAGGGGGGAGGAACATGGCAGAAATCAGCAATTGTACAAGTTGGTCAACAAACAGCATTGTTTAGAAGTAAGACATGGGTTGACATTTATTGGGGTAAGTTAGGTTACATGGAGTTAATTAATTAGTACTTAGTTCTACTCATAAACTGGTTGAGAGAGGCACAGCCTTTCACATGATTGGGGAGGTCATTCCACATTCTGCGTCCCTTGAATTGCAGAGCATTTCTAGTTTAGTTAAGTCGCACTCTTGGAATATCAAATAGGTATTTGTGTCTAATGTGATGCCCATGAGTTCTGTTACAACCCAGCGGGTATTCTTCCTATTGGGGAGTGTTGTACATGCTGCTATGGCGGTATGTCCACTCACAAGATGAGTGGCGCTGCCCAATAAACTCGCCTCTAGGGGCAAAATTTATAATTTACCACAGGATAACCATAGCCCGTGCTTCTTGCCCCGCTCCTGTGCCAGGTAAGTTACGGGCTCACCATAGCCCGTGCTACTTGGAACGTGTTCCGAGTAGCTGAATCTATAACAACAACAACAACTTAAAATTTAAAATGGACTTTATTTAGTTCAGTATTCACTGTGACATTTAGAGCAAGAGGGTCAGGAATGGAGAAAATGAAGGTTGTGTCATCAGCAAATAGAATGGGTTTGAGATGTTGAGAGGCATGAGGAAGGTCATTAAATATTTTCACAGGTTTGCGCGGAAAACAGCGGCTTGTCAAAGGTCCCTCCATTTGCCCTGATGATTTTATCGAGCTTGATCTTGAATTGCAGCAGTGTTTTGACATTTGCGGCTTCGGTGGGTAGGCTGTTCCATGGTGGTTCCATCTTTAACAAAACCATATGGTTGAGTTGAAGACGGTGTATGAAGATGTATCTATATCAAATTAGTCTTGGATTCCTTTGGGGCCATTGATTGTGTTTGTTGTGTTGTTGGCTTTGGTGTGTTAGTACTTGGGTTTTCAAGTGCAGTTTGTAGTGGCATATTTTGGTTAGCAAGGGAGAGCTAGTGTTGGCTAGAATTAGGACGACTACGCATGAGATTGCATTAGTTTGGGGTTAAATTTGCAATTTACTTGTGCGTTTTCTGTGTTAGTTCAGTGGCTGGTGTGAATGGGGTGACTGAAGGATTTATTTACAGGCTTTATTTATTTATTTATTCATTTAATATATATACAAAAAGGTACATTGGATTTATGAGAATACATAGCATGGTGCGTTCACATTTTTGTAAAGCCACTAGTACTCAAAGTGTTTCGGGCCGGTCCTTAATCTAACAGATAATATTAAGTAGATAATTTCTAAGCAAAATTAATAAAATGTTCACAGGTACATTGTAAGAAAATTTGACAAAGATTAGTAGGCACATTGATAGCTTTGATTGAAAGCTAATTGATAATTTGACAAAGATTAGTAGGATGTTCTATAAGATGATAACAACTAATTATTCAGTCAATTTGTATTTATTTATTTATTTATTTATTTATTTACTTATTTATTTATATACAAGAAGGTACAAGGTACAGGAACCAGAGAGAATACATAGCATAGTATTTACAATCTTGTAAAGCCACTAGTACGCGCAGCGTTTCGGGCAGAAGGAAGGGGGGACCAAACAAACGCAAAGTACATGCATATATATATATACACACAGACTGCCCGTCCCCTACAAAACATGGACATATATATACATATAATATATAAGTGCATTCAATTATAGCAACAAGATTTGTCCACATCAGCGCCAGATATAATACTAATAATAGTAATAATAATATCTAATCTATTGTCAACCAATGTCTGTTTTTCTTTAAAGAGCGCTGTTTGTCGACATAATTGTATTTGTGCTGCTTTTTCATCTATGTTTTCATTTCTTGTTTTCATTCTACTCATTATGCTCAATTAGTATTAAGCTTGTCATTTGAGTTTATCATGCCCGAAACGCTTTGCGTAATAGTGGCTTTAAGCATTGTATGTACTAGCTCTACCTATAAGTCAACCAATCTTTGTAAAAATTTATTGTATGTATGTACCTTACCTAAATAAACATTTTATTTTTTTATTTTTTTAATAATATCTACTGAGAGGTGCCGGGGGTCCGGCGGGCCCCTGGAGACTCCTGTATTCCCTTTGGACGAGGAGTGCCCCTACCTCTCACTCTGCCGGGGTTGTTACCTTGTGTGTGGTGTGGTGAAGGGTGGCCGGTGTGCCCTGCCGGGGGTACTCTTCTGGACCGGTGCAGTTATCGGGAGGACAAACCCTTCATGCAAACTGTACCTACTATCAAAACGAAGATTCTTCTGGTGTCGACAGGTGGTCAGCTCCACTAAGCGATTTTCTTTTGCTCTCGGGATAGTTTCTCGTTTTGTTGTCTGCTTTTCCTCCGTGAACAGTTAAGAGATCAGTTACACAACATGTAACGTAGTGTAACTGATCGCTTAACTGTTCGTGGTCTCGAGTTATTGAGACTCAACTCTATGAGACTCTTGAGACTCTTGAGACTCTCAACTATGGTATTTGTGCTTGGGGCTCTACTACCCAAAATCACTTACGTCCTCTAATTACTCAACACAAAGCTGCTATTAGGACAATATCCAATTCTGGCCCCAGACATCACTCGGTACCCCTACTCAAATCTCTGAATATGTTAGACATTAAGTCACTGCACATTCTCTCATGTGTATTATACATATATAAAACGCTAAACTATAATGCCAATCCTGATCTCAAAAGCTTCATAGAAGGTTGTAACAGAACCCATGAGCACCACACCAGAAATAAATACAGTTTTGATATTCCTAGAGTACGACTTAATCAAACCAGAAATGCTCTACAAATCAAGGGGCCCAGAATGTGGAATGACCTTCCCAACCATGTTAAAGACTGTACCTCTCTCAACCAGTTTAAGTTAAAAACGAAGCTATACCTAATAAATTCCCTGTAACCTACCTTACCCCTCTATTGTCAACCCATGTATGTTTTTTGTTTATTTTGTTTTTCATATCAACGCTGTTTGAATGTAATTTTCTGTAATAATTTGTAATTGTATTTGTGCTGCTTTTTCAACAATGTTCCCCCCTCTTTTACCTCTATTTTTATTTGTACTCAACGCATTTTTTTCTTTTTACCCATTAGTTTTAAGCTTTAGTCATTAGTGTTTTTTCCTGCCCGAAACGCTTTGCGTAATAGTGGCTTTAGGCATTGTATGTACTAGCTCTATCTATAAAGCCAACAAACTTTGTAAAATCTCTTTATGTATGTACCTTTACCTAAATAAAAATTATTATTATTATATAATTATTATTATTATTATTATTATTGCGCACACGACCGGTGTAATCTATCGTTTTCAACACGATTGTAATTGTTTTGTTTTCATACCGGGAATCCGGATCAGGCAGGGAGCATACGTCGGTTCGAACGCCACTCAACAATAACAAAAAAAAAAATAAGAGGTAGGCTGGTTTAGTTACCAGTGTTGGACGTAGTTTCTTATACCTTAAGTTATGCTGTCTGCTTTAATAATAAGTTCTGAACTTATTAAGTTTAGGAGTAAGTTCTTGTTTCACCCACTCTTGTAATAAGTGCCCGAAACGCTACGCGTACTAGTGGCTTTACAAGAGTGTAAATACTGTACTATCCAATGTATTCTCACAAACCCAATGTACCTTCTTGTATATATATAAATAAATAAATAAATAAAGTCGACTGCTATACAGACTGAAAAGATATATATCATTATTATTGCATGTAATAGTGGAAAGTAATTGTATCGTGATTTAATGAGTGACAGTTCGTTTTGTAGGGGACAGGCAGCCTGTGTGTGTATATATATATATATATATATATATATATATATATATATATATATATATATATATATATATATATATATATATATATATATATATATATATATATATATATATATATATATTATATATATATATACAGTATATATATATATTATATATATATACAGTATATATATATATTATATATATATTATATATATATATATATATATATATATATATATATATATATATATATATATAATATATATATATATATATATATATATATATATATATATATATATATATGTGTGTGTGTGTGTGTGTATGTCGTACCTAGTAGCCAGAACGCACTTCTCAGCCTACTATGCAAGGCCCGATTTGCCTAATAAGCCAAGTTTTCATGAATCAATGTTTTTTCGACTACCTAACCTAACCTAACCTATAGATAGGTTAGGTAGGGTCGGTTAGGTTTGGTCATATATCTAAGTTAATTTTAACTCCGATAAAAAAAAATTGACCTCATACATAATGAAATGGGCAGCTTTATCATTTCATAAGAAAAAAATTAGAGAAAATATATTAATTCATGAAAACTTGGCTTATTAGGCAAATCGGGCCTTGCATAGTAGGCTGAGAAGTGCGTTCTGGCTCCAAAGGTACGACATATATATATATGCATATGCATATGCATGTACTTTGGGTTTGTTTGGTCCCCCCCCCTCCCTCTGCCCCAAACTACTGACCTTCCCCAGGATATAACCCCACAACAGTTGCATAACTCCCTGGTATCTATTTACTGTTAGGTGAACAGAAGCATTGGTGAAAGGAAATGTGCCGAACCATTTCTGCCTGACCTGGGATTTGAACCCGAGACTGCTGATTATATGTGCTCATCTAGTTGTTCTAGTAGGGGTTGAGCTTTGGCTCTTTGGTTCTGCCTCTCAATTGTCAATCAATTGGAGTTGATTTATTTTATTTATTTATAACTGGTATACAGAGCTTACCGCGCTCTATCATATCTACATTTGAAACTGTGTATGGAGTCTTGTCTCCACCACATCACTGCCTAATGCATTTAATTTGTTAACTAATCTGACATTGAAAAAAATCTTTCTAATGTCTCTGTGACTCATTTGGGCACTCGGTTTCCACCTGTGTCCCCTTGTGCATGTTCCACCCGTGCCTTTCATTTCATGTTCTCTCCTGATTCCATGTATAACTAACCATCCTGTGAGATTGGGATATTTGATGAACTTATAGCTAGTATTTTATTTATACTTTGTAATCGTTCATTTAGAATAGGGTAGCTGCACATTGCTGTCTATACCTAAGCTTCTTAATAAAACAAAAAACAAAAAAGTAATTTTTTTATGGTAAAATTTTGGTTAGTATAGTACAGTACCTTAAATATCCCATACTACAATTAAATTATTTTGCTTTAAATTTTACTAGAAAACTAATTGGTCTAGCTAAAAGCTTGAGTTAGCTGGAAAATTTTGTTAGTTAAACTAGGATTTTTTTCCTTAAATTTATTTTGTAGCTTGTTTGTAATTTTGTTTTTTAACTGCATTGGTTCAGTATATATGTATTTATTTTAATTGACTTGCTTAATCTATATTTTTCCCAACAGTTAAGATATGGATGCATCAGAGTATTCAAGTAGCAAAGACCAGTTAATTCCAGGAGGCTTTAATCCTCTTCTTCGTGATGTATCAAAATATATAGAGAAGTCTTTGGAATGTGTCATCCATAGTGGTCAAGGTCAAACCAACAAAAATCAAGATGATTTATCAATGAAGAAGCAGACGAATGCAGAGGCTAATGACTTGGACAAACTTTTCACAATTTTATCCTTGCCACCTAGGTTTACCACTGTTCGAGTTAATCTACTTAAAACGACCTTGAGCAAAGCTTTAGTGCTTATTGAAGAGCAGCTCAGGTCTCAGCATGTTGGTAAAAATATCTCACTTCCTGTAGTATATCCACATCATGTTCTGCCAGATTTATTAGTAATAGAATCTTCTGGTATTCAGGATGTGCGGCCAGCAGCAAAGAAGGTGATAGTAGGGAGAATGTGTGGCTCGGCTGTACTGCGTGGGGCAGAGGTGTTTGCTCCTGGTGTTTTAGGAGCATCAGCAGACCTTCACACTGGTGACTCTGTAGCTATATTTGCTGACCTCGATGACACATGTTTAAGAGGGTGCAAAATGTTTAGTGGTAGGAAGATGTTTTTAGGAAATGGGATAGCAGTTCAGAGTAGAAAGGATCTCTTCAAGACGTCAAAACCTATTGGTTTGGCAGTCTCAGTGCAAGATAAGATATTTGATGCTCCTAGTTTGGGAAACTGTCACTCAGATTTATTGTTCCTTCAAAACTTGCCATCGGTGTTATGTAGCCATATTCTTAATCCTACTAAATATGCTCAAGTGCTAGACATGTGTGCAGCCCCAGGAGGAAAATCGACTCACATTGCAACTCTTATGTACAATACTGGGCAGGTAATTGCCATTGACAGGTCACAAAATAAAATTGACCAGATTAGATCAAATGCACAAAAGTTAGGCCTTACAAATATAAAAGTGTATAAGTATGATAGCACAAATTTAATTTCTACAGTAGATCTAACTGGTGAAACCTCAAGGGAAGAAAAAAAGGAGATTAGTTTAACTTATAAGTCTTCAGAATTGGATACATGCAAAATTTTGAGTGAATTAAGTAATAAAGATCAGGAATATGTTTCTTGTTCACCACCATACAAGCCTTCCTCGTTCAGATGGATTTTACTTGATGCCCCTTGTAGTGCACTTGGTCAGCGTCCCCAGATTCAAACCAAAACTAATATAAAAGAATTGGAATCTTTTCCAGTCATTCAACGTAAACTGTTGCAGAATGCCGTAAAGTTACTTAAACCAGGAGGGAAGCTTGTGTATAGTACATGTACTATTGTTTTGGAGGAAAATGAGAAAATGGTGAAATGGCTTCTGGATAAATATACAAATATAGAACTAATAGATACAACTCCTAAGCTTGGTAAACCAGGACTGTTACATTCTGGGCTAAACAAGGAGGAGTGTGATAAGGTGCAGAGGTTTGGCCCTTTTCCTTCTACTAATGTGGGTCTTTTAAATATTGACGATGATACAATTGGTTTCTTTGTTGCTGCATTTAGAAAGGTATTGTGATAATCACTTGGAACTTTGTTCGTAATTGATAAATGGTGCACTTTGTGTAGTATAATTATGTAATTGTAGTTACAGCAGGCCCTTCATTAACTACTGAATCATTCAGCTCATTTGATTTTCCTATGACTACTGCATTCCTAAAGAAATACTTTGTTTTTTTTCTACATCAATAGGTCAAAGACCAGGCTTCAGTGGAATCCTCATCACAGCTCCTATGGATTTTCTCATTGATACATCACGTTAGTGTGATTACTGTCTGTGCTATCCACCTTCTGTACGATATTATGGTTTCGATTATATTTACTAGCTGGCCCTGTGTTAACTGATTTTCCATATGTATTGTCCATATTTTCCATATTGAACTGTATGTATTTTATTTATACTTCACATATTTATATTCATTTATGATGGAGAGTAAAGCTTTTTGTACTAAATTTTATCGCATTATTTGCACCTTGAGAAAATTATGTGACTTTTTATATTCTTTGCTCAAACATTCCATTCAACAGCTAGATGACTGGAAACTTGTTACTGTACATTATTTATTAATGGATGCCTGCAATATGTAAACAAAAATTGATATGTAGTATACTTTCTTGTGAGACAATCAGGTAACATGTAATGCAAACTTATTAGTTTAGTGAACAGAAAGAACAATAATGAATTCTGCCCGAAACGCTTTGCGTAATAGTGGCTTTAGGCATTGTATGTACTAGCTCTATCTATTAATCCAACAAACTTTGTAAAATCTCTTGTATGTATGTACCTTACCTAAATAAACATTTATTTATTTATTTATTTATTGGAAAAATATTTTTTAGTAGACGTGTGTGATGGTAATATATGTTGTGATTTCATTTTTGTGTATCAGTATTTTGTCTATAACACAGCTGTGCTGCTGGAGTGATGTTTCTTAATTGTCCATTAGGATTTCCTTAAATTTATCTGAGGGCCACTATTTCTAGTGGCCTTGACAGAGACTGAAAGCCGGTAGCTTCTCTAAGATCACTCCGTTGTTCCTGAGAATTTTTTCCCACTGGATTTTTAACTGAAGTAATGTCTTGGCATTTACAGGTTTACATTTCTATCTGCTTTGAGAAACTGTCTTCCAACCAAATAAAAGTGGGAATGGAGAAATGAAAATGCTGCATCCTGAGAACGAAAGATCAATCCTTATTAAATAACCAAAACCAATTGCCATACAAATGAAGTATTGTACAGTATAACTTAGGTACTGTATTACCTTTTCATAAATACAGCATATAAATATCTATACAGTATTAATGAATGTGTTGTATGTATATATTAAATAATCCATAAATACAAAAAGTATATATTTACTTGATATCTGTAGTTGATGATTCTGTTAAAGGCAAAGCTATTATATACTGTACCAAGTTTTATTAATCTATTACATTAACTGTACATAGATAGCTAATACAGTACTGTACAGTAATTTCATTTTTAATAAATATCAATAATTAAAAGTGGGTCAATATTCCAATTTATTCTTCACCCTTTTGTGGCCAGTTTTGTGGTTCATATAGTTTAGCAGTCTACATTCTTAATTCACAACCACAGGAATTAATTCTATTATTTTATGAAGGTCATTCACCCAAAATGATATTCTCCTAGTAATTTTAACAATGCATTTATTGTCTGTCTTTGCCCACCAAAACTACTTCCTGTCTGATTGGTGATTGTGAATAGCAAAGGTATTGGTAAAGACATCTTGTGTGCCTACTCATTATTCCTTAGTAAAGTTCAATAATATATATTAATTCCTGAAAAACAGTTAAAAATATTTTTTTTTTTTTTTTTTGAGATATATACAAGAGTTGTTACATTCTTGTACAGCCACTAGTACGCGTAGCGTTTCAGGCAAGTCCTTAATCCTATGGTCCCTGGAATACGATCCCCTGCCGTGAAGAATCGTTTTTTCATCCAAGTACACATTTTACTGTTGCGTTAAACAGAGGCTACAGTTAAGGAATTGCGCCCAATAAATCCTCCCCGGCTAGGATACGAACCCATGACATAGCGCTCGCGGAACGCCAGGCGAGTGTCTTACCACTACACCACAGAGACTGGTGTAGTGGTGTAGTGTATTGTGCTTTTAGGAGAGATGTGGATTGCAAACAGCCTGGACATATAGACTGAAATATCCTATACTCTGCAGAAAATGTTTTTTATTTCTTCCTGGGCTGCAGATAAGCATAAAACGCAAGCAAGTCAATTGCTCTTAATGTACCAAGAGTCTCCCTGACGTGGTGTCGTCTTCTGATAATTACTTAACACACAAAAAATGTCAGCTATCTCAATGAAATTTTGTCATTTGTAGATTTTTTCTATTGGGAATTTAATAATCTTGCTAGGACTTTTTGAAGTTTTACAAATGCTGCTTTTATGTGAGGGCTGCCATCTCTAGAGGCCTTGATGAAGAAATGAAGGGTGCTAAAAATGCTAACAATTGGTTAATTGTGAAAGTGCATGGGAGTGCCAAGTTACAATTACAGCACTACAGTACTTAAGAATAGAAATTAATAGAGTTCATAATTATAGTTTGAATGGTTTATCAATTTCATTTTCTATTAAAATTAAAAAGGTATAATATTTTCTCTGCACATAATTTGTACTAAGTGCACTAAGATATATTTTAAAAACAAATGATTTGTGACTAGTTTGCATTTTTACTATTATACAGATTCGGTACACAGAATCTTTAATATACCATATTCACATGAAAACAAATATTAAATAAAACAAATTAGTTTAGAAAAGCAAACAAAATACTGTACTGTCATTGAGTAGTTTGGGCATTAAGAAAGGTTAAAACAAAAAAAGCAGTGTAGTTACCAACATTGAGAGTATGGTACTCTATTGTAATAATGGATTGAAAAAAATATATTGGAAATAATTACAGGTACAGTATATATTTTGTAAGTGGCAGCAATTATTAGCGGCATTCTTTGAAGGAGTTGCTCTATTTCTGTGTTTTGCTGCATAAGAAGTCTAATGGATGTCATTCTACTTTCTTGAAAGTTAATTAACCACTGTAGCATGTTTTAATTTAAATCTTATAACCATTACTATTATTATTATTATTTTAAATACTGTTTAGGCTTTCTCTATCGTGATTGCCACATAATACACTAAGTTTACATATAACATATAGGCCAAATCCAAGCTTTAATAGATTAATTAAAATGAACCAAACTAATACTGTAGTACAGCACATACATATTTTCTCAAGGGTGCGAGCCAAGCCTAGTACGAAGTGACTAACAATGTTCGAAACAACTGTGTACGATAACACTGTTTGCGGCGAATTAAACTGTTGCCATAGACATTTTTCAGGAATTTCATTTACCTATTTATTTATTTATTTATTTATTTATTTATTTATTTATTTATTTATTTATTTATTTATTTATTTATTTATTTATTTCTATACAAGCAGAAACAGTACATTGGGCTGTGAGAGTACATAACATTGGTGTTCTTACATTCTTACAAAACCACTAATATATACTTGAATATGAATATTTACCTCTATCCGTGTAAGGGATATGGTCGTTTCGGACACGAAACGATTTGAAGAAGTTCGTTCTCTGTTAAAACTGTGTATATTGCTATGCTAGGATGTATTAGCTCAGGTTAGATTGTATTTCATTCGGGTGGGTTAGGTTAAGTTAAATAGGTCTCAAAATCCGTTAGTGAGTCGCCTTGTGTACGATGTGACCTGTATCCCCCCTTTGTAACATTATATTGCCTCAAATATTCTTTTATTATTCGATTACTTAAAATTATTGTCCCAAAATAATATATTGCTCCCTATTAATTTATAATTAAATAGTATAAATATTTAGTATAATAAATTATTTTTGTAATAAATTTGGAGTTTGTAATTATTTGTCCATGTAGGACGGGCTATGGTGAGCCCGTAAAGTTATTAGTCCTGATAAACAATGAAGAGGTATCCACGTGCTTGATGGTCCGAACTTGCCAGTCGTCTGATAACATGGCTGATACAAAGACAAATAAAAGGACTATGAAAGTCCTTTTGAAAGAATTTAAAGCTGACAAAGTGAAGAATGCCAACATTATCGTAGATATAATGGAGCGTCTTGAGGTAAGGAAATTATAGACTATATGAACGCAGCATCTGTTAGCCTGTATCAAAGATGCAAAGCATGCTGCTATCCTGTAGGAGTTTTCCAAATTTACATATATATACTTTGTATCAATTAGTATCGTGGAGCCTGAAGGCTGAGTGGAAAGCGCTCAGCGTCTGTAGTCCTAAGAGTCCAGGGGGTCCGTCTAATTACCACAAGCTTCACAAAGCTTCCTGGCAATACGTTAGTAATGAATAACCTAACCTAACCTAACCTAGCCAAATCTAACCTAACCTAACCGACGCTTGGATCGTCGATTTGATTTGGCATCACCAGCTCTTTATTTTCATCTAATTTCTTTATAAAAAGATATTTTTCAGATTAACTTATGTTTTTTCGTGTTGTACAGAGTTTCACCTTGATGCACCTGTTCACCTAGCAGTAAATAGGTGCTTGGGAGTTAGACAGCTGCTACGGGATGCTTCTGGGTGTCAAAATTAGGATTAAGGGCTTACCTAAAATGCTATGTGAGCTAGTGGCTGTACAAGAATGTAAGAACTCTTGTATGATAAGAGTATAATATATATAAAATTTATTTCATAATAATTATTCAGATGGTAATTGTTTGTATCCATTGTATCCTGTGCAATGTCCTCCAGAAGCCGAATTTAACATATCCTAATCCATTCTAACCTAACCTGTTGTGTGTAAAATGTCCACATAATAGTTGATTGCACCCCTATACACTTAAGGCTGATGACCTTAAGCTTTAGCCCCCATGTACAAGAATGTAAGAACCCTTGTATATATAAATAAATTAATAACAGAAGTGTTGGCTGCTGAATGCAAAAGGAGACCATACTGAATATTGCATCACTATGATTTCTACAAATCAAAGCTCATCAAAATACTGTATTTTGAAAGGATATATGACTATTGCATGCTTTGAATTTTATTACTTTTATATGGTTAATGTAGTTTTTATTTTTTTAGAACAGGAACGTAAGAATTATGGAAACTTCAGAATGCCTATTGGCCTATACAAGGCAGCCCCTATTTGTATACATAGATTCATGCACATACATATACCTGTACTGTATTTCTAACCAATGCATCAAACAATCAAATGATCTCACTTCTTCTGTGTTACCCAGTAATTTATTAGGCTTCTTGAGGTGCCCCTAGCCAATAACCGACGTCTTCCAGGATGCAGCCCACAGCGGTTGACTAACTTCCAAGTACTATACTGTACCATTTTTGACAAAGTTTAAATTTTTTCAGAGCAATGAAACTGGGACAATAAAATCTGCCATAACTGGATTACATCATATATTTACATTCCTTTTAAATGAAGACAGCATCAAGATTCCAACTAAAATACCTGGTAAGAAACAAATACTGTAACTGCAATTATATTCAAGGAAAGAAATTTGCGGGTTATATATGTTATATTCAAGTTGTTAAGATAGGCAGTCGACAATAAACGTTGCAGGATGCAGATAAAAGGCAATGTATTCTGTGCAAAAAGAATTGGAATGGTATCTGTACAAAATGTAAATTGTAACTTAACACTTTCGCGCTATCTGGACGCGCCGGCGCGTTCGGTTTTGTCTAACGCAAACGCATAGTGGACATAAAGTTATGTCAACTTTTAAAATATTTGTATAAAATTCAATTTTTATCCGATTTACTTTGGGTTTGTTTCAAACTGCGCGCTATGAGGCTCTCTTTCTCACCACTAGGCTGCATGGTACAATAAGTTCATGAAAGGTGTGGATAACTTCGATCAAATGGTATTTTGTCCCAAACGGGTTGCAGGTGGGTGACTTTAGCCGTTTATACTGGTAATTCTTCCCCCATATCATGTATTATATGCATATGTCTGTTTAGGGAATTTTATTCCGATCAATATACAACCAAAAATAACTGTGTGCAACAAGTATAATCTTGACAAACATAACAAAAGTAAAAATATTTCGTGTGTGTTTGACGCTCACTGATATGTTCCAGCGTTGTTTTATATTTGTCGCTATTCTAACTTACGCTTTGTTGATATTTTTTACCTATGGGCACATAGAACATTCTATTGCGAACACATTGACATAAAAATGAATGACGTACATAGAAAATTAATGTCATGAGAGTGAAATAAGTATAAACTTTCAAAGCGCCGTGCGTCGTCCCGTCACCGATACCGGGTAACAATTTCACCACTTCCCACACTCTTGCGGGCGGGCTGCATCATTATTCTACGCTTATATTCATATCACCGTGTTGGGAATTTCATTGCGAGTCCATTGATACCAAAATTAACGCTGTAGAACAAGTGTGGAGGTGATTACAATCCCAAGAGTAAAAACATTTTGTTGCTGATGGGCGCTCACGGCGAGTCATCTACGTAGTTATTTATTTGGTGCTGGTATCCCTATATATTTCGTGACTTATTTTACTAATGTTCTTCTAGAGAATTTTATTGCGAACACGTTGGTACCAAAATGAAATACGTAGCATGAGAACTAAGGTCAGAAGAGTAAAAAGAGTATACACATTTTTGTTTTTACGCTTAAGCGATAAAAACGCAGCGCGCACATTCGGTTGGCTGAGTGACCTTTGCGGAGAGCGCGAAAGTGTTAATTATATTATATACTTAAATTTTTGTGTAAGTGTATGATTTATGTGTACCGATTTTATAAGTAAAGTACTGTATAGTGTCTATGCATATCTGTTTAGTGGCTATAGGAATGAGGTCTAGTTTTTTTTCATGCTTTTAATTCGTAATTATGAAACCAAATATGACATAATTGAGTTACATTCATATTTGGTTTCGAAGTTGCTGATTGAGAAGATACCCATGACATTATTTTCAGTGCATACCTTTTGCTAATCACCAGTACTGGCCATAAGCTCTCGCTCATGTTGCCATGACACACTTACGTTTCCATCTGATTAGTATTTTTAGATGTACAGTACTGGAAAGTGTGGGGAAATTGTCACTGACTTCCTGTTCCTTCCCTAGCTGTAAATATAGTGGCCAACAGGTAAATATATGCCAAAGATAAATGTTGTGTGCAGATTATTGCTTAGATATATTACATAAAATTAGAAATAATGAAAAGATGAGAACAGAAAAGTATGACAGCTCTAAGTATTTAATATGCAAGGCTGTAGTGAGAATAGATTAATGAAAAAAAAGACCAGTATGAAATTCATGAAGATTTTACTCATAGGGTTGCACGCTGGTCACGTGATCCTGTGGTCCCGGGTTCGATCCCGGGCGCCGGCGAGAAACGATGGGCAGAGTTTCTTTCACCCTATGCCCCTGTTACCTAGCAGTAAATAGGTACCTGGGAGTTAGTCAGCTGTCACGCGCTGCTTCCTGGGGGGGTGGAGGCCTGGTCGAGGACCGGGCCGCGGGGACACTAAAGCCCCGAAATAAACTCAAGAAACTCAAGAAACTCAAGATAGGGTAGGTAAGAGAACGGATAAATGTGTGACGGACTAATGTTTCCTTGAGTATACTTGAAGGACCACCAACTCTTGTGGCCTGATGGGGACAGGAAGCCAATAGCTTGTCAAAGGTGACCTGCAACTCTGCTGAGGTTGTAATATATAGACGTTCTCTAGGAAATAAATATAGAATACGAAAAAAGTTAAAATTAAAATTAAATATACATGAAAGAAAACAACTGGGATGGTAAAATGTGTTTCCCTATCATCAGGGGCATTTGAAAAGATCATTGTTATTCCTGTGCAGATTGTCTACCTGTCCAAACTGAGAAAGATCCTATCCAGTAGATGGGACCAGTAGGCCTTGCCACAGGGAGTTAAAGATTGGTACTTCACGGAAAACCTATTTCATAGAGTACAGTATTTGAGTTTATAGTGAAGAATAACTATTTCTCTGAAACATATATCTAATTCGAGTGTACAGTATCTAAAAATTACGGTAAATAGGTACTAAGTATGCTTATTTAATTCACAGGCAGTGTAGATAGTGCAAATAGAAAATTTAATCGGTGGCTGTATCAAAGATACGATGAAACGCACAAGAAATTGCTCAGCCAACTTGGACATGAAGGTAGGGCTCCTTATTACAACTGTATAATGTATAAGCTTGTTTAGTAATATGATTTATACAACCATTTCGGGTTTTTATGTGTGCACTCTTCAGATTAACATTTTTTTCCATTCGTTATTTGAAATTATCTCCTGTACGTTGATCACTGTCTGTCGTTATCTATGGTGCTCCAATTGCTGTCTGCGATTGCCTCCTGTGCTTCAATTATCATCTCCAATTTCCTCCTGTGTTCCAATCACTATCGGTGATTTTCTGCTGTTTCAATCTCAATCTTTACAATTACCTCAGGGGCTTTCATTGCCATATGCTGTAATTTTTATTCGATTTGTAACTATTTTTAGTCATGTGCATCTCGATGTAATACAGTACTTTTAAACAGCTGTGCTGTTTAAGGGTTAAAATGCGTATTCGTTTTATATTTCTCATTACTCCTACTTTGTCTCTGCCCAATCACTTGGACTGGACAGCAGAGAGATAGCATCACCTCTTGCAGGTCAGCGTTCAATCCCCAACCATCCAACTGGTTGAGCATCATTCCTTTTCTCTATCCTATCTCAAATCTATATCCTGATATCCCACCCAAATGTTATATAGTCAAAATGGCTTAGCATTTTTGCCTGATAATTACCTTGCCTTACTTTGTCTTTATTGAAATGCTGTCCGTAGTGTTTATCTACTTGTTCACTTGCAGCATTTGTACCTCTGTATTTTGCTGGTGGAAATGCTATTACAGTTCCACAAATATTTATAATTTTAGCATTTTGTTTGTCTTACGTTTTATCCAGTATCTAGCTGATGTGTCAACTTTCGATTCAGATTCATTATCTCAAATTGTTTTCAATTATATTAAGTTTTCATAATTTTTTTTAACTAAAGTAAAATTCAATATGCAGCATTCAAAAATTACTGGGTCTGTTGTAAATCTTTTTCTCAGTACTGTATCATCACTGTATTTCTGGAACACACAACATTTCTGCATTTCTTTTAACACATAATAAGTACAGTATGCAATTATCTTGAATTTATATCTGATATGTACAGTATGTGCAACTTCGTAAAACCCTTGGAATTCTTTATACATCAGAACAATCAGCACTAAAACTAATTTTGTCAGTAGCAAAATTGCAATACCTTGTAATTATTATCATTAATATTGCTTTTATATTTTAGAACAATCGGTACAGGAACTGGCATTGTGCTCCATAGTAAAGTTAATCCAATCTGAAGGACGACATCCAGTAAAGACGAGAACAGATGTTGCCTACCAGTTTCCCATGCACAGATTACGGGTAAATAAACAAATGAATTATAAGGAGATGCATTATACAGTGACAAATACAAAAATTTAGAGACAGCAGGGTCTCTTATTTTCCTGTTCAATTATCTCTGTAAGGGGATATAGATAGGCATCTAATCATATCAACCCAAGTGTAGAATATGAAACAAGGTTTTCAAATTGAATAAACTTAGATTTAGTAAATTAATTGGTAAATACTGATTCAGAAATAGGATTGCTGGTCTGGGAAATAAGTTAAGAAGTAATTTAATAAAAGCAACAGCACAGGAAACTTCCGAGTGGGAGTGGTAGGTTGTAAAGAAGAGCTGGTGCATATGGGCCAATAGTTTTTTTCCAGATACCTCTATTCATACAGTCTTATGTGCCGTCTTTTTCTCTACAGCCTTTGATAATGGCCCTTGTCTCAAGCTCTGTGGATTACCGCCATCTGATCACGCTTTTGTTTGAGTATATGGAATGCCAAGACTTCATGTTCTTTACTCTCATGGTATGATTATTTTAAAATTGTTAGTTGTATAAAACATCGGTATTATGTATGCATGTACATTCAACAGTAATCCTAGCTAGCTAGCTTGCTTGCTTTCTTTTACCACATATATATATATGTTATTATGTCTTTGGACGTTAAAGAAAAATTATCAAGATTTGCCAAAAAAATTTATTTACATATGATTGATCACTTGAATTGGTCTTATTATATTGTCATGGTTTTGTTTCCCTCTTGGAACAACCAATCTGTGATATTTTAACTACAGTACATGCAATTAAAAGATTCTGAAGTAGCACATAAAGTATTTTATAAGAGTATTTGATGTGTTGATTCAACTCGCAAAAGTTCAGTAGTAGAAAACTTAGATGCAGTGTAAACGGAAAAGACAAAAGTAAACAATTCACAATTAATTTTTTAGTGGAAGAGTAATGTGGAAGAAAAAGGAAAAAAATACCAAGTGTCATTGATGTGTGAGTGTGGGCAAAGAAAAGAAGTATTGGTTTGAATAGGGGGGTATTCCCCTTCTACTTCTCACAAGCAATGCTTACGTAGTAATGGGGGCTAGTAGCTTTAGAAATTAAGATGTTGAATAAAAAGCAGCCAATGTTTAGCACTAAACATGTCCACTACTGAAATTAATTGTGACATTTGTACTTGGGAATTTGTTCTGGGGTCTAACATGTACCTGGGACTTGTCAAGAATAATGTTATTGATTAAAGAAACCACGAAAAAAAAAATGTGTACATGAGATAATGTTTTAAGTTTTGATATTTCCTGAATTGAGTTTGATGGTTTTTTGGTATAGTGCATTATGCATATTAAGGAGTTTTAGAACTTTCTAGTCTGAAATGAGATTTTGTATTATTGTCTGATCAAGCACTAGTTAGTATTTGTTAATACCTTGTACTGTACCTACATATATTCTGTTCAGTATAAACCACTGGATGTTAGTCTAATATTAATTCTAACATTTTTCAGACGTTGAGCATTGTAGTTAAAGTACAGAAAGGTAAAGATGTCTCGGTAAAATTCATGAACAACCTGTTCCCTCTGTTAGAACAAATAAACATACCGATGGAAAATGCTGCTAATCTTGAACGACCTAAGTTTCTCTTGGAGCCTAACAGTGGTAAGTAAGAATTAACACTGATGTCAGTAGAGAATTATATGCTGCATTAGACGGACATACAGTACTGACTTTGATTTGTTTGTGCTGAACAGCACAGCATTAAAACTCACAGCTACATAGTCTACCCAGCTTGGTGCCTTCTTTTGATAATTACTTAAAGGTCACCAATAATAGTTAAATTTATGAGTCTGCAGAGACGGCAGACAATTACCAAGATAAACATTTTTAAATGGAACAAATGCTATGAAATACCTGGTAGCCATATATAAAAGTTGCTAACACAAATCTAGCTACACAGTCACTGTTCAAAGAAAGATGCACAGTCAGCATCTGATGGCTGTAGTTGTTTTTGCATGTATGAAAGTCATCCAAAGATTTCAAAGATTTTGTTTTTTGATTCCCAAAGGAAGTGAGGCAGGAGCAGATGAGCAGCCCATGTTCACGATTCCATATGACAAAGCTAAGATTGCCATCAACACCATATGGCCCGAGGTACTGAGGTATCCTTTAACGCCTGATTTGTATCGCCGGTGTTTGATTCTCATACCCGAGAAGGTCATGCATCACTTGGATTCACCCATTAATCTCACAGATTTCTTCATGGAATCCTATAATCTTGGTTAGTAGAAGTAAATTGCAATATATGTATTTTGGAAGTTCTGATTATTTGCTAATGTCTACCTTTTGTTCTTGTTTAATTTTCTGTTGCATTTCCACCCTTGTTCTTTATTTAAACATAATGGCTTAGTGCTTTCTCCTGATAATTACCTTACTTCACCCTTTTTCTAGTACTATAAATTATGTAGCTACAGTACAATTTTGTTGTATATTCACTTAACAACCCACAAGGGTAAATCTGGGCAAGCAGCTTTGATGCAACATTCAATCAATGTTGATAACATAATCATAATTTTTTTAAATAATAAGACTATATATACAGATACTGTGATTGAAAATGTTAATGCTTTGTTATTGTACTATATTTTTCCTGCTGGGGCCTTTCAATTTTATACAAAGGCAATTATTTAGGATAGAATCTTGTAACAGAAATATTTTAGTATTTTTAAATCAAATTTTCCGAAACTATTATTATAAACATAACCAATCTATAAATAGAATTGATTTAAGGTGCTATTTTCTAAATGATATCCTTACCTGCCAGTTTTATTTTTTGGTTTTATATTGTTTTGAACTCACTGCTGCTCTTATGATAAACAGTTGTGCTCATCACAAGTGAATATTGTCATTGTCAATTGTCATTGAATATTGTCATTGTCATACAGAGACTTCGTATTATGTCTGCGTATTGTGGTGTGAGCTTTAATACTGTATTTAAAGTTTCCCCATGTTAGATCAGAGGCCTAAATATTATCATTCTCATTACAGTTTTAAATGACTTTTATTTTGTTTTAGTCCTCATAATGACTAAATAAGAACATGCAGACGAGGAGTCACAATAATGTGGCTGAAATATGTTGACCAAACCACACACTAGAAAGTGAAGGGACGACGACGTTTTGGTCCGTACTGGACCATTCTCAAGTCGATTGTTGACCATTCTTAAGTCAATGTATTTCAGCCACGTTATTGTGACTCCTCGTCTGCATACGAATAATCTTATAATATCCTGCCACTTATCTGCCTTACAGGTGGTGCTATCAGTCTCTTAGCCCTTCAAGGTGTGTTCATCTTAGTACATAAACATAACTTGTAAGTCCTTAATATTTATTTGTAAAATTTAAATGCATGGTAATTGTTAAGTAGAGAAGCTAAACTGGTGGTTATAAATTTTTTTATATAAATGTAATAAATGAAGATGAATTTATATACAGTGGAGGCCTCTCTGTAAAACTGTAATTTTGTAAAGTTGCCCTGTCAAAACTGTAATATCATATATTATTTAATTGCATTAAATAATATATGAATTTTGGATTTTTATAATTATTTTAATTTGTGCAGGGAGTATCCAGATTTTTACAAAAAGCTCTATAGCCTGCTTGAGCCTACTGTATTTCATGCAAAATATAAACCAAGATTCTTCATGCTCTGTGATCGTTTCCTCGCCTCATCGTAAGTATTAGTATAATTAGTATAAAAAAAATTATACTAAATTTTTTTTATCCATCAATATATTTTCAATTTAATAATAATGCTATGCAGGTGATGAGTCACAATAACGTGGGGGAAGTATGTTGACCAAACCACACACTAGAAAGTGACGGGACGACGACGTTTCGGTCCGTCCTGGACTGACTTGAGAATGGTCCAGGACGGACTGAAACGTCGTCGTCCCTTCACATTCTAGTGTGTGGTCTGGTCAACAATAATAGATGATATGATTCAGCTGTAAAACACAAATATGTTTTCATTATCATATACTCATTATAACCCCAAAGATGTTGACTTTATTTGCTTGGTGTGGTAGTGTTTATTATTATATATGCTTCTGTATGTGTACAAAATTTGATTATTTAAACTAATGAGGAGTGCATCTTGTCCAGTGCATTCAGAGACCCATTAAATCTTGACTCGAATTATTTTGTGACTTAAATCTCGAACCGATTTCTATTAGTATAAGTGATAAATACATTGAGCATATAGTCATGTATATGATATTCAGATGCCACTTTCTTGTTTAGCAGTTTGTATAAATTAAGTTGTTAAAGTAGTGATTTTGTCTGCTTTTAAACTGTTCATTAAATGTGATCCAAGCCACCATCTTTAGTTAACTGCACCTGGCCTTGTGAGACCTATCCTTGCCTACCAGAACCCAGGACCAGAATTCATCTTGCATATATAAAACCACTTACAAAGCTTGTGCATCTTTCATTAATTAACAGTTTATGAGCTCTGAATAAGTGAGAGTGCTTAATAACAAATATTCCTGGTTTATGATACTTTGAAGCTCATAAATTGTTTAATAAAAGTTAACAAAGCAATCATGATTAAGGAAATGTATTCAGATTTTTTAAGGTGTTACGTAAATGCTCGAATCCAGGCCCATGGCCAAAATTTAGCTAGTCCTATTAGGCGAGGAGAGCTTGAAGATCAGAGATGCATGCAAAACCGAGAGAACCCCATCAGAAAGCATGGGGCAAAAATTAAACGGCTGTTTGAAGAAAATTTAGAACACCAAACATAAACAAGCAAACGATTGTTGACATGTGGTAATTATCTTAACTGTGTTGTTCCAAACTGCTTGTGGATAGAAGATCAAGTCACCCAAGGTCTAGGTTAGCCAGTTTTCTCACTTTTTCACCTGGTGCCATGGACTCCATCCACTTCTGATGAGGCCCATTCCAAGGAGGGCAGGAAAAAGGAAGGGGCATATGGATTGGGTGGGTGTTGGAGATGGGTTGGGTAGGAGGTAGGAATGGTTGGGTCATGAGTGATCACCAAATTGTGCTTGCATGTGTTGAGCTTTATCTCTTTGGCATCTGCCACTCTGTCTTAAGTCAAGAGTGTATAGGTTCCTGAGCTTATTGGGGTCTGTCATGTCTACATTTGATGCTATGTGTAGTTTATTTCCCCCATTTACTTTATAGTGCATTACATTTGTTTAATACCGACACTGAAAACAATTATTTCTAATGTCTCTGGCTCATTTGGGAATTTTGTTTCTATCTGTGTCCCCATGTTCATGTACGATGCATTCCAACTAGTTTGTCCTTGTTTCCTCTTTTAATCCCCTTATAATTTTGTGTATTATGATCAAATTTTCTTTAAAAGTTTAATACTTTTAGTCTTTCCTCGTTGCTCATACCTCATGGAAAGGAGAGATGATGAGTTAACGATTCTTAACTTCACCTATGTTCACCTATCAGTAATTGAGAAGCTGGTTGTAGGCCCATTAGCAAAACATGTTCTAGATAAAGTTAGGAAGGTATGGTTTAAGATGAACCATAGGAGGAAGTGCTCTATGCCCGCTAACAGGAGTCAGAACTCGTCTAGTCCTGTACCCATATGTTGAAATTGTACCGATGCCTATACTGCCAAAATATGCTGTCCAATACATGTATGTACCCTTAGTTGTAGATTAACCTGAATAGCTCTCTTGCAGACATATTCCAGAGTACCTAGTTGCTGCCTTCATCAAGCGCCTGGCACGACTCTCTCTTGTAGCACCAACCTCTTCTCTGGTTCTTATTCTCAAGTTTATAGCAAACCTTCTCATTAGATATCCAGGACTGAAGAAGCTTATTGATAACCCTAATGCTCAAGGTAAGAAATATTGTTGTTTTGTGGGTTTTATGTGGTTTCATTTTGTGTTGAGTTTAAAATTAAAGATGAACTTTAATATGATGGAAATAAGGTTGAACTGAATAAAGAAATATTGGTGTGTGAGGGAGTACTTATGAATGTAGGGTATTGCAATCTGTTGTGTTGTTAAAATTTATGTGATGATAATCTTTGAAGCACAAATATCACAAAATGCCTAAAACAAGTTCTGTTAAATGCTACGAAAAGTTTCTGTGTAGGAAGGATGTAGTGTATGTGAGTAAGAGTTT
The DNA here is from genome assembly GCF_040958095.1 of Procambarus clarkii. Classification (NCBI taxonomy): domain Eukaryota; kingdom Metazoa; phylum Arthropoda; class Malacostraca; order Decapoda; family Cambaridae; genus Procambarus; species Procambarus clarkii. The sequence goes on from NC_091164.1 coordinate 8,388,145, forward strand.
GTTGTAAGAAGTAATTGGTTTAATATTAATATAGATGTATATCAAAAGTTGTATTGTTTCTCTCGCTCTTATTTCCAATATTTTTAAACCCATTACTGTCCTAGGTGCAAAGTTTATGTATAGCTGCATCTTTAGCTATTTTTACATATTTTCCTGTTACTTGAGGTTTAATTTATAGACACGTAGGTAATTTTGGGGGTGTCCATAAAGGTGCTATTGTACAGACCTGGGAATATATACTTTCATACTAAATGGACAGGGCACATAGCATTTTTCCACCAACAGGCAGGAAATTAAAAATTACTTGCACTTCTTACAACAGTGGTAATTTGTTTTCTATTTTCACCCAGCTCATTTTGGATGAACAAAATGGATTTATCATTGCTAATGGGGCCTTCTCTCTTTCTCTTTGCTGTGTCTACTATTTGCTCTCTGATTTTCATCTCCATCATGGGGATCTTTTGTTATTGAATCTATTTCCACTTGTTTGAAATCTCACAAGTATTAAGAGCGTAGCCCTTTCCTCCCATTGCCACTGTTGCCTCCTTTCCCATAACGTTCAGGCAGTTTTCATTACAGTACTTTCGTCACAGGTCTTTCCCTGCATCTTCTGCTGTTTAGCAGAATTGCTCATGACAGCTCTTTTATTGTTCTCCATTGTTATCATTTCTTGTTTGTAGTCCACTAGATTAAGTGATGGGGTGCTCTTTTGACAATTGCTGGAGTTTGGTGTTGCTATTTTACCTGTAATTCTATATGGTGTGAATGAAATAATAAATGTAGAAGTGTTTTTTTTTTTTAATATCTAGACAGCTCTTTCATATATTCACCTTTTTATTGTGGGTTGATGTCTTCCCAACCAATGAGAGCTGTATGTAGGGTAATTATAATAAACGAACGTAGATTAAAAAAATTCTACAAAGAATCTGGCTTATTTTTATGGTGAAGTATGTTGAGTGATATTAACTTTTTCATAGCCTTGGAGAGTGATCCATATGATGCTGATGAACCTGACCCTGCCCAATGCCATGCCTCTGAAAGTAGCCTTTGGGAAGTGGCAACCCTGACACAGCATGCTCTGCCTTATGTTGCCAAAACTGCCGGCTTTATAAACAGAAATTTACCATCAGTGGAATATAATATATCGGAATATGTTGAAACGTCTTATGAAGAGGTAAGAGTGATCCTATATCCTGAGTGGAATTGCATGCTTAATAAGTATTACAGGTAATAAATAGTCTTGTGTTTATTGTCTTCTGTTTTGTAAACCATTTACAGTGTACAGTAATTGGTCATACACTCGGCATTTTAATTTGTGATAGGAAGTTACTGTACAGTACACTGTAAAATATTATGTATCTTTAATCATGTTGCTGTAACTGTTTTTCTTTTTTAAAATAATTTACATGGTACAGTAATTGTTTACACACTCAGCAATTTAATTTTTGATGTGTCCAGTACAGTGTAAAATTTTGTGTCTTTAATCTTATTGCTGTAACTATTTTTCTGTTAATATTTTCTAGAGATTTCATCACATATGTACTGAAGGGAGACAATTTCTGTCTTTGTTGCTGATACTGGTTAAATGAGAAAAAATAAAAACAAAAATTACTCAAATACATTTTCATTTGATTAGAATTAGTCTATCACTATTTCTAGCAGGAACCTCTAGTTACCTTGGAGTTCTGTGGAATGCTAGTTGAGAAATGCTTTTCTAGGATGTACTAAAGAGTTGGCACTTTCATTTCATGTGCGGATCAAGTTATGTATTTATTCTGTGTAAATTTATAAACAAAAATCATCATTCGTCTTTGTAACAATATGATTTGTAAATAATGTATTTTGTTACTTCTGGTGTGTGTGATAATATTTTTGTAAACAATGAACATTTTACAGTTCTACATTTGGAGACAAAAGCAGGACTTTAAATGCTAAGATAGGCTTTCAAGGATATATGATAAAATGCAAATAAAATAATGCCTTACACTTTTATTATCAGAAATGCATTCATAATATGCAAGAGTATTGTTTTTTGTCATGGTTATCTCTTATTTATCATCTCATTTATCTGCTTTCCTGTACAATATATCAGATTATTTAAATTAGAAGTCCTGTAATTTTTTGGCGTATTGTTTTAAGAATTGTCGATTGTAACTTCCACTTGCCTTGATAATTAATTGCAGTATATGCTAAATTCTTAACTTTCCAAATTAAAGTTATTCTTCTTTTCAGATCTTTGAGCGAGCATGTAAGATGACTGTTCGGGAAACTGTGCCAACCACATTCCATAAACCTCTAGGACTCTTTGACTATCATGATGACCAGATGTCCCAGTTTTGGAGTGTGGTGTGATGTGGGTTTGCAAGAAATAGTGAATAGTTTAGGAATATTTTGTATAAGGTACAGTATATAAATGTAAAATAAATTGTATTTCTCAAACTTAACGATTTTTTTGTATCCTGTGCTTGTATATCAGCTCAGTTGGCAAGATATGCCTCTAATGAGATACATATAATCTACAGTGTATAAGTTTTGGCAAACTCTGAAAGAAAGAGTGCCTGGCAAGGGCACTTGTCTTAATGTTAATATTCTCTTGGGTCCTGCTGTAATTCTCTTGGAGAAGAAGGGAGTGCACTCTCCACAATAAGTTCATAATGAGGATAATTAACAAGTCCTTATCTCTGGTATATTACTTAGTTTGGAATGTCAGCTGTGCTGAGCACCACCTAGAGGGTTTCTGTTTCATGGGTGAGGCTCGATAGGCAGTTTTTTCTAAAGATTTATCAATTATGGTGGATATGACTAGCAGCAATTCCCAAGTGCAGTGCACTATCTTAATGTCAGCTGATTCTACCTGAGGCATATAGAAAGGAGAAAGTCTGTCTCTGGTCTGGCAATAATTCTTATGCTTGGCGAGAGTACTAATGTTGCCGTGGACCTCTGATGGTCATACAGTGCTCTCTGATTGTGCCTATGACATTTCTACATCTCACTAGTTCTATTCTGTATCTTTCACTCAAGTATTTGTATTTTACTGTGCAAATTTTGGGCCTAACCTTCCAGTATTTTGCATCTACCGATATATATTATTTGATACCTCTCTCATCTCCTTTTCAGAGAGTACTGTACATTTTGAGAGAATTGAGACGGTCCCAGTAATTTAGGTGCTTCATCTTGTCCATGCTTGCCATATGTGTTCTCTGTATTCCCTCTATTTCAGAAATATCTCCTGCACTGAAAAGCGAAGTGAGTTCCGATTAGTACTCAAAGCTGAACAATTAAATCACAATAATGTGATATATATGTGACAAAATGATTGGATTGAACTCCTCGGGAACAAGTGTTTGTGCCTGAGGAGTTGAAGAATACATGCTTGATCCCCATCACATGGTTTCAGCATCTTCTCATAGATGTGTACTCTATTTCTGTACAAATACTGTATACTGAACATGTATTGCATATCTAAATATTAGCAAATATATTCAGTATATAGATTAGTTTACAATCATGTGATAGAACACATGGTGGGGCCATGTTCTAATGGTTAAAGATTTTGTATCATGCCCCTGGTTTCTCATTTCTTGTGAGGAAAATATGCATGTACAGTAGTCTGAAAGGGTCCTTAGTTATACAGATATATAATGAATTCCTTAGTTATATTTGTTCTTTTTATACAACATAAGTATAAGTGATTGGTTAAAAATTGTGAATTCAGTTTGAAAATAAAATTTTGGTAGTAAAATGAGTAGAGAGATAATTGAAGAAATGTTTTAAATTAAAATTTATAGGATTAGCTAATTGGTCAATAAAATGAATTCGTTTCTATGCATTTGGAGCTGTCTGTTCCCATTGCTTCCTTAGTCATGGTTGTAAGCTTGATTGGAATTTGTATATTTTCCTCAAAATAGTCTCTGGTTTAAGGGCTACAAATTTACCATTTAACTGATTCAAATATGCAAATGATTTTTTTTTCCATGCCTGTAAAGACTGGAACCAATCAAATTTTTCTTGACTAAACTTTTTATTGGAATTACATTACAGGAATTTTTATGCGCTTTTGTTCTCGTATTGGCATCCTTAATGATATTAAACGCCTTTTGATTATCCTGTAACTTTGAATGGTGCTACGTGACAGGATGAACAACCCAGCGGGTTTTCTTCCTATTGGGGAGTGTTGTACATGCTGCTATGGCAGTATGTCCACTCACAAGATGAGTGGCGTTGCCCAATAAACTCGCCCCTCAGGGCAAAATTTAAATTTAAGCAAGCAGTGCATGCCAGTTACACGATGATCCACACTATCCAGATATTTGCCACAAATGTAGAGCAAAAGATTAGTAAGTTAAGCTACATAGACAGTTTAAGGGAGCTCAATCTAATGACATTATATAAAATCGAAGTTCAGGAAGAGATATGATCACAACATAAACGATAATGAGGAAGATTGAGAAAGTGGACAGGGACTATAGCTTATATTCTACACAGGGTAACAGGTGGAAGTTGGACAGAGAGAGCAATCAAATAAATACAAGATTTATTATACATTAAGGTGATAAGCATGTGAATGAATGTTACTGAATAATGAATTCAGAAAGAAGGGATTAAGGGTAATGGAGTGAGAAACGTCATGTAGCAACAAGAACAAAATAATAATAATAATGTGTGAGAGAGAAAACTAAAAATAATCGGAAGGATGGAATGAAAAAAATGACTAAGAAAACAACAATCTAGGTTTGAGTTCAGGATCACAGTTTGAGAATAACAATAAATTAAATGAAGGTGGAATATATAGATTTGAGTAAATGGAAAAAAGAAAGTAAATAGGAAAGAGGGAGAGACGGAAGGTGGGGGGATGGAGGGAGAGGGAGGGGGACAATGACGTGGGTGCACCGGACACAGAGAGGGGCGGATAGATAAAGGCTTGGGACGAAGCTCAACCATCATTACTAACTACTATTACTAACCAACACCATCGCTACTATCATTTAAAATATATTTTGATTATCATTTATATATATTTGTTTATATACAATGGGTTGTGGAAGTGCAGGTGTTGATGGTTAAATGGTACAGTCTTGTAAAGTCACTTTATACCGTGCTAAGGTCGCCTTAGGCATTTTGAGCTCTGTAACTACTTCATACACCCACGAATATTGGAAGATATTCTTGTGCTCTACCCAGAGTGTGCTAGTGTAGGATAGTATAGATTAGACTTTTATTTCATGTCCTCTTTTTATTCCATGTATAACTTACCATCCTGTGAGATGGGAATATTAGATGAACTAATAGCTAGCGTTTGATCTAAACTCTGTAATATAGAATGAAGCAGCAGCACATTGCTTTGTATTCCCGAGTATGTCAATAACAACAAAAAAAGTACTACGACCAATAAGGGCCACCTTATTGGCCTTTATATTATAAGGGTTCAGAATCATCCTTCTGAAGATGTATTATTAAATACGAAAGTACTTAAGGAAATTCCTGTTTCACTTCTTTCTCCGTGGTCTGATATATATATATATATATATATATATATATATATATATATATATATATATATATATGAAGCAGCAGCTTCATATATATTAATGATTAATCATCATTAATAACTCAAGGGGCTTTCATCAGTATTAAAACCCCCCTCAAAATATTTAATAGATAAGACTTTAGTTCATTTAATATGCACCTCATTCCCACCCTGTTGGGTTGTAGTGAAAAAAAGGATGCAGAACCCAACATTCACTTAGCCAAGGAAATTACAGTTTTGATTAGCTAATTATATAAACAATTAATGAGTTTGCATATATATGCAGTGAGCTAGTTTCGTAATTTGGTTGTCTTATCATTCCCTCCTCACCCTCCTGTACTCGCGGTAAAAAAGTATTTTTTTATTATCAAGCTTAGGTAAACACAGCAGTGAGCTGCTACTCTCTGTGAATGTGAATTCTCAAGCTTGTGTGTTGTGAATTCCAAAGCTTGTTGAAAAGATTACAATCACCCACATTTACTACCTTCAGTTAGCAAGCTTCGGATATTTGTTTAAAGTTTCTGGTAGTAGATAATTTTGGATGATATATTGACACATTTCTTGATCATTTGGTTTTCGAGCTGTCCCTAAAATATTGTGCGTGCCAATAATTTTGCTGAGAAAGTGAAACAGACATAAAGCGAATCTAAATATTGCAATAATGAAATACACCATACAGTATATATAAAGTTTGATCCTGAGGCACTCGTTTACTGAATAGTGTGACTCATCCTGTGAGTGAACACCTCGTCCTGTGAGTGAACACATTACCCCCACAAGAATCAAGTATTACTCATCCAGCGAGTAACCACACGGCCTTATAAGGACACTGCACTCATCATGTGAGTGCCACTTCCCTCCACTAGTTGATTCTGCCACAAGCATTATCAATATGACCTTGGCTGTTGCCCTGTCTCGTAAATTATATTATATTGAATAATTGCAACACGTTAAGGATATTTTTCTAGAATGATAATATATTGCAACATGTTTTGATTTTATATATATATATATATATATATATATATATATATATATATATATATATATATATATATATATATATATATATATATATATATATATATATATATATATATATATATATATATATATATATATATATATATATATATATATATATATATATATTATATATATTTTTGGTCGTCCACCAAATTATATAAGGAGGAGTTACTCCTCCTTATATTAAATATAAGGAGTATTGATTTCATTATCAATTACATTATTACATTATCAGTTATGGTACTATAAAATTATCCTGTAATCAATTACAGAACGTAAACTGTAAGTATTTTCTTGCGTTGAAAAAATTTGTTTATAAATCCCCAAACTCTGTTGTAATTGATTTTTTATTTGTATTTTTACGAAGAATGAGTTTGCTTTTTTATGCATATGAGTAGTGAAAACAGATCAACCACCTTTACAGCGTTTGGGACCCCGCCTCTCAACCCATTATCGACCCATTGATGGCGTGGTTGTGGTTGAGGTATAAATTGTCCTCACATTCGTCAAAATTCTAGTGCGCTAATGAAATATTAAAAGTAGTGTAAAATTGACGGTTTTCGCACTAATGAAAATGTGAATCAGTGTTGGTGAGGAGGGTTGTCTGGGTTCAAACTCTGTTGGTTAACTAAAATACTTATAAAGTCTAAATGCTGAGTTTTTAACATGTATTTAAGTCAGAATCTGACATAAATAAAAAATCTGCATTTTGACTTATAGGTATTTGCCCTGTAAGTCAGAATCTGACGTATAAGGCACTTGACCATGTTCGAAGCTTTGATTCGGATCGTGGCTCATTCGCGCTCAGGTGGTCAAGTCGAGGCTGCATAGTCAACACTCCCTAAATCTACATGAAACGACGATTGAAAAACCTCCATAATCTTTTCCATTCTAACCCAGCCTAACCTAACTCAACTGAGTCTAACACAGCTTAGGATACAGATTAATATGTATTAGTTTAGGCTGGGCTCGGTTAGGTTAGGTTAGACTGGGGTAGAGCCGAGTTATAAAATCCGTTTTCGAACCGTCCAATGGACGCATTGGCTTGTACCCGTTGAGAGGAGGTGGTTGGTGGTGGTGGTTGTCCAGTTAGCCACTAGGGGGCAGCAGTAGTGAAGTCTCTATACGCCTGCCCCGGCGTCCCTCAGTCCCCCTCACCATCACAGTACGACCTGGTAACCCTAATCTATACCACTTTCATACACAAACAAAAGGAAAATAACATAGAAAGAAGCCTCGACTGTCGGCGGGAAGCTGTTGTAAGCTATGAACAAGTTGTGGCAAAAGTTAGTGAACAGTTATGAACAAGTTCCATTAAACTTAGTGCGAGTTATGGAGAAGTTACTATTACGTTAATTCAAGTTATGAACGAGTTGCAACAAAGTTTGTGTGAGTTATGAACGAGTTCCTATAAACTTAGTGTGTAGTTGTGAACAAGTTGTAATATAGTGTGAGTTATGAACAAGTTGCTTCAAACTTATTGCGAGTTATAAACAAGTTGTTATAAAGTTAGTGGAAGTAATGAACAAGTTACCCCAAACTTGAAGCGATATATGAGCAATTAGTTGCTAGTAACTTATTGCGAATTATTAACAAGTTCTTATAAAGTTAACTCGAACTATTAAACATCTGCTACAAGCAAGATTTACGAAGGATTATTCTTTCAGGAGGTACTATGAAAGTTAATTGAGAATATTGTGCTAATTATTATTATTATTTTTTTAGAAATTAGCATATTTTAACTTTTTTTTAATGGACACAAACGTCCCCTCGATTTTGTACAACTCTAACGGCTATTACCATTCCTGAAAAAAAGATTGAGTGAATTGAATTCCAAAAAAGACTCGGACAGAAATATACTGAGAACAACTTTGCGAAGAAGTCAAATTTTTGTAATAAATTACAGAAAACGAAGATTTGTGTACTCATACGAAGACTCGTGTTCGGACTACGAAGATTCGTGTTCGGATACGAAGACTCGTGTTCGAATACGAAGATTCGTGTTCGGATACGAAGCCTCGTGCACGGATACAAAGACAAGTGTTCGGATAGTCTCTTGAGTGACCAAATTAGTGAAGACAAACGGGTTTAACCAGCAGTATGGACAACATATACTGGCTCTTATTGCTGGTCGCCTTAGGGGCGATTTTCCTCCAGGAGTCGTTGGCTAGACGTAAGTGTTAGACCGCAGCTTAAAATTAACTCATCACAAATTACATATTTTTGCTATATTTATTGTTATTATTTTTACTAAATTATTGTAATAAATAATATTATTATTAGTTTTGCTTCTCATCAATATGTGTTTATACATTACTAGTTTACTTTAAAGTTTTAAAGGCCGAAGTGCAAAAAGTTTGGTGTTGGGCTTAAGGCCCCATCAACCTCTGAAGGGTTATTAAGGCCACCACCACAGCTTACTGACCACCCAGCAGGAATACTTCAACCTTGAGCACAGTTTAGGAGTAAACTCAGTACATAAACCTCTCTGTGTATACTGGGATATATACACCACTTGATGTATACATCTCTTGTAAAGTTAGCATAAAATTATACATATTATTATTAACACATTTTTATTAAGAAACAATTGTGTTATAATTGGCTTTTGGAACCAATAATTAATTGTTTATATTATATTTATAAATAATTCCTTGTGTCGAGGGACAGGCAGCCAGTGTTTATATATATGTTAGGCTTATATCGAGGCTTCCCCTCAGGGTCAAATTACCTGAAGTTACCAGAGGGCCACTAACACTCTAGTGGCCTCGACGAGGACAGGAACCCCCATGGACAGGATCTTGTCAAAGATTCCCTCATTTGTCCTAATGATTTTTTCAAGCTGGATTTTAACATTCAACAGAGTTTTGGTATTTACGACTAGGTGAACAGATGCATTTGGTGATACGATGGCAGAACTGACCTTTTACTGAACACAAATCCTCGGCATTAAGGGAATATCTCTATCTGTTTTCGGAATAATTTGTTCTTGGTGACGAGAGACACCGACAGAAGCTGTCAACTTGCTTACTCGTCGATAAAACGTCAGGTTTTATCAGCGAGTCGTTACTGGGTTACAGTGGTTCATATTAGTGGTCGTTGGCTCCTAGTGGCTCATGGCAGTGGACACTGGCTCCCACTGGCTCCCACTGGCTCCCGGTGGATTTTGTAGGTGGTTACTGGCTTACAGGGGCTCACGTCAGTGGTTACTGGTTCCCAGTGACTGATATCAGTGGTTCCTGATTCCAAGTGGCTCATATTAGTGGTTACTGGGTCCCAGTGGCTCATATTAGTGGTTCCTGGTTCCCAGTGGCTGATATCAGTGGTTCCTGGTTCCCAGTGGCTCACATCGGGGGATCTTGGCTCCCAGTTGATCATATCAGTGGTCGCTTCATGCAGGTCGACGTTCAATCGCCCGACCGTCCAAGTGGTTGGGCACCATTCCTTCCCCCCTGTCAATCTCAAATCCTTATCCTGACCCTTCCAAGTGCTGTATAGTAGTAATGGCTTGGTGCTTTCTCCTGATAGTTCCGTTCCCTTCTAGACCTTTTGACCTTGCTTGTTTCCAAGTAATTGTTTGTTATTGTCTCCAGTAATTGTTATTTTCTCCAGTAATTGTTTGTTATTGTTTGATCAAGCAACGTCTGCCCGCGGATATTCTGGTACCATTAACCTTTCTTCGTAGTTCAGCCTTAAGTCCAGAGAACGGGCTCTCGTCTGTCTGTCCTCCATAACTCTGTCCTGCAGCTAAGAGACAAGACTTTCTTCAGTCTTTTCCCATAGCTCAGCTGTGGATAAAACAGATTGTTAAATCATGATGATTTTGAAGACAAACTCATTTGAGTATAAAATCTATCGAAAGGGTTTTCGGTTTCACTTGGAGTAAATTTTAAGATTTTCTAAAGATAAAAGTAGCTTACTGTATACATAAGCAAAATTAACTTCAACAAATGTCCTGAACTGTTTATGTATCGAATGTATTTATGAATATATGAATGAACTCTCGCTTAAATTAAATATTATTATTATTATTCATAGAGAAAGAAGAATTCCGTATTTTGTTCAGACTTCTTGTTGTCCTTGAAGCTGCGATGCACTTTTGTTAAGACGTCATGTTGTCCTTGGAGAAACTGCTGTATACTTTCCTTTTTCGTTCTCCTTTTTCCCGTTCCTTTGGACTGGAAGAATGAGCGCGCCCGCTGTATAATTCAATCTCCCCTCGTACACTGTTTGGCTTCCCCTCTTTTTTTTTCATTATCTGGAACTGAGGCAAACTTGAGCGAGTGGGGGAAGGATTTTATAAAGAACATGCTATCCTGTCCCTCACCTTTAAGGTTTTAATTCTCGATGATTTGAAAAGGGAAAATGAGCTTTCTGGGCCGGTCGCTGATGGAACCATTCAGCATGGGAGGAAAGAAATAGGTTCTGGTAATGAGTAGGCAGATGTTCTGCCTTTCAATCAAGTGCCTGTTTCATTCGTAAGGAATAAAGATGACTTCTTTTCTGCTAAACATTGAGTTATTTTTTACTCGTATGACGGAATCGACAGCACTTGTAATGGCTGGAGTTAGCCTGACGGTGGAAGTATTTGACACCAGTCTATTGTCTCCAGTAGTTGGTGTTTGGTGGAATGTTGTCTATTGCTTCCAGGACTTTGTGGTCTTTGTCCTCTCCTACTTCTCCCTTTCAACCTTTTCCTCCTCCTTCTCCCCCCCCCCCTCTACTTCTTCACCGCCTCTTCTTCCTCCCGCCACTAAAGGAGGCCGATTCATCTTAGGTTACGGAAGGAACAGGCGCGATTACTTCCCCAAGCACGTCTGACCCGAACTTCGCCAAACTGAGGATCAACTGCCGGAATTAGGACTGGGTCGTGCTTGGATTTAGGGCAGGCCAGGTGAGCCCTTGAGTGAGAGGTGAGGTGAGCCCTTGGGTGAGAGGTGAGGTGAGACCTTGAGTGGGAGGTGAGGTGAGACCTTGGGTGAGAGGTGAGGTGAGACCTTGAGTGGGAGGTCAGGTGAGCCCTTGAGTGGGAGGTTGGGTGAGTTCTCGAATGGCAGATCAGGTGATTTACTGAGTGGGAGACTGGGAACAGGAACAAACGAAGGGGAGAGAGAAAGGAGAAGGAAGAAGAGGAGGAGGAGAAGAAACACAAGGCAGAGAAAGAGACGAAGAGGAGCATCCAGTAAGCCTAATAACCCTAATTCATCACAACAGCGATATGACTGAGACCTGAGAACAAAATCACAGAGGCCAAAAAAACAGAAGCGCAACGCCGAGGCGTGAAACTAAGAGATAGCCTTCAAGACACGGGGGAGAAGATAGCAATCAAGGCACAGGGAAGAATATAGCAGTTAAGACTCAAGGGAGAAGATAGCACTCAAAACACAGGGGAGAAGATAGCGAAGCCAAGGGAGGAAAGTATTGAGGCATGAAGCAGGCGTCTCTCAGGAGGAGACAGAGAGAGAGGGGGGCACGTAATTAGAAAACTTTATATAGATATGAAACTAGTTTTCGAAAACTCTAGCAGTAATACCCACCACAATAGTCCCTTTGCTCCGCCCTTGTCAGAGATAAGCGGGACACTATTATTATTATTATTATTATTATTATTATTATTATTATTTGTTATTATTGAGAAAATAAGTATGAGTTATGAGTAGGATTCGAACCCATGCTCTGAGAACTTCTAAGCAAACGCTTTAGCCGTCCTAGCTACCCAACGACATGGTAAATGGTACTTGGGATTCAGGTGAGTCCTGTAGGGTTCCTGAGGGTTGCTTACGCTGAAGCCTGACCAGGTGTTTACACGTGGCTTCCACATACTCTGACTTGTAGTCTTGGAAGTCTACCTCCTACGACTCTCTTCAAATGCACCAAGAAATGCCCCAAGTGGCCAAAGGTTATGCACCGGAACTCTGTGTCAGACCCTATCAAACTCTCCAGTATTATCGAAGGCTGTGACAGACGTATCCTTTGTGAGGTCGAGATTTTTGTTCCATTATGTGGTCGTCTGTTGTAACTTGACTTATATAGGGGCTCCTGTTGTCTCAAAAATCTTAAACACTAGTATTTAATAACTCTTATCAAAGTGCTTTTTCTCTTCTTCCATCTTTTAAGGATGTAGACAGTTCACAAACTGGTTTTAAGACCTTGCTAACACTCTTGAGAAATGCTGCTTATTTTTCATGTTGGAAAGTAGACACTCGGGGTTCTACTTTCTTTCTTCCTCTATAGTTAATAAATTCTCTCAAGGAATAGAAGCATGTGTGAATGATCTATCTTCCTGAAATACATATTGCATGTCAAGTGAAAATTTCAGAGTTCTGGGCCCTCCACAGCCCTGGTGGCTACAGAATCATCAGGTCAGGTCAGGTTTGGAAGGGTTGGGTCAGGTCAGGTTTGGAAGGGTTGCGTCAGGTCAGGTTTGGAAGGGTTGCGTCAGGTCAGGTCACGGTACGTTAGGTTTCCTAAATGGTGCTATACAGTCATCAGATGCAAGTCCTTGCAACGCTATTCTGATGAGACACTAAATATCTCTCAACCCCTTTTTGCGTGTAATATGTAGACTTCATATCTGTCTGTGAACTTGTTCTTAAAATAAATATCTCGCAGCCTTGTTTACAGACAACGGGCTTTTGTCAATGCAACAGATTTTCGTTCTATTTATCTGTAACTTTTGAACATAAACATTTTGGTGAATATTGGTAACTTTTCTCAACGCTTGGTCATCCTGAAGGGTGTGGCTCGACTACCTATCCTTCCTATCTTTCCCTTATTATTCATGCCCGTCCCTCCGACTATCTATGCTCCTAATACTATCCATGCCACTTTCATTATTGATGACCCTCTCACTGTCCTTGCCTCTCCTCTTTCCCCCTCACGACCCGGGGTAATAAGATGTCCAAATAAGAAAAAATAACATAGGTTTAGCGGGTATTTGGGAACTGACATAATGGGGTGGCAATAATGACAGGTGTTTGACGTCAGATAATCTCTCTCTCTCTCTCTCTCTCTCTCTCTCTCTCTCTCTCTCTCTCTCTCTCTCTCTCTCTCTCTCTCTCTCTCTCTCTCTCTCTCAAGAAGAGGAAATTGAGGAAGGATAAGATAAAAGAGGAATATAAGAAATGGGAGAAGAGGAGTAAGGATTACGAGAATTAAAATATTGAAAGAGGAAATAAAGGAGGTGGATGAGGAAAAAACTGTAACTGTAAGAGAGGGGGGGGGAGAGAATGAAGAGCAGGAACAGACATAAGGAACAATCGATTCAGTTTCCACCTGTGACCTCTTGCTCGCGTACCATGTTAAACAGTTTAGGTTTATCTGCCCTGTCAATTCCTCGGAGAATTTTATAGGAAGTGATCATGTCTTCCCCCATCTCTTCTGTCTTCCTGTGTCGTGAGGTTCAGTTCCAGTAATATTTCCTCGTAACTCATTCCTCTTAGCCTGTGCGTGTGTGCGTGTGTGTGTGAATACGTCCGATCTCATCTTGAACAGTTCTGTGCTCTCTTCTTGTGTTCGAATCGCACATTTCTATTGTAAATTCTTTTCAAACGTTCTGTAAAAAGTAGTATTTGTCAACAGAACCAAGACATCTGACATAACCTATCCTAGGCCTACCAATACACAAAATTATAATGTACAATGTACATTATAATGTACAATGTACATTATAATGTAAAATTATAATGCTCTTCCATTTCCCTTCCCTCTCTTCTATCCCATTCCTTCTTTTCTCTTCTACACGTACCCCCTATTTTCTCTTTCCGGTGCCTCTTCTTTAATATTCTGATCCCCCATCTCTTACCTATCTTGTTCTCCTCTTTCCCTTCTCTCCCCTTGCCGTTACCCCTTCATTTCCCCTAGCCCCTCTCCCCCTGACCCCCTATTCCATCTCTCCTCTTACCTATCCAGGTCCCAGTTATTGCCCCCCTTACCTATTCTCTTTCATTACAACTGTCTCCCTCCCAGACTCTTGTTGGGCTGTTGACACAACGAACTAAAAGGGAAACAGACTTGCTATAGAAAAAACAAAATAATTTTTTTTTCTGTTACGATGTATTTTATTGATTTATTTTTTTTATTACTCTGGTTGGTCCTATTACTGTTGTTTACACTTTGTCAGGCTAGTTTGTTTGTTTAGTTTTCTTGTTTTTGTTCGATGTTGCTTTAAGTTTTGTGGCTGTTCTTGTTTCTTGGGTTCTTAGTGCCCTAATTGTGCCTGTTGGTTTGTTTGTCTGTAATTGTTTTAGCTCTTGTCGAGGTCAGGGCAAAAGGTCCGGTTAGGATATTTGGGTAGGTCAGGGCAGGATATCAGGGTAGTAGGTCAGAACAGGTTAGGGCAGGATATCAGGGTAGTAGGTCAGAACAGGTCAGGGCAGGATATCAGGGTAGTAGGTCAGAACAGGTTAGGGCAGAATATCAGGGTAGTAAGTCAGTGCAAAATATTAGGATTGACCAGAGCAGGTTATGGCAGGATATCAGGGTGGGAGGTTAGAGCAGGATATCGTGGCATGTCAGAGTCGCAAGTCAGAGCAGGAGATAAGCGCAGGGGGAGGCTCAGGGCAGGGAGTCAGGTCGTATTTAGGAAGCTTGTGAATCAGCTCAGCTCAGGAGGTGAAGCTGGAGAGATATTTATGACACAGCAATGTGGCGTTCGTGTGCTGGCTGAGTGTAAACAGGTCATACAAATGCAGGGTGAGTTTATGTAGTATTTACACAGTAAGTCATAGCAACGTGGCTGGGGTTTCCAACGGCACATTAACATGCTCTTGGAGAGCATCCTCACTGGCATATCTGTAGATGGAGGAAGGGACGACGTTTCGGTCCATCCTGGATCACTGTCAGGTCGTCCTTGTCCCCCTGTCAGGTCGTTCTGGACCACTATGTCGTGTGTTGAACAAACTACACACTAGGAAGTGAAGGGACGACGACGCTTCGGTCCGTCCTGGACCATTTTTAAGTCGACCATTCTCACAATCGACTTGAGAATGGTCCAGGACGGACCGAAACGTCGTCGTCCCTTCACTTTCTAGTGTGTGGTTTGGTCAACATTTTTCAGCAAGGTTATTGTGACTCCTCATCTGAACTATGTCGTGTGTTTGTTACTTTTCTCAGATGTGTAGGCTGGGTGAGTATATAGGTGATATTTGTTCTATTAGTATATTTGTAATCAAAGTTGTATATTAATACGTAAGTGTGCGTATGCCATATTTAAAACATATTTATATATGCATGTAAAGATTGCTTCTGCCTTTCTGTCCCTCTCGCTCTCTCTCACCCCTCTATATCCCTCCCTCACTCTCTTGATTTCCCTCTTTGTCTCTCTCTCTCTCTCTCTCTCTCTCTCTCTCTCTCTCTCTCTCTCTCTCTCTCTCTCTCTCTCTCTCTCTCTCTCTTCCACTCTCTCTCTGCTCAACCACTTTGGCTGGACGGTACAGCGACGGTCTCGCTTCATGCAGGTCGGCGTTCAATCCACGACCATTCAAGTGGTTGGACACCATGTCTTTCCCCGTCCCATCCCTAATCCTTATCCCTTCCAAGTGCTAAATCTAATCCTAATAGCTTGGCGCCTTATCCTGATAGTTCCATCCTTGTACCTTTCTCCTTCTCCCTCTCTCCCCTTCTCTCCTTCTCCCTCTCTCACTTTCTATCTCATTCTTTTTCTCTCTAACCCCCCCCCCATGTCATTTTACTCTCTCCAAACACTCATTTCCTCTTTCTCTACCCTTAGAGGGCAATTCGAATTGCCCCTGGATCGACCTGGAGAACGGTCGAGTGAAGCTCAGGTCCCAGGGTCGAGTGGCCAAGTTCAAGTGCAAGAAGGGCTTCACCAGGTTCGAGGGGGACCGCTTCGCCGCCTGCGTCAGGAATGAGTGGAATGGCAAGATCCCAAAATGCATAAGTAAGTCCATTTTACCAAGTTCAGATATTTCAAGTCACTAATATTCTGCTACTGTTATTATTAGAACAACTAGTAATAGTCGAGTAACAACTCGAAAATTCTTGATTAGATGATGGAGTTGAAGGCCATGATAGATTTGTGATTTGGTGGCCAAGAAGGAGTATGCTGCCATGTTCTATTTGAGAGTTACAGTTAAAATTATGTACAGTTACCTTCGTCTCCCAGAGAGGAGAGGGAGAAACTTAGCTACCTGGTCTCCTAGGTTAGAGAGAGAGAGAGAGAGAGAGAGAGAGAGAGAGAGAGAGAGAGAGAGAGAGAGAGAGAGAGAGAGAGAGAGTTCCCCTATGTGATAGTTTCAAAGTACATTATCTTGATATAAATTAGTTTCTAGGAGCAGGCTTCAGATGAGGTGAGGTAGGATAACAGCTCTTGCTTACAGTTTCATTAGGTATGTTATTTGACAGACCCTATGAACCCTAGTCTCAGTTAAAAAAAATAAAAGAGAGAGAGAGAGAGAAAGAGAGGGTAATTGGTGAAACGAAGGCGCTGCGCGGAAACCTCGCTAGAGAGAATCGAGATAGGATTGGAGGAACGCCAAGAAGGATCCAATTCCTGCAGAAAGAGAATTAAGTCCCTGGGAAGGCTGATCGACGTTCGCGAATGCCACCGGATCTTCAAGGGATTCTGACTTTGGCGTTCTCGCTCGCTATGAACTCTTGCTTTAGGTCTTACAGCAGAGATGGCGTGTCGTGATCTTTTTGCTTAGATATTATCATAAAACTTCTCCCATCATAAAATTTATTCAGAAGCCCAGAAACAATACGTCTCTCTTATCCATGTCTTAGTCCCTATCCATCTTTCCCCATGTGTTTTACAAAATGACACAGGGAAGGTATGTGACTGTCATAGGTCAGTCGTAGTCGGGTCCATCCACCCTTTCAAGAGTAGCAGCATCTTTAAAGACCCCCTAAGATTTTTCTTGAAGACTGAAAACGGGGATGTGTTTTCCATAGAGATTTTATAAACTTTAATTTCTTCATACTATTAAATATTTTGAGAGAGAGAAAGAGAGAGAGAGAGAGGAAGAGATTACTAAAATATCATCATTTCGTCTTCGTTGACGTAAATATCAGGGATAAGCGATGCAAGATAAAAATTTAAATATATAAAAATGTAAAAATATAAAACCATGTATACCATGTCCCTCCTAACCAATCTTGGCCTCACCACCAGACAACTATAGTCTTCTCCTCATCATAACTTATCCTGTTCCTTATTACTGTTGCCACACAGCGCTTTCCGCACGCTGGCTTCACTGGAACCCCCTGTCTCTCGCCCTCTCTTTTATCGCTCCAAGTTGTTCTAAGTAGATTATTCCCTCGGTGAGGATACGAAAGGAATGAAAGAAAATTATATTAGCTTCCTCGAAGACTCGTGTTTTTATATGGAAGAGAGAGAGAGAGAGAAGAGAGAAAGAGAGAAAGAGAGAGAGAGAGAGAGAGAGAGAGAGAGAGAGAGAGAGAGAGAGAGAGAGAGAAAGAGAGAGAGAGAGAGAGAGAGAGAGAGAGAGAGAGAGAGAGAGAGAGAGAGAGAGAGAGGTTAACTGTAATTATTTTTCTGTTCATTTGTGAACTTATTAGGAAAGTGATCAAAAACACAATAGAGCGAATTAATAAATTATCTATAAGAACCGGTTTATCTCACACTCGTAAAGTACCTTCCTGGGACAGCTGACTAATTCTGAAGGAATAAATAAACCAAAAAACCAACATAATACAGAAAATTGTTCAGAGAGATTGAAAATGGTGTGCGATTATATTATGTATTCTGTAACTCGCTTGCAATTCTTGGTCTGGTGCTGACCTATCAGCCTTGGGAGAGTTGCCGAGCCCACCAAGATAGCATATTGTTCAAACAGCAAGTATACTTTTGTCCTGGGTAGAGTATTTTCTCAAGTGTGTATACTTGCAAAATGTAATACACTAATGCCACCACAGCACATTTATTGACTAACCAGTAAATATGCTTGAGTCCTGAACGTATTCTAAATCAAATGTAAACTCTCAGGTGTGTATATACACCCTGAGATGTTTACATATATATATATACATATATATATATATATATATATATATATATATATATATATATATATATATATATATATATATATATATATATATCCTAAGTATTGTACTAGAGAACACTGTTAATGAAGGGAGTCCCAGACTGATGACTGAACACAAATAACACAACTTTTACTATGCCACAATAAATTTCTTGAGGATGATACGCCCAAACTTTGCTCATATCGCTCGCCAAGTTAATTAAGTTTGGGATGATAGTATTTTTTATGAGTGATATTAGCTGCACTTGTCAGAGTTGTTAATGATTACATAACAAGGTTGGTCTCGAACCCCTAATTCTAAGTAATGTCGTTGTCCTTAGGGCTTACGGCCACAAGGGCGGCTTTGACACAGTTGACAAGGTGACAGATATATAAGACAAGTCAATTAGACAATACACAGACAATTAGGCAAGACAGACTACTGAACAAGGAAGACTGAGAGACATAGATCAAGCCAAACAAAACAAGAAACACTCCGATAAGTGAGGGAGATGAATATGGAAGACAGACAGACAGACAGATGTAGATACAAGACAAAGAGAGAGACACAACCAAGATAAACTGACAGAACTTCACTCGGATTGACCAAACCAAACTTCAACAGCCGTGAGTTCTGACCATTTTTGTATAGATTCTAGAATTTTACCATTACCCACCTACCACTAGATAACTCTATTTCTTCCATTCCATTTCCTTTCATTTCCTCTGTATAACCTCTTCCTCTCTCTCCCCCTCACTTTCCTTGCCTCTCGTTCATACTCTATTTTGCTTCCATTTCTCTTAGTTCACACCTTTATATCTCTTTGTTTTCATTATTTTGACTTTCATTATTTATTTGTGTTTACTAGATCCAAAAAGTAATTTACATTAATAATTTGTTAAATCTATTTTAACTGGTATAGTGAATGTTTGAGAGTCGATGACCCTCATAAAGTCACTACCTTAGGCTTAGGCTTGGTGGTTGCAAACCTTAGTCCAGGCTTGATGTTGCAAACGCCGGTGCCTCTTGGTACACAGTTAAATGCTCCAAATCTTCCTAAGAAGCGGGATCTGTCTTGTGCTTTTTCCTTCTGAGTATTTTGTTCCTTTTCGTCTCTTTTTCCCTTTTGCGTTCAGTTTTCTCTTACCTTTTCAGCTTTGTTTAGCTGCAATTAAGCTTTCTGCAATTGCATTTGTTCTTTCAATAGCTTGAATTTCATGATTTCCTTCTCACTTTCTCTCGTTTCTTTATTATTTTTTATATAATAATTCGTTTCGTCGGGGACAGGAAGCCTGTGTATATACTTTACGTTTTGAATCGAGGTCCCCCCCCAGGGTGGAACTACGAACCCTCCCCAGGATGAAACCTAACAAGAGCTGACTAACTCCTGGGAGCGTATTTACTGCAAGGTGAACTGAGGAATTATGTGAAAGGAAAGGTTGCCAACCATTTCTGCCTCGCCTGGGAATCGAACCCGTGACCCCCAATTATCAGTCGAGCACGAAGCCATCCCGAGGGAAGATTCTTCATGTTAATGTGATTTCATTGTGGGAATAATAATTAATAATAATAATTAATAACAGTCTTCCTACCTCATGGAATTGTTAAAAGGGACAGTGTTAAACTGCTTTATTAAGTGACATTAAGAGAGCCCATTTACATTCTCCCAAAAAGGCAAAGAGGAAACATGTTTGAAACATAAGCTGCCTCGTATGGATCAGGTCTTCCGCAGTTTCCTTCAGTCTTATAGCCAAAAGTGAACTACTTTAACAATAAACTTTTATATCATAAAACAAGTTGATCAAATTGCTTTTGAGTACCCATAAGTTTTCCCAAGATAATATTTAATACTAATAATATCGATCGGATTATTTTTTTTAATCAGAGACGATCCCGGTATGTGTTCAGTCGTTTGAAATTTAAAGATACGAAGGTAGGGGCGGAGAACACCGCAGAACACATAACTTTTACTGCCTTGATATGACGACTAGAACAAATCTGCGAATAAATTGCTGAACTCCTAAGAGTTTTCTAGGTCATTGAGAACGGACTAGTTTTTGAAGTCGTTAGTAGATAAATTGGAAGAGACCAGTTGCTTATCGAACTACTAGTTTCAACTTCTATAGGGAAGACGCGCATGTTAAATACTTCAGCTGTTCCTGGACTGAGACCTACTCAGCCCAGCCATGAACATAAGACTATTTTAAAACAGCTAAAAGAAGCTATAAGAACAACTTGTTTTAAGTCACGTATGTTTTTAGCTCACCTTTAATTATTTTTTTAATTATTGTCTTTAATTATTTACTTAATTTTGTAAATGCTGTATTATAAATGTGTATAGATAAATCAATATCAATTATAATGTCAATTTGAGGGTAGAGGAGAAACACTGAAGGCTAGCACCAACTTTTTTACCAGTAATTGCTGTTGGGTACGGGCCTAACATTGGAGAGTCGGGATTGGTGCCAAAGAAAAGAGTTTCAGATAACTTTGTGCCAACGTCACTTCCACAAAAATCTCGCAATAATAGCGTTAAGATTAGTGATTTTGTAGGAGGGAGGCGAGAAGGAGATCGGCGGAAAAGGAGGGGGAAAGTTGGGGGAAGAAAAGGAAGGAGAAAAATGAAGGAAGGAGGAGGAGGAGAAGAAGGATGGGTCAAGAAAAAGGGAAGAGAGAGGAAGGAATGGAAGAGATGGAAGGTGAGGGAAGGGGAAGGGAATTTTCAGGGAAAAGCGCCAAGCTATTACGACCATATAACACTTGGAAAGGGTCAGGATAAGGATTTGGGATGGGACGGGGGGAAAGGAATGGAGCTCAACCACGTAGACGGTCGGGGATTGAACGCCGACCTGCATGAAGCGAGACCGTCACTCTACCGTCCAGCCCAAGTGTTAGACGTGGGGGAAGAAAGGCTAAGAAGGGAAGAGAGGGAGGATACAAGGCGAGGGGGGGGGGGAGACAGACCCGGGCACAGCCTGCATATCAATTTTCACTATGTTCATATTTTTATGAATTAATAATTACAAATACAAAATCGAATTATCGGCATCAATCAGAATAATCAGAAAACAGCATCGTATAAGGGGTGTCAGTGGCGGATCGAACCGTCGTCAACGCGTACAAAACACGTCAGGAATCCAAATAGCCTCACACTGTCAACTCAACGCACTCCCTTTCTCAATAATTAAAATACTATTCAATAAAGTTTTCGGTTTCATGCTCTGATATTTATTTCATTGGATTAAATCCTTCCTTTTTTGTATTTCAGTTTAGTGACTATATTTCATGCTTAGGATTTTGTAATATATAAGCTGTCGTTCGTTTAATTTTTCAAATTTAATGATTTTTTATTCATAGTTCCTCCATTTCAATTTATGTATTAAAAGAGTCATTCCTTTAGGTTTTAGAGCTATATTTACGATTTTCTAACGTTAATAATATAGTTTACGAGAGGGGGAGGGATAGGGAAAATGAAGAAGTTCCATACTTCACTACTTTTCGGGTATTTTTATCCCCATATTATAACTTTTAGGACAGTATGAGGGAGAGAGAGAGAGGTAGGACCTATTTGCAATACGTTAAGGGTACAAAGAAGTCCACATTTCCCTACTTCTTGGCTCTGTCGCCATGTCATCCAGTTTCCTGTGGGTAATACTTTCTGCAATTCGTGACAGGTGAGATAATGAGGAAGAGGTAGAAGGGTGTACACAAGGAGTCTGACGATAATCTTAATTAAAGGAACGCCATTTGCATACGGCCCCCCAGTCAGGCTGGGGCGCCAAGACGCACCCCTCCCCCTCCCCCCCCCTCCAGCACTGGCGACAGGGGGGGGGGGGGTTATGGAAGGAAAGAGAGGGAGGGAGGAGGGGGTGAAGGATAGGAGGGCGAGGAGAGGTAGGTGGTGAGAGGAGAGGAAGGGGAGGGAGAGGAAAGAAGTGGGAGATTGGAAGGAGAAGTAAAGAGACAGAAGAGAGGAAAGAAGGGGCGGACGAGAAGAGACGGGGGGATGATGAAATGGAGAAGAGAGGAGGAGAAAGGAAAGCAAAAGAGGGACGCACAGAGAAATGGACAGGAAGGAAAAAAATGGAAAGAAACAAGAAGAAAATGGAGAGGAGATGAGGAAGAGAAAGTAGAGAAGAGGAAGAAGGAGACAGGAAGAGAGGAAGGCGTGAAAGAGAAAAAGGAAAGGTATAGAATTATGATTAAAAAGGGCACAGGAAAAGGCATGATAGGGTATAGGAGAATAAGGAGAAGGAAAGGACTGGAGAAAGAAGAGCAATCCTACAAAAGACCTATAATTGGCCGTTGCTTATCAACCTCTCATATCTCCCTATAACCCATCTTTACTATATCATGTTATCAAACAACACTCTGCAACCCTACAATCTAAATCATAGTTTTCCTATTTTTTGTCTAAATCAAAATTTATCCAACTTGAACCCATTGTGTTATATTTTGAGTTGCTATTTTTAACGTGAATTTCGTACTCTGTTTATTATTGCCTTTCATGCATTAGTAGCCTTGAGTCCTCTCGTCTTTTAATCTACGTCTTTCTAAACAATGTTAATTGTATTTTTCTTACTCCTGTCTTCAAGGAAATTTCCGATTCTGGGATTAACTTAGGTATCAAGGGAGGAAAGTATGTAAACAAAGATATATCAATGTACTTTTGAGTTGGAAAGTTAATCTATTTTTAAATTCTGCCCCAATGGGCGAGTTTATTAGGCATCGCCGCTCATCCTGTGAGTGAACATACCGTCCATAGCAGCATGTACAACACTTCCCAATAGAAAGAACAGGAAGAATAGGAATCTATTGTCCCTTGTTGTTGTTATAGATTCAGCTACTCAGAACAAAAGTTCCAAGTAGCACGGGCTATGGTGAGCCCGTAGTGGACTTACCGGGCACAGGAGCGAGGCTGTGTATGTGTCTATTGTCCCTGTTACTGGTAACGATCGGAGCCTGGGAGAGATGATTATAGAAAAGCGAAAGTTTTTTTCTGTCTCTCTCTCTCCACTCTCTTAACCAACTCCAGCAGGATGGGTTTTCTACCAACACGTCATAATGACATGAGGCATACGAGGTACATTTACCTCTTCTGTAGGTGCTGTCACTGCTATTATAACTGCTGCTACCACTGATACTATTACTACTGCTGCTATGACTTCTACTGGGCGTGAGGGGTTAGAAGCCGTGAAGGGAGAGACGCCGTGAGGGAAAGAATGGGGAAGGGGAAGAAGAGGAGTGAGAGGGAAGGCCTGAGAGGGTGTGAAATCGTCCGGGTGCCTGGACTAGGCATAGCGAGACGGAGCATTGACGTATTTGATGGCTTCTGTCAATCCCTTGACGGCTTGGCGGGGACACACACGAATGGGAAGACTGTACACAGAGAGAGAGAGAGAGAGAGAGAGAGAGAGAGAGAGAGAGAGAGAGAGAGAGAGAGAGAGAGAGAGAGAGAGAGAGAGAGAGAAAAGAGAGAGAGAAAGAGATAACCAGCTGAAACCTAACCTTCACTCTCCCATGGAATGACCTCTATAATTCCCATAATCCTTACTGCCCACCGCCCGGCTTACCGCCGCATGGCCTCGACGCGGGCATTATGCCGCGCTTAAAGAACAAGAAAAACAACTTTCAGTTGCACTAAGGATAAGCGGAAGCAATTACCCAACGCGGCAAATCTCTTTAAAAATACCTTTTCTTCTTTTGTAATATTAGAAAAAGCAGCTTCTAAATACTTAAAAGTGTATTTAAGTAGTTTCTATAATTATTTTTAGCATTGCACTAAAAATGCTTTTAGAGAAGTGCTTTTTTTTTTGCTTTAAGCGCGATTTGTGCAGTGAGTTCAGTGGTATGATGCTTAGGTCGAGGAGATGATATGACGCTTAATTTGGGATGATATGACGCTTAATTTGGGATGATATGACGCTTAATTTGGGATGATATGACGCTTAATTCGGATAGAATTTGACGTGTAACAACGGCTTGAAAGGGTAGAAGGGTATTATCAGGGGAAAGCGCCAAGCCATTACCACTATATAGCCCTTGGAAGGGGTCAGGATAAGGATTTGGGATGGGACGGGGGGGAAGGAATGGTGCCCAGCCACTTGGACGGTCGGGGATTGAACGCCGACCTGCATGAAGCGAGACCGTCATTCTACCGTGCAGTCCAATTGGTTGGCTGGAAGGGAAGAAGAAAACGCGAAACTTGAACTCGCGGGGAACTTTAAAGCTTATTTATATAAATTTAAGATGAACCAGAGAGCTTCCAAGGACTCATTATCATGCCTCTGAGGAATCAAGTCGTCGTTAAACAACCCGTTCTTATAAACATTTGTTAAATGCTCGTTAATTCACTTACATACTCCATCCTTTTTTTGAACGAAAAGCTTTTTACGCATTAATTATGTAACCCGTCCTCAGGGTGTTCGCGTCCATCCAGCGGCCGACCCCCAAAACGTGTCCTTCAGTTTTAACGCAATTTCAAGACTTTGAATATACAGTACGTTAAAATTACGTTAAAACTGATGAATAAGGCTCAGTGGCTTCTGTGATCTCCTTTAGAATGTTTCCATCAAATCCCTCCCGAAGGTTTCTGATTACTCTGAACAGTCATTAGAAAGTTTCCCAATAGACTGAATGTCTTCTTAAGTCTTCTGAGTGTTTAATATTTACCCAGGAGTTACCCTAAGACCTTGAAATATTTCCCTCTGAAAATATCCACGACTGAGTTCTTCACTGTGATACACTGCTATATATATAAGGAATCTCTGTGACTCCACTTCCGTTTCTCCGCCGGAAGATTCTTCTGAGGGGCCTCAGGTCTGTGATGTCAAGTGTTGACCCAGGCGTCACTTTCTGCCTATATTTGATAATTTGATGGATCTTGAAGCTATAGTCCCTCTCTACCACCTCCCTGAGATCTGCTGATGGCGGCATCTTACCTTTCCCCCCCCCCCTAAGATCTAATGACACGCCCTACCTTACCTAATTCATGCTGGCGAAACACCCTTTCCTCTTCTATCTAGGCCCTGCTGGCCGCTCCCTTTCCCTATGTAAGTCATTCTGATGTCACCCCTTTCTCCTACCTTAACCATGCTGACATTTTCCCTTCCCCTACTTAAGCCTTCCCTCTCCCAACCTTCCCAGAGGGGTCTACACTCCCCTCCAGACTCTCCAACACAGGCCGGGTGGTGGAGGAGACTGGTGTGCTGGAGATAAAGAAAGTGGTTTTTGTGATGTTTCTGTGTCGTGCCGGAGGGGGTAGATGGGGGTATAGGGGGAGTGGGGGAGGAGGGGAAATAACCCTAAGAGCTATGAGGAAAATTGAGGGGAAAGATAAGAAGAAGAGCGGGATAGAGGAGGATGAGGTAGGGAAAGAGGGATGAGACAGAACCGAGCGAAGGAGAAGGGAAGGTAAAATAACGATTCTTCGCGGCAGGGGATCGTATTCCAGGGACCATAGGATTAAGGACTTGCCCGAAACGCTACGCGTACTAGTGGCTGTACAAGAATGTAACAACTATTGTATATATCTCAAAAAAAAAAAAAAAAAAAAATGAAGACTAAGGTAATGGAGAGGTTAGAGAAACGTGGAAATTAAAACATAAAATGGAATCATTGAGAGCGAGTAAGTAGGTGGTTGGTGGCGCAGTGGTAATACATCTCGCCCCGCTCTTTGTTATCGATTTGGCCAAAGTTCGAATTCTGGCCGGGTAGGATTGACTAGTTGCCAGTCTTTAACTGTTCGCCTCTGTTCTCCCAGCAGATTGGGTACCTGGCCGTTGAACGATTGGCGGATCGTGTTCCAGGGAAAACTAGTGAGCAAGGCTTAACAGAGCCATGGAACAGTAAGCTCTCATCCCCCTTAAGGAGTCAGCAGTCGTCTGCTCCTCTACCCCCCTAAAGAGACAGAGGGAATAAATTGCTCACCTAGCTGTTTTAAAGCAACGACTCCTGTCCGTTTCTATCATTCTTAGTTTTAAAGATATGAATAATGTTTGCGTCCACAATGTGCTCCTTTAGATCATTCCATTTCTTCACTATTCTCAGGCTAAAAAAAAAACTTTCTAACATCTCTGTGACTCATCTGAGTTTCCAGCTTCCATCCATGTCCCCTTGTTCTCCTGGTATTCCGTGTGAATATTTCGTCTATTTCCACTCTGTTATTCCCCCTTAAGTATTTTGTATCCTGCTATCATATCTCCCCGTTCCCTCCTTTTTTCTAAAGTCGTCAGGTTTAGTTCCTTCAGTCGCTCTTCATATCACATCCCATGCAACTTCGGGACTATCCTCGTCGCAAATTTTTGTAACTTTTCCAGTTTCCTAATGGGTTTCTTTAAGTGGGAGGCTCCATGATGGGGCTGCATACTCTAAGACTGGTCTCACGTAGGCAGTGTAAAGAACTCTGAATGCCTCCTTATTTAGGGTTTTGAATGACGTTCTAACTTTTGCTAGAGTAGAGTACACTGCTGTCGTTATCAGATTTATATGTGCCTCAGGAGTTAGATTAGGTGTTAAGTCCACTCCCAGGTCCCTTTCTGATTGAGGTGATTGAAGTCCCCCATGACCAACAGTATGTCTCTCATCCTTATAGCTGTTGTCTCATCCTTATTGCTGTCGTCTGCAGGTTATCTATACATGTCTTGTTGTTATCATATTCTTGTCTGGGCCTTCTACTGTTTGGTGGGGGATTGTGGGGGATTGTTGATTATCAAGATCACATTTCTCTTCCCATCACCTATCACAATCCCAAGTATGTAGCTTGTGTATTCATTAGTCCACTCGTTCTCTAGTTCCTCAAATTTCCATTTCCGCTTTATGAGGAGTGCCACTCCCCCTTCCCTGTCTCTGTGTCCTTTCTTACCTTATCACTTTGTATCCCTCTGGGAAGATTGCATCCGAGATCATATCATTTGCTCAAGCTGCTGTGTGTGTGTGTGTGTGTGTGTGTGTGTGTGTGTGTGTGTGTGTGTGTGTGTGTGTGTGTGTGCACCATGGCTGGTAGTCTGAACACAGACACTGGGACTCAGTTGCAGCCACAGAGATTTGCCGGTGGCGAGTGTGTTGTTCAGGCCAGAATGAAGGTTGATGCTGCCTTCACTAAAGTTGCCCTCACACACTCGCTCGCACACCCACACTCACGCTCACACATGCACATGAACGCGTGCACGTACAAGTATACACAAACACACACACACACTATTAGGTTAGATGAGTACACACAAACACATACATACACACGGTGGCTGACTGGATTGCACTCTGGACGCGTGATCCTGTGGTCCAGGGTTCGATTTCCGGCGCCGGCGAGAAACAATGGGCAGTTTCTTTCATCCCGGATGCTCCTGTTACCTAGCAGTAAATAGGTACCTGGGAGTTAGTCAGCTGTCACGGGTTGCTTCCTGGGGTGTGCGTGTGTGTGTGTGGTGTGGAAAAAAATAGTAGTTAGTAACAGTTGATTGACAGTTGAGAGGCTTGCCGAAAGAGCAGAGCTTAACCCCCGCAAACACAACTAGGTGAACACACACACACACACACACACACACACACACACACACACACACACACACACACACACACACACACGTACACAGTCGATTAAAAGGTAAATGTTGAGAAACGGGACCCAAGACCCACAAGTACAACACAACAAACACTCAAGCTGACATGCAGACACTGGTAGACACACGCACACACACACATATACAAAGGCGTACGGCATAAAACACGGTCGCCACATAAGCACTCGCTCAAAGAGGTGGCATAAAACATGGACCCAGTCTAAAATATGTACCAATTCCAGCTGACTTTTTATTTAAATTTCTTTTTGGAGTTTTCTGTGGGAATTTTTTAGGTTTTACCCAATCTTCGTGTGTGTGTGTGTGTGTGTGTGTGTGTGTGTGTGTGTGTGTGTGTGTGTGTGTGTGTGTGTGTGTGTGTGTGTGTACTCACCTAGATGTGCTTGTAGGGGGTTGAGCTTCGGCTCTTTGGTCCCGCCTGTTAACTGTCAGTCAATTGGTGTACAGGTTACTGAGTCTACTGGGCTCTATCATATCTATTTTTGAAACTGTGTATGGAGTCAGCCTCCACCACATCACTGGCTAATGCATTCCATCTGTTAACTACTCTGACACTGTAAATGTTCTTTTTTAACGTCCCTGTGGCTCATTTGGGTACTCAGTTTCCACCTGTGTCCCCTTGTGCTTGTGCCCCTTGTGTTAAATAAACTGTCTTTATTTAACATACACATTTTTCTATGTGTGTGTGTGTGTGTGTGTGTTCGCGATACAAAAGTCTTGTGATATTTCTCTGACTAACTCAAGTGTTCAATTACCATGTCCTATCGTCCTGGACCCCTTCCTCGCAAAAAATATTCTTTCATTGGCCCTATCAATCCCATCAAGGATCATGTATATCGCGATCAAGTCACATGTAAATCTGGTTTCCTCCATTGTATTGAGGTTTATCTCACTTAACTGTTTTTCATAGCTCAGGTAATTTGGTTTCGTCACTATACTAAGTTACTCGGCTGTCTCAAGCTTTTTTATGTGGTCAATGAAATGTGGACATCATGCTGGCGCTGCATACCTCAACACTGGTCTCATCCATGTTCAAACTCTACAAAAATGCAGATGTGGGTGATTCCATGCTTAATGTTGCAGGCCTTGCATAGCCCGCTGATGTTTCTCTGTTTATGTGGGCCTCAGGTAATGAGTTGGGCTGAGTATCTATCTCTCATTTTTTCAATTTTTAGCGTTAGAAGTTGGTTCTCTTTTTCGTTTGGTATGTAACACCCGAGTTTCTTATGTTTTCATCTTCATCATCTTGCATTTGTTAGTGTTGAACTCTAGCGGCCACTACCTGTCTGATGAACTGAGTAGCTTGTCCTGTGACTAGCAACTTCTTCCAACTGTATCTCTTCGTTTACTCGCCTTCTTTTCTAATTTCTTCTTCCCATCTGCACTCCATTTCTCTCTCCATCTCCCTCTCTCATCATTCCCAACCATCTCATGCTTTCGTTGTTTAACTCATTCTTGTCAACAAGTTTCATTATACCCGCTTTTTACTTACACTTTATGTCCCAATTGTCTCTCTTTTTCTATACTTCTCTATCCACCCATCTCTCTCTCTCTCTCTCTCTCTCTCTCTCTCTCTCTCTCTCTCTCTCTCTCTCTCTCTCTCTCTCTCTCTCTCTCTCTCTCCCTCCCTCCCTCCCTCTCTCTCTCCCTCTCTCTCTCTCCCTCGTCCTATCCTGGCCTCTCTCACCAACTAAATCACGTCCTTGTATTCTGGTCGGAGTGCATGCAATTAAATCAACCTGTAGAATTGCTCTCCCTCCCTCCTTGTATAGCGGCCCTCCTTGAGTAGCGGCCCACTCTGTTCTAGCGGCCTCTTCATGTATAGCGAGCCACCATTTGTAGCGGCCTACTCTGTAGCGGTCAATCCAGTGTAGTGGCTCACCCGCCTGTCTATATTGTAACAGTCCCACACATTCCTTAATATGTGCTACAAAGTACCTAAGTTATGTAACTTAGATTTATTACTAGATACTTGACGTAAGTTCAGTGTTTACCAATATCTGATATTAACCCAATCAATAAAATAAGTAATATTCTAGTCAAGGCTTTATTATGGGGGTTGTTCTGTTGGTTGAATTATTGAGGATGTTGTTAGAAAGATAAAATAACTTTTGAGGTAACTTTGTGGGTTGCCTCTTGATATTTTCTAATCTTACCATTACATATACTTTGTGTTAGAGTAAATGATTTACAGTGAATGTCTTCCAGATCCTTCGTTGCTTTGGTGGGAACCAGAGATTGACAGCCTTTGGGGGCCCCTAGTCGTATAATTGTATAATAATACAATTAAGCAGATTTGTATATATGTATAATCATACATCGGAATGAACAATCATACGACTCTCATTAACAGAATCATTTGGACTAGTAGATAATATTAGGTTGTACCAGTTTAAGACGTTAACTGTATTTCCATTTGAACGTCAGCTCTGTGATTCGCCAAGCCCTCGGCCAATCAGCGGCCTTAACGCAGTGTTACCAGCAAGAGCCCCTCAGGTTTTCATAAAGATATTAGTAAAACTTTTTAAATATCCCACGCTAAATCGGATTAAAACACAGAGTTACTCTTTTTCATGAATATGAAAATATATTTATATACTCACACACATTGTACTAATGTTTTTATTTAAGAGAAAATTAATTTAATACCCAGGGTTGGCAACACAGGCCTGGGGGCTAGGCGCTTCAAGACTTTATCCTGCAAGCAATTCGTAATAAATTTAAATCTTGATCCGTTGCATTAAGTCGGATTATGGAGCTAAATATATTCTCAACGGTCTCTGCATTTACAAAATGTTATTTGCTGTTTTAGTCCATAATGAGAAAAAAAATCAGATGCAGAGAAATAATAATAATAATATACTAAGAGTATTTAGCGGGATCCAGGAGTTAATGCTCGATCCTGCAGGTACAACAAATAGGTGAGTACACACACACACTTGAGAACAACATAGCATCCAAAGCTAAGGATCAGCCTGAAGTGATCCACAGCCACATCAAGAGGAAAATGTGACCAATCGCTGAGAAAATAGAAAGAGGTTTCATCGTGGGGGTTCACGTGAGGAAAGACGTCTCTCAATGATCACATGTGAAAGAGAAGAATGGGATGACTGCATCTTCCTAGACTGTCAGAAACCTTCGGCACAGTTCCACACATTAGGCTACTTCATAGACCTGAGAAACAAGCTGAGGTGGAGGAGAGAATACATCATTCAACATGAAGCAAAGGGTAGGAGTGAGATTAGAGAGATAAGTAACAAGGTTTCGGCCCCGTCACTGGACCTTTATCGAGTCGAAACTGAGACATAATCGGATGGAATGGAAGTTCGGATACTAGAATGAAACGGCTGGTACCAGAACCGAGGGAACTGAGCTACAAGGAAAGACAGTGGGAAGATCTCAACACACTGCAAACCAAAAGAGAAGAGGCAACACAATCGTGACAAATAAGATTTACAAAGCACTAACAAGTAGAAAAAAGGGAAGTGGAAGAGTCGCAGGGCGCGAGAATATGGGTGGAAACTGCAGATTCAGACGAATTATAAAAACATAAGGAGGAACTTATTTAATATTTAGATCAGGCGGAGTGACCTTGAAGCAGAGATAGCCGAAATCATCACCCAACCACTTGATTGACATCCATCGTTTCTTGCTGAGCCAAAGTTCGAGTCCCAATGGTCCTGTTGGTTGGCCGCTATTCCTCCCTTCCTTATATCTCAGCTTCTTGTCCTCACATCCCTTCCAATTGCAACATAATCATATTGGCTTAGAGATGGATCCTGATAATTTCCTACTCCTTTCCATACGTAGGTCCAAACGTACAGCTTGCAGCTGAAAGGCAGCGCCCAGAAGCTGAAGCCTGCCTAACAATTACACATAAGTGACCACGCACACAGACACATTCCACACATGTCGACAGTATCAACAAATTAAAGCGACAAGGTTTAATTGTGTTTGCAGTTCTCCTTCACTGTGAATATTCTGGAAATTATTCCAACGGAGAAATATTATTGTATGTAAGAGGGAAGAGCTAAGGTGGTCGCAGGATGCTACGATATCGTATATAGGGGGAAGAGGATAAGATACCGTATATAATAAGCAAAAAATATCGTGAATAAGGGAGGGGGTAGACTATCGTCTAAAAGGGAGGATATGATATCGTATATAAGGAACTATAAGATATCGTATATCAGGTATCGTATACAGGGGTCTATATATACAGGGGTCATCATATATATATGATGAGCACCGAGCTCATCAAAATAAGTACATTTCAATTTCTTTCTTTGTTATGCACCTCATACCTATCTCGTGGACGGTGGAGTAAAGGGTTACAGAGGCACATAATTGGTTCAGGAACTGAACCCATAGTTCGTTTAGCTAAGCAAATGACACTCTCTTGAAGCTAGTTACACAATTATTAATGTTACATATACAATCATTTACACAAATACATATACACCCGGTAAGTATAAGGTGATGTAATTGATGTGTTAAAATGGTTAGAAGGCATTAACAAGGGGTGATGAAACTATCAAATTAGGATAACTGATAATAGTGGATTCAAATTTCACAAATTTAAATTTGAAAAAGATGTGATTAATAATTGGTTTGCGAATTGAGTTCCTGTTGGGCCAATAAGCAGACCCAATCCTGTTGGGTCTGCTGCAGTAATCATCGTTTTCATTGTAAAAGAGGGTTTAAATGCCCTCAGCCCTAAGAGAGGAGATCCTGTAGTTCAGTAGTCTACGTTTTCGACTCATAATCGAGAATCCCGGGTTCGATCTCAAAGCGGGATAGAATTAATTTAGCACTTTTACTTGTATCTGACGTCTCTGTTCACCAAACAGTAATTAGGTACCTGGGTGTTAGACAACTGTTGTGGATTGCATCGTGGGGAAGGTGAGAAATTTAACCAATGAGGGACCTCAATATAAACCTAAGTACAGGCTACCTGTCCCTCGGGAACGGAAATTATTATATATACATATCTGTGTTCCTGAGCCTCACAGTGAGCAGCATAGAGCTCAAACGACCCCCAAGCGGGCGCTTAACACAACTAAAAGAGAGCCCGAGAGAGCGCCGGAGCCCGAGGCCAAAAATGATTGTACACAGAATCTTAATGAAAGCAAACACGGCCGGAATGCCGACCTGAAAGACGACCTTCCTTTAATTAACTTTGGTGAACCTACGACGCGGAAGGCGATCTTGTCTTAAGTAAGTGAAGTTGCTTGGATTTGAGCGTAGAAGATGAATTTTTCTCTAAAAAGAGAGAGGGAGAGGGAAGGAGCTAGAGAGAGAGAGAGAGAGCGAGAGATTGTTTCCTATTTTAATAATGCCATCTTAGCCTCGTAGAGAGTACATTTCCCTACCAATATACCTCGACGGTGTCCAGAAAAGTCTGAAATATCCACGTTATTAAAGCCTAACTTAAGTCAACCTAAACTAAGCCAAGTCAACCCAACCTAACCTAATCTATCCTCCTCTATTCTAACCAAACGAACCGAACCGAAGTAAAATAATGGATAAAATTTGTTTTTATATGTATATATATGTTGCCTTCGCGAGGCTTGTGACGTTAGTATGACGTCATAGTTTCAATGTTTTTCGTTGTTTTTATATTCTTCCGGAAGAGTGACGTCACATGGTGGCGGCGACCCACGCAGAACACATCTCGTGTCCGTTCTGGGAATTAATTATTCAAAGCTGCAGGTGGGAGTGAAAGCGGACATCTCACTCCCTGGTTTCTATTTTTCCCCGTGTGTTTTGGACAGTTTTCTAGCGTTTCATTTATAAATATCGTTCATTGGTGGGTTGATACGCTTCTATGATGAAATTATCTATTAGTACTTACTAATAAGGATACCTGATCAACCAGGCTGTGACTCATACGTCAGGCTGCGAGCAGCCGCGTCCAACAAGCCTGGTTGATCAGTCCAGCAACCAGGAGGCCTGGTCGACGACCGGGCCGCGGGGACACTAAGCCCCGGAAGCACCTCAAGGTTACCTGTTAGTGATTAGAGGGGAAGTGAGGGCTAGCAGATGCCTATACTACTTGTCTATTCCTGTTGCGTTTCAACTTAACTACTCTGTTTTTCAACTTCTTTGTCGAACCTTAGAGTTGTGGGTGGAGGTGGCTTCCACAACTTCCTCTGTTAGAGTATTCCAGGTGCTAACTACTAGTACAGGGTACGAGTACTTACGTCCCTTCGGCTCATTTGCGTCTCCAGCTTCCACCTGTGTCCTCTTGTCCTGCTTCCTCTCAGGCTGAGGAGGCTATCCTTGACAACCTTATTTATTCCCCTGGATATCTTAGAAGTTGTGATCATATCTCTTCCTTTCCTTCAATCATAGAGGGTAGTGAGATCTAGTCCCATCAACCCATTTTCGTAGCTTAGGTCTCTTAGCTCTGGCACTAATCTGGTTGCAAACTTCTGTACGTTTTCAATTTTTGGTTCTGTTTCACTAGGTACGGATTCCATACCGTGATGTGTTTTCCATTACAGGTCGAACAAATGTGTGTTAATTCACGTGGCTTTTTCTAGATGGCCTCGTTTCCACTTGAACGTCTTAATTTCCATGAAATTCAGAGCAATCTCAGCTCGTAAATGGTTTTCACGGAGGCGGGAGGCATGAAAATCAGTTTACACACATAACAGTAAACCTACTCGCCAAAGAGGTAGTCCAATTTACATCAAACATTTCAACCAGGACGAGAAAAGATTTAAATTAGGAGCGAGTTTTCTTAGATACTTATACGTCAGGTGACATGACGTCGGACATCATACGTCAGGTGACATGACGTCGGACGTCATACGTCGGCAGTGAGCAAGCCATAATAGTGGAGAGTGGAGAGAGAATCTTCTGCTTTCTGTCCAGGATCTCCTCTAAGCAGAATTTGCAGCAGGGGAAAAAAAAAGACATATCTGTCTTCCCTAAAAGATAACAGCGTCATGGACCAATAGGCCTTTTGTTATTTGCCTTTTTTCAATGTTATCATCCCCCTTTCAATCCTCCGTTCTCTCCCACCCCTCCTTCTTTATCAATATATTCCCCCCCCCCTCGCGGAGAGAATTTTAGCAACATCAAAAGCTCGTCTCCGTTCCTTGTACCAATATTTTCCTTCTTGTATCTCTGGAGTAAATATCCCCGTCGTCTCGCCTCCAAGCACCTGATTTACCTGCAGAAGGCCAGAGTGTCCTTGTTGCCTCGCCTGGCGGAGGGTGGCTGGGTGTTTCTCTTAGCCGAGGGGGAAGGGACAGGGGGTTCCTCTGTGGTGATGGGGAAGATGGTCCTGCTGTTGGAGAAGGGTAGAGGAAGGGGAAGTGAGGAGGAAGGGTAGGATTCCAGCCCTCAAGGGCCGGCATTGTAGAAAACGAAGACAAGAATGGTTGGAGATACAGAGGGGCGAGGGGTAGAGTGGTCTTTGTGGGTTCGGTCTGATTTAAGAGACTGAGATGAGAGACTGGCTTAGGAGAGAAATTGGCGAGGCTGAAATCAGTGACTAGCTTCAGAATGATTCTACGACGATTCCGCTAGGGCGTGGCTTGGTGTCAGGCTGGTGGGAGGGCGTGGCTTGGTGGCAGGTTGGTGGGAGGGCGTGGCTTGGTGTCAAGAGGGTGTTAGGGCGTGGCTTGGTGTCAGGCTGGTGGGAGGGCGTGGCTTGGTGGCAGGTTGGTGGGAGGGCGTGGCTTGGTGGCAGGTTGGTGGGAGGGCGTGGTTTGGTGGCAGGCAGATGAGAGGGCGTAGCTTGGTGTCAAGAGGGTGTTAGGGCGTGGCTTGGTGTCAGGCAGGTGGGAGGGCGTGGCTTGGTGTCAGGCAGGTGGGAGGGCGTAGCTTGGTGTCAGGCAGGTGGGAGGGCGTGGCTTGGTGTCAGGCAGGCGGGAGGGCGTGGCTTGGTGTCAGGCAGGTGGGAGGGCGTAGCTTGGTGTCAGGCAGGTGGGAGGGCGTAGCTTGGTGTCAGGCAGGTGGGAGGGCGTAGCTTGGTGTCAGGCAGGTGGGAGGGCGTAGCTTGGTGTCAGGCAGGTGGGAGGGCGTGGCTTGGTGTCAGGCAGGTGGGAGGGCGTAGCTTGGTGTCAAGAGGGTGTTAGGGTGGGATACGGGCTGGAGAAGCGTGCCTGACACCGTTGCCTCAGCTTTAACAGTGACATTTTATAGTTAAGCTTCCTGGTGCGACCAGCGCTGGCTCCCCCCACCAGCCGGACACACTCTCTCTTCCTCCAGCGTCCTCTGGCTCAGGTCACTGCCCGCCTGGGGCGTCAACTACTTGGTCTGAAAATGTCGAGGTGGAACTCTCCGTCTCTGAAACTCAAGAGTTTTAAATGACCCCAAGTCGTGGCGTTCTTCGGTTTGTTGCTTCGAAGTTTAAGATTTCTTCTGTAAACAACTCTTGAATCGAAGAGTTCTTGGGTAAAATTCTGTGAAAATTTGGAGTTCTTGAGTAAAAAGTTCTGAAGTTTAAGAGTTTTTAGGTAAAAGGTTCTGAAATTTAGGAGTTCTTGAATAAAAAGTTCCGAAATTGAGTTCTTTGGTAAAAGTTCTGAAATTTAGAGGGTGTCTGGGTAAAAGGTTCTGAGATTAAGGAGTTCTTGGGTAAAATGATTGAAATTTTGAAGTTTTTGGGTAAAAAGTTCTGAAATTAAAGGAAAGTATTAGTAACTAAAAAGCGCAGGATTGAATATATTTGTAAACAAAAATTATACTTATAAACGGTTCACGCATTATGAAGAGTAACGTAGAAGAGGAAAACAAAAAGTTAAACAAATGGAAAGAACCGTGAAGACGAAGCAATAGAACTAGTTAAATAAGAAAGAACAGGAAACAAAACTAAGAAATTCCGTTTTTTCAGGATATCAAAACTACCATATTATCTCAGATTTTAGCTCATCTGAACAATCGTATCATAAGATTTTAAAACATCCGAACCAACTTATGGTAAGATATTAGGACATCTACACCACCGTATGATCAAATTTTAGATCATTCGTACCCATTTATAATCAATTTACAACTAATCTTCCCTATTTATAAGTATGATGAGAGATCTTGTAACTTAACACATACAATAGGATTAATTGTGCACACCAATTGTCAAGACAATGATGTCAGTCGACCGCACGAACCAGAGTTTCAATATTAGAACTTTCAATAGCGAAATACCTTCAAACGCATGACATGACTGGTTTCTAAATTATCATATCTTGCGGAACAATCAAGACAATATCTTGCCAGTAGGCACAATATCCAAATGTGACGTTGATTAGACATTGATTTAGCGTTGAAGATGTTGATTCGGCGCTGAATTGGTGTTGCTCTTGAATGTTTTGCTCACTGAGGGTTAGGTAGTGGTTACGGGAAACGAAGAATATTCCAAGAAGTGATGACCAAATCTCAACTCAGAAAATAGAGAAGGGACGACGTTTCGGTCCGTCGTGGACCATTATGCATCAGACAAATCGAAAAGACACTGAAGATCTCAATCAAGGTTCTTGAGATGTGTACTGGGGATAAGTCTGCTTTAACTGGCTTTAACCCTCCTAGTCGAGAAAGAGGAAGAATGTATGTACTGAAAAATATAAAAAGAGGCGAATGGAAAGGATAGGAAAGGAGAAAATAGGTGCAATAAATATCAATATAACAAGATGGAATGGGTTGGATGCTGGACACTCACGAGGAAAAGAGATGTGATAAAACACTCCTTTAGCGTAAGAGAAAATGGATTGAACTGTACGAAGAGGCAGCTAGTAAAAGGACTACACACACACACACACACACACACACACACACACACACACACACACACACACACACACACACACACACACACAAACACAAAGGGTCTGTGTGTGGAAAATCCGCCTCTTATACCTATTCTCCCGCCTATTTCCACGGCGGGAGGAAATAGGAGGCCAGACACAGGATACTGAATGAGAGATGAAGTCCTTCATGAAACGGACAGAGGGAAAGATCTGGGAGTTGATATCACACCCTTATGTCTCCTGAAGCCCACTTCGAAAGAATAATATCTGCGACGTATGCGAGGCTGGCTAACATCAGAATTGCCTTCAGAAACCTGTGTAAGAAATCTTTCAGAACCTTGTATACCACATATGTAAGGCCAAACCTGGAGTATGCGGCCCCAGCATGGAGCCCGTTTATTGACAAGCACAAGACGAAGCTGGAAAAAGTTCAGAGGTATGCCACTAGGATAGTCCCAGTACTAAGAGGCATGATCTACGAGGAAAGGCTGCGTGAACTGCCCCTCACGTCCGCTGGAAGACAGGAAAGCTCGGGAGAGACATGATCAAAACATTCAAAATTCTCAGTGGAACTGACTGGGTAGACAGGGATGGATTATTTAATACGCGCAAGGGGGACACAGGTGAAAGCTAAGTACCCAAATGAGCCACAGAGACATTAAAAATAACTTTTTCAGTGTCAGAGTTGTCAGTAAATGCAATGTACTAGGAAATGATGTGGTGGAGGCTGACTTCATTGAGAGTTTCATATGTAGATATGATAAAGCTCGAGAAGCTAAGGAATCTGTACACCAGTAGATTGACGGTTGAGAGGCGAGACCAAAGAGCCAAAGCTCAATCCCCGCAAGCACAACTAGGTAGGTACAACTAGTTAAGTACACGCACACGCGCGCATACACACAGGGGCTGGGTGGCCGAGTGGACAGCGCTCTAGACTCGTGGACCTAGGGACCGGGGTTTGATCCCCGCACCCGGCGGAGACAGATGGGAAGAGTTTCCTTAACCCTGATGGACCTGTTACCTAACAGTAAATAGGTACCTGGGAGTTAGACAGCTGCTACGGGCTGCTTCCTGTGTATATGTGTGTGTGTGTGTGTGTGTGTGTGTGTGTGTGTGTGTGTGTGTGTGTGTGTGTGTGTGTGTGTGTGTGTGTGAGGAGGAAAAAATTAGTTAGTAGTTAGTGACAGTTGATTGACTGACAGTTGAGAGGCGGGCTGAAAGAGCAGAGCTCAACCCCCGCAAGCACAAATAGGTGAATACAACTATGTGAATACAGACACACACACAAAAGCAGGTCTCAAGAGCTAACGCTAACCCCATCTCTTGTTCTTCCATTCTTCCGTCATCTGTTTCTCATCTCCCTGCTCTCTCTCCTCTCCTCTTCTACCTCCTTTCCCGCTCGCATCTCTCTCCATCCCTCCCTCTCCCACTCTACCAATACTCTCTCTGGCACTCCCTTCCCCAGCGACCCGCTTCATCCCTGAGGGGAAGTGTCACTGGCACTCTTAGTCTCCTCCCTCTCAACTCCCTCTTATCTCTCTGTTTTCTTCCCCCCCTCTCCCTCTTATCTCCTCTCTCCATCACAACTTCCTCCTCCTCTAATTTGCCTCTCATCCTCTCTGCTCTTTATGTCTTTCCTTCATATCCTTCCTTCATCTCCTCTTTATCACAGATTTGTTCTCTTATTCCTCATAAATACCCGTCCCCTTCCTCCCTCCCATTCTTCCTTCGTTATACCCTCTCTTTATCAGAAACATATCTTATATCCATCCTCTCTCATTCTCTTCCTCTTTCTCTCCCTCACATCATCTCTCTCTCTCTCTCTCTCTCTCTCTCTCTCTCTCTCTCTCTCTCTCTCTCTCTCTCTCTCTCTCTCTCTCTCTCTCTCTCTCTCTCTCTCTCTCTCTATATATATATATATATATATCTCTCTCTTTGTCACTCCTCGTGTCGCAAACCCATTTATTGAGTTGATGATTCTACCTCATTGGTCTCTTGAGTGTCTCTTCTTCTTGATATATTCTCATCACACGTCTCTACCTCCTCATAAACCACCTCATTTCCCCAATTTGCATTAATTTATTTTTTATGCCATTATCTCTTCTCTTTAACATACCTTCTTGCATGTCCTTTTCTCTCCTCATTTTTATCTTCAGCCTGCTTCTCCTCTCTCTACGTCCCACACTCCTCCCCTTCAACCCCCCCTTCCCCACCTCTCCTCCTTCAGCACCATACCCCCCCCCCCTCCCAATTCCCACCCATCACTTGTCTCATAATGACTTCCAGTGCAATTGCAATGTATTTTCTAAAAACAACAAGGGGTTCGTTGATTTGTGATGCTTAATCTGGGAGACGAAGAGTTGGGGTGGGAGTAGGGGAATTGGAGTGGGAAGATCGGAGTGTGAAGAGTAAGATAGGAATGTGGGGGAGTGAGATAATGGGATGGGTAAAAGAGTGGGAGAAATGTGATACCGAGAAACAGGAAAAACAAGAGAGGAGGATAAGAGTACCCCCCCCCTCCCCCACCCCCTAAGAAGACTTCCCAACTTCTTACTGGGGAATTTTCTTCTGACTTCCTGTTCTTACTGGGAATTCTTCCCCAGTAAGAATACTGGGGAATTCTTCCCCAGTAAGAATACCCCGCCCACCCCACCAAGAGAACCCAACCCATTTCCCCAGCAAGAGTACCCAACTCATTCTCCAGAGTAACGGAGACCAGTATGGAGAAAATATCAACTTTTCACCAATATAACTGTTCATATTTTGCCAAAATGAAATGAATAAAGTCGGTGAGCACAAATCTTTTGGGTATTGTTTAAGCAAACTAATCTATTTCAGGCCCTAACTTTAACCTATCCTAAGTCTAAACCAACTTTTGTAACCCACGTGTCTCCGTGTAAGTGAAGTGCTTGTTTCCTCACCGTTTTGTCCGTGAGAAGATTGAAATTGAAAATTAAATTGAAAATTGAAATTGAAATTGAAATTAAAAATTGAAATTGAAAATTAAATTGAAAATTGAAAATTGAAATTGAAAATTGAAAATTGAAATTGAAATTAAAAATTGAAATTGAAAATTGAAATTAAATATTAAAAATTAAAATTAAAAAATTAAGTTAACAAAAAAATAAAGCTGAGAATTGAAATTAAAAATTGAATTTTGAAATGGAAAATTGAAATTGAAATAAGTTTGTTGAATTCCATGACTCACACAGCTCACACAGGCTCTTGCACTCACTAGTATCCCTTCACACACTCAAACACATATTCACTGCCATCTCTCGCGTGCCGAAGTTTATATATTTTTTCAGTATAGGTTCACTAAAGTCAGCTTGTCGAAGACGCTGGAGACGTTCGCCGTGAGTAAGGTACTACTTCCTCCGCTCCTTGAGGCCAGCCCATTGTCTCTCTCTCTATCTCTCCTTCCTCGTCATCCCTACACACTAACGCACTCTCTCTATCGCCTATCCCCAGGACACGGGTGTGTAAACGTGCCTGCCCCTGAACACGGCCAGCGGGAATACTTGTACCGTAATGCAGTGGTCTTGTTCACCTGTGATCCGGGGTACCATCTACAAGGTTCTCCTGCTCTATCGTGCAACGCCATCAACTGGAACCATACAGCGCCCACATGTGTTGGTAAGACTCGCTATCTCTACCTATCTCTATCTCAGTTGTTGTTTCTTGCGTCTTTCTGTGGATTTACATGACTGTTTATCTGTCCGGAGCGAGGTTCTGTCGTCTGTTCATTTTGGCTATATTCAACCTCAGTTTGCTACATTTTCAACTACAAATCTAAGCTATCATCCGGTTTTATGTAAGTTTTAACTTCAAACGTTCAAATACTTCATCGATCCTGGTGGAGTCGGACCACCGTTCTCAAAATTAAAGTCAGCCACGACGCTTCCTCCTCCCCCCTCCCCAAGAAATTGTACTGTTCTTTATAGGATTGCCCAAAAGGTACATCACTGTGCATTAGTTTCAGCTTCAGTTCAACTTTTTTTCTTCAACCTCATTTCCACCTCTCAGTTTCACTTCCAATTTCAGTTGTTAATTTGTAGTTCGTGTTCGCAGCTCCAGCGAATCCGGCGATGGTCTGTGACTTCGAGAACGAGGACCTGTGCGGTTGGTCCAACGTTCGTCACGACGACTTCGACTGGGTGAGGAAAAGGGGCCCCAGCAATAGTTTCATGGCTGGCACTGGACCCTCTGCAGATCACACCCTCGGCACCAACGCAGGTAAGCGTGTGTACTCGCGTATTTGTAGGAGTTGAGCTGCGGCTCTTGGGTCCTACTTTTCAACCCTTAATTGACTGGTGGACTGGCCCCTGTACTGATCCGTTGTGTGAAACCACTGGTAATATTTTGTCACGTTTAATTATCTCTTCTCACTACGACTCTCTGTTTCCTGTTGTAGAGGTGCTCCTGTATCCGCTGGAGCATCATTTATTTCCTGCTCCTGCATGCATGTGCCTCCATATATCAACTCTTTTTGAAAGTCAACTTGCTGTCCACCAAATTTTCTCTTTATTGGTTGATCACGAATGGCGTTGTGCTGTGAAGGCCCAGCTCTTCAAATATATCTCGGCTCTTTATTATATTTACCATCCTTCTTTGTATGATAAGCAAGTAGGGAACACTGGTCTCGAGTAAGTTTCCTTTTTTTTGAGTATTGGCTCTGCATTGCCTGTCTTCCAACTCTTTGGTAGTTTTTACCGTCTCCAGTGACTTGTTATTTACCGTAGGTGACAAGCACAAGGCTTTTGCCCCTTCTCATTATATCCATAGTTATATTACACGACTAAGATATTCTCATTTCATCTCTGGTTATCCCAAGGTCAGGGATAACCAAGCAAAGCTGGGTGATGCTAACCATACATATTTAGGAATATATAAGGAGTCATCTTCCTCTCCCTCCTTGCTCAGCTTGTCACTTTCTCCCATGCTCAGTCAGAGTCACCGCTCTCTCTCCGATGCTCTGGCTCAGTCACCTTCTCTCTCTCTTTTACTCTATTCTTCACATGTGGCAAACCATAAATATTTCTCCCAGGATTTTGATTTCCGTAACTCAAGACATCATTATTTCATCCTTTTCTTTTTTAGTTTATCCCAAACCACATTTTAATATATATATATATATATATATATATATATATATATATATATATATATATATATATATATATATATATATACATATATATATATATATATATATATATATATATATATATCTTTATATATATATATATATATATATATATATATATATATATATATATATATATATATATATATATATATATAACTGAAAACTCACACCCCAGAAGTGACTCGAACCCATACTCCCAGGAGCAAACGCAACTGGTATGTACAAGACGCCTTAATCCACTTGACCATCACGACCGGACATAATGGGGTGATAGCCGAGGCTATTTGAACCACCCCACCGCCGGCACTCGGATAGTTATCTTGGGCATAGCATTTTACCAAATCACCTCATTCTTTGGGGCACACGTGAGGAACACAAATGCGAACAAGCCTGAATGGTCCCCAGGACAATATGCAACTGAAAACTCACACCCCAGAAGTGACTCGAACCCATACTCCCAGGAGCAAACGCAACTGGTATGTACAAGACGCCTTAATCCACTTGACCATCACGACCGGACATAATGGGGTGATAGCCGAGGCTATTTGAACCACCCCACCGCCGGCACTCGGATAGTTATCTTGGGCATAGCATTTTACCAAATCACCTCATTCTTTGGGGCACACGTGAGGAACACAAATGCGAACAAGCCTGAATGGTCCCCAGGACAATATGCAACTGAAAACTCACACCCCAGAAGTGACTCGAACCCATACTCCCAGGAGCAAACGCAACTGGTATGTACAAGACGCCTTAATCCACTTGACCATCACGACCGGACATAATGGGGTGATAGCCGAGGCTATTTGAACCACCCCACCGCCGGCACTCGGATAGTTATCTTGGGCATAGCATTTTACCAAATCACCTCATTCTTTGGGGCACACGTGAGGAACACAAATGCGAACAAGCCTGAATGGTCCCCAGGACAATATGCAACTGAAAACTCACACCCCAGAAGTGACTCGAACCCATACTCCCAGGAGCAAACGCAACTGGTATGTACAAGACGCCTTAATCCACTTGACCATCACGACCGGACATAATGGGGTGATAGCCGAGGCTATTTGAACCACCCCACCGCCGGCACTCGGATAGTTATCTTGGGCATAGCATTTTACCAAATCACCTCATTCTTTGGGGCACACGTGAGGAACACAAATGCGAACAAGCCTGAATGGTCCCCAGGACAATATGCAACTGAAAACTCACACCCCAGAAGTGACTCGAACCCATACTCCCAGGAGCAAACGCAACTGGTATGTACAAGACGCCTTAATCCACTTGACCATCACGACCGGACATAATGGGGTGATAGCCGAGGCTATTTGAACCACCCCACCGCCGGCACTCGGATAGTTATCTTGGGCATAGCATTTTACCAAATCACCTCATTCTTTGGGGCACACGTGAGGAACACAAATGCGAACAAGCCTGAATGGTCCCCAGGACAATATGCAACTGA
>NC_091164.1:8435156-8502656 GCF_040958095.1 Procambarus clarkii
CCCCCCTAACTTTCCTCTCTTCCAGCGACGTGAAGTTTAATTCCCGTAGTCTCTCCTCGTAGCTCATACCTCTCAGCCCGAGTACTAGCCTGGTGGCAAACCTTTGAACCTTTTCCAGGTTAGTCTTTAGTTTAGTCACACACACTCCAGTCTGTG
The DNA here is from genome assembly GCF_040958095.1 of Procambarus clarkii. NCBI lineage: Eukaryota > Metazoa > Arthropoda > Malacostraca > Decapoda > Cambaridae > Procambarus > Procambarus clarkii. The sequence continues at coordinate 8,435,313 of NC_091164.1, forward strand.
TGTGTGTGTCTGTGTGTGTGTGTTTAATGACTGCCAGGGAGCTGTAGAAGCGAAACGTGCCACGAGAACTTGCTCACAAAGGCAGGGGCCTGGCAAAGGACTTGGGGAGGGGGGAGCGGGGAGAAAAGATTATATTCAAAAGCTGAGCATTGAGAGGGACAGCTACTGCAGGCGAAAGTGTGGTGGGGCAGAGAGAGAGAGAGAGAGAGAGAGAGAGAGAGAGAGAGAGAGAGATAGGGAGAGAGAGAGAGAGAGAGAGAGAGAGAGAGAGAGAGAGAGAGAGAGAGAGAGAGAGAGAGAGAGAGAGAGAGAGAGATATCAGAAAATATTAATGTCAAAAAATTAATCTCAAGGGTCGCTTCCCTGGAGCTAATTAACTGCTTGTGTGATATTATGCTACACCTGTCCTAAGGTTAGGGAGTTGAGAGGGCAAGAAGAGAGAGAGAGAGAGAGAGAGAGAGAGAGAGAGAGAGAGAGAGAGAGAGAGAGAGAGAGAGAGAGAGAGAGAGAGAGAGAGAGAGACAAAGACACACACAGCCAAACATATAGACACAGACAACGCCAGGAACAGTTTTACCTCAACCCAACATGCAGCAGGAGTGACAAAAATACGCAAACAATCAAATAAAAAGGTGTGTGAAAATAGCTCAGTTGCACACACAAAAAAAACTATAAACATGAGTAGAACATGAAGAGAAAATTTATGGTGACACGGTATGGGAATAACGTGAACAGTGACTAAGATAAAGTATATGTTCTTAGAGCGCATGTTGTGCGCGGCGCGTTACTTGGTCAGTGAAGTTCAGCTCCGTTGGCTCAGCTCAGTAACTGGATGGGTGAAATATATATATATATATATATATATATATATATATATATATATATATATATATATATATATATATATATATATTATATTTATATATATATATATATATATATATATATATATATATATATATATATATATATATATATATATATATATATATATATATGTCGTACCTAGTAGCCAGAGCGCACTTCTCAGCCTACTATGCAAGGACCGATTTGCCTAATAAGCCAAGTTTTCATGAATTAATATTTTTTCGACAACCTAACCTACCTAACCTAACCTAACCTGACTTTTCGGCTACCTAACCTAACCTAACCTATAAAGATAGGTTAGGTTAGGTTAGGTAGGGTTGGTTAGGTTCGGTCATATATCTACGTTAATTTTAACTCCAATAAAAAAAAATTGACCTCTTACATAATGAAATGGGTAGCTTTATTATTTCATAAGAAAATAAATTGAGAAAATATAGTAATTCAGGAAAACTTGGCTTATTAGGCAAATCGGGCCTTGCATAGTAGGCTGAGAAGTACGTTCTGGCTACTAGGTACGACATATATATATATATTTATATATATATATTATATATATAATATATATATATATTATATATATATATTATATTATATTATATATATATATATATATATATATATATATATATATATATATATATATATATATTATATATATTATATATATTATATATATATATGTCGTACCTAGTAGCCAGAACGCACTTCTCAGCCTACTATGCAAGGCCCAATTTGCCTAATAAGCCAAGTTTTCCTAAACTAATATGTTTTCTCTAATTTTTTTCTTATGAAATGATAAAGCTACCCATTTCATTATGTATGAAGTCAATTTTTTGTTATTGGAATTAAAATTAACGTAGATATATGACCAAACCTAACCAACCCTACCTAACCTAACCTAACAGTGGCAGCACCGTTATTGGCACTGCACTCCATGACACGAGCATCACGTGCAGCATCTTCCGTGATGAGGTACGTAAGGTTCAGAGAGGAGGAAGGTAAACAAGGGAGCGTACAGGACGCCCGCCAAGCTTGGTAGCTACTAGTCATGTAATCATATTAAGTATTAAAGTCAGTAACCAAGTCATGCCTATCTCTATAGGTTAGGTTCGGTTAGGTAGCCGAAAAAGTTAGGTTAGGTTAGGTTAGGTAGGTTAGGTAGTCGAAAAACAAATATTTCATGAAAACTTGGCTTATTAGGCAAATCGGGCCTTGCATAGTAGGCTGAGAAGTGTGTTCTGGCTACTAGGTACGACATATATATATATATATATATATATATATATATATATATATATATATATATATATATATATATATATATTTATATATATATATATATATATATAATCGTTGAATACGACAGAAAGTTTTAGATTTATGATTCTGGCACGAATCTTTTCTTTATTACGTTTTTCTTCATTGAAGCAGGAAACTGAAAAATTAACTCTCCAAAGTTCATTTTTACACTTTTTATTGGGTCTGACGCCTAGCAATGCGTTTTGCAAGGTCATTCCTTACATTCTCAAAGACAAATTCTACCGTAAAGTATTAAATGTATCAACATAGTGTGACATGTTGGCAGCTTCTGTACTTTTGGCTGTTTCCGTTACTGTGGGAGGGCCATTCGGTCCTGCCTCTGTGTTGGCCCGGGGTCTTGAAGTGGGTAGAGGGTAATTGTGTATTTGCCGGTTGTCTACGCCTCCACATGCCCATTTGGGGATTGTCAGCTCCAACGATCTCAGTATATAGGCAAGAAAACAACGTCCTTCTCTAGGCAATTATCAATGCACAAACAACAGGGCTCCAACAAGGAACATATAATCGCCACAGGCAACCAGGCGATCATCAGGGATATTTTGACGAGCAGCACTGAAATAATTGATAGATACAGTGTCAATAGAAGATTAGATATCAGTGAAGTACTGCATATCAAGAAATCTAGATCAGTAATCAACAACCAGCTAATACAGAATTGCACTCAACCCACTTCAAGACTCTGGGCCAATTCTACCGTGCTTAGTCGGTGACACACACGGTAGATTTTGTCTTTGAGAATGTAAGGAGTGACCATGTGAAACGCATTATTAGGCGTCAGACCCAATACAAATAGAAAAAACGAAATTTGGAGAGTTAATTTTTCCCACTTCCTGCTTCTATAAAGAAAAACATAAGAAATATCGAGAAGATTCGTGCCAGAATCATAAAAATCAAACTTTCTAACTCTAAATACGTCAAAATATGACGTTCTATTAGGAGAACGGGTTAACCAGTGAGCACAATATTCCAAACACCGTTTTCTCTTTCCTCACATTTGCGTGAAGTAGCCAGCACCCTGTTTTCCCTTACCTTACCATTGAACACAATATCCCAAACCCATTTTCTACTTCAGTTAGACAACGCTGCCTCGATTTCTGCCTCCTCGTGCCCTTGAGCGAGTGTAATGCAGTGGAACCAGCGGCAGACGATGCAAAACAGCGTGTAGTCGAGAAAGGGGAGGGTGTAATGGCTTGCAGAATACAGGTGGAACTTCACAGGGAGAGAGAGAGCCGCCGGGCTCTGTGGAGTGTGGGAGAGACGGGGCAGAAAATGATTTTATAGGCGCATGTGTGGCATTCTGGGAGAGGAAGGTGGGAAAGTGGGTGTGAGAGAGAGAAGAGAGAGAGAGAGAGAGAGAGAGAGAGAGAGAGAGAGAGAGAGAGAGAGAGAGAGAGAGAGAGAGAGAGAGAGACAGCCTGGGGTAGAATGATGGCAGACTACATTTGCCGCGATGAAAACACACATTATGTTGGCCTCACGACAGTGTATATATGTAAATACTGCACCTAATGTGACGTTCAACGGATGTAGGAAATGTCCTGGAGGTGAAATGATATTCCATCTTCCTTTCTTCTGATGATATACCTGCATGCAACGTTGGAAAGCAGAAGGCATTGTTGATGTGTACTTGTAAATTATTAAGTGCAGTGGAGGAAGAGAAAAGGAATTGTGAAGACATACTTCACAATCTTCACTGTGATGATTGTAAGTTGAACATCTTTACTGACTTGGACAAATTCAATGGCCAAAAATTTTGGATGACTTGGCCTACCTCTTACCACCTTCTTCAGAACAAGGATGAGATCTGCACAAGGTGGAGGCTTGGTCGAGGGCCGGGCCGCGGGGACACTAAAAGCCCCGAAATCATCTCGTCTCAAGATAAGGAAGGTATTTTATTTCGTCTTTTTGAGCCTTTTGACAGGCTGTACTCCTGAGTGGCATACGACAGTCTGCACGCTAGCATAATAATGATTAGAATACTGCCGGATTATGTAATGAAAAAGCATGTTTCATTATATTTTAATATATCTTTGTAATCCTATTTAAGCCTTATTTGGGATCTCAGAATACTCCTGAAAATTCCATATCATTGCCATGTACTTGCGTCAACGATACAGAAATGAGTGACACGTGACAATATCTGATTGGCCATAGTTTAAAAGTTGAGAGTCCTGTGATAATCAGGAGAGAAGAGACTCCTCGGACGTAAGTTCGAACCCTCGTCACGGCCCTTGTGGATTTGTTCATGAGAAGAGACTCGTTACTTAAGAGCTCTGAAATGGGTTGGGGAGAACCAGGAGCTTAATTCGGTCCTCATTTGTCAAAGGTGAGGACATGGAAGCACTCGGATTTCTTGGAAAAGTTTTAGGAGGCAGTTCAAGGTCACTTGAACCGCGTAACGTGGTGGAGGTGGGCTCCATTGATTGTTTCAAGCGTGGGTTGGACATGCATATGAGTGGGACTGGGTTGTTATAAATAGGAGCTGCCTCGTATGGGCCAATAGGCCTTCTGAAGTTACATTTATCCTTATGTTCTTATGTCCCAAGAATGCTGGATAATCATGGACGGCGAAACCCCAACGCACCAAAAATCAAGCAGTAATACTGTTCAAAACTCCTGTCTTGATGTGTTTCAACATTTGGTTAACGTTTGCCGCGACCATGTTTGATACGTGTATCGATAACGAACCGGATCACGAAACACAGAAGGAGCTCTGCTATCGTCGCCACTCAGGAGTGAACGAGGAGAAAGCTATCTTCTCTAACCAGTTATGAGTACAGAAGACTTGAAGGAGAAGACCAACGTTGAATCTTTGGGATGACCAGAACCTCATATGAAGTGAGAGATCACCCCTCATTATTAACAACCAATAATGAAGGGAATAACGAACGGACGAAGACCCATCACCGACAACCTTTAATACCTGTTGAGTTGAATGAGTCCATTAGAACATCACTCCAAGGTACCTCCTCGCATGTAGCGAAGGAAGAATTAACACTGGTATAGATAAGGCCAAATACCCAAAATGCTCACTAAGACAGCGCTATTGGCTCCAGTGGAGTAAAATCATTATTCACATCAGTAGGACATTGGGGCTCATAGGGTGGGCGAGGCCTTTTAAATAAGTGAGAGATAGTTCCTATTAGTAATATTTAACCTTCTCTGTTTACAGATTTGATGATAATTCTTTGTTATTGACAGTGTGACGTTATTAACAACCTTCTAAATGTAAAAATTCCCTTGTTAAACTTGTTAAACTCCTAAAGCAAGTTAATTGCTAATGTGTTATACTATGTGGTCCTTAGGTTAGGAGTAGGGAGGGTAAGACAGGCGCTGGGGGGGAGAGAGAGAGAGAGAGAGAGAGAGAGAGAGAGAGAGAGAGAGAGAGAGAGAGAGAGAGAGAGAGATAGAGAGAGAGGGGAAGGGGGGGGGGGGTGATGGCGTGAGCTAAGGGTACAACATCCCCTTTAAATTCTATAATGCCACCAGCCGCAATATTTCACGTGAAGCCCCTCTCACCCCCTGCCCCCTCTCAATTCCCCCTCCCCTCTCACCTCTCCCTCTCATACTGACACCTGTGCTCCGCGTCCTAAATATTATAATATCTTGCTGCCATTTGGCTTAAGTGCTCTGAAATTTAATAAATGTTTACTATATAAATAAGATCACCTGTTCCCAATCTTTGACTCTTCTTGTAAATTGTTATTATTTCTTGTTTTTTTCTTTCCGGGAGAGAGAGAGAAAGAGAGAGAGAGAGAGAGAGAGAGAGAGAGAGAGAGAGAGAGAGAGAGAGAGAGAGAGAGAGAGAGAGAGAGAGACACACAATAACGTGGTAGAATTATGTTGACCAAACCACACACTAGAAAGTGAAGGGACGGCAACGTTTGGGTCCATCCTAGACCATTCTCAAATCGATTGTGTCAATCGACTTGAGAATGGTCTTGGACGGACCGAAACGTCGTCGTCCCTTCACTTTCTAGTGTGTGGTTTGGTCAAAAAAAGAGAGAGAGAGAGAGAGAGAGAGAGAGAGAGAGAGAGAGAGAGAGAGAGAGAGAGAGAGAGAGAGAGAGAGAGAGAGAGAGAAACCAATTCTTTTCGCACTATCACCTACAGAACATGAGCATTTAACTCGTAATTACCAGCAACACAACATAAAGAATATCTAACAATTTTAGGTCAGGAAAAATCCGAACTTATTTCGAATTTTTATTTTTCCCCTCATTTTGTGGCGGTCACACTGAAGTGCGTCTCATAATTCCAGGTTATAGAATTGCGAATATTTTGTTTTGACAAATTTCCAGTGAAAATTAGAGCCGCTGTCGAATTGAGCTCGTAACAAAAAAATCCAGATATTATTATGATTATACAATATTATTGTTAATTAGTGTTAGAACTGATGGTGGCTATTTTTGCGAGGTGTAATTGGTTCGGCCACACTTCTCTCTATTGACTATCGCACGTCAATGCTAATTATCGCGTATCATCACCCGGTTATCATACGCAATGACGAGTCATCGTACATTCCGTCTTTATTATCCTTTATAAACCCAATTAGGCGTTCATTAAGCATAGATTTGGAGACACGGAAGCACAGACGCTGTTTCATTGGCGTTCAATCAAACACATTCAAGCACAGTGGAATACAGACGTAAGGACAAAGAATAGAAGCAACGAAACACAAAAACTGATGAACTCAGATGAAAGAAAAACACAGTATTATACACAAGCATATAAAAGGTGGCGCAGATGCTGAAACATTGCTCGTGTTAACACAGAGATACATATACACTGAGGCACAGACAACAGCTCCTGTTAACACAGTAGAAGACCTGTTGTTGTTAGAAAGAGGCAGAAGCCAGAGAGCTGAATCAAAGTTCAAAAGGCATCAACTGTATAGTTCACAGTTCACCAAACCTTGTTTTAGAATAGTGTGGAGCTGTTCGTCTCTCTGTCTCTCTCTCTCTGTCCCTCTCTGTCCCTCTCTGTCTCTCTCTCTCTCTCTCTCTGTCTCTCTCTCTCTCTCTCTCTCTCTCTCTCTCTCTCTCTCTCTCTCTCTCTCTCTCTCTCTCTCTCTCTCTCTCTCTCTCTCTCTCTCTCTCTCTCTCTCTCTCTCTCTCTCTCTCTCTCTCTCTCTCTCTCTCTCTCTCTCTCTCTCTCTCTCTCTCTCTCTCTCTCTCTCTCTCTCTCTGTCCCCCTCTCTCTCTCTCTCTCTCTCTCTCTCTCTCTCTCTCTCTCTCTCTCTCTCTCTCTCTCTCTCTCTCTCTCTCTGTCTCTCTCTCTCTCTGTCTCTCTCTCTCTCTGTCTCTCTCTCTCTCTGTCTCTGTCTCTCTCTCTCTCTCTCTCTCTCTCTCTCTCTCTCTCTCTCTCTCTCTCTCTCTCTCTCTCTCTCTCTCTCTCTCTCTCTCTCTCTCTCTCCCTGTCTCTGTCTCTGTCTCTGTCTCTCTCTCTCTCTCTCTCTCTCTCTCTCTCTCTCTCTCTCTCTCTCTCTCTCTCTCTCTCTCTCTCTCTCTCTCTCTCTCCATCTTTCATTGTTATTTTCTCCACTCGTATATTATCTCTATTGATTCCAATGGAAAATTAAACATTTTTACCCAAAGGACACGATCAGGATAATAGCGTCCAATTTGGAAAATGGACATATTAAAAGGAAAAAGGTCTGAAATCATGAGCCTAATGGGTCATGAAGAGGCGTTCTAGGTCATGCGACACAGACTGTGTCATGCGACACAGTCTGGGGTCATGCGACACGGTCTGGGGTCATGCGACACGGTCTGGGGTCATGCGACACAGTCTGGGGTCATGCGACACAGTCTGGGGTCATGCGACACGGTCTGGGGTCATGCGACACGGTCTGTGACCACGAGAATCTGTAAAATAAAATTATCTCTGTAAATTGCAATATTGAACAAATTGCTGTTGCAAAAGATTTAATGTTAATCAAAAAGTTGATTCAACGTCGAACCAACGTCACTCTTGCATGTTGACCAAACCACACACTAGAAATTGAAGAGACGACGACGTTTCGGTCTGTCCTGGACCGTTATCAAACCGATTGTGAACAGACGAGGGAGACAAGGACATTAAACAAGCAAAAGAGAGAGGAGAGGAGACTTAAGGGAAGATTGGGGCAAGGCAAAAGGTACGGAATTCACTCTCGCATATTATGCCCACTGGGTATGCCCACTGGGTATGCCCACTGGGTATGCCCACTGGGTATGCCCACTGGGTATTTGTACCTATAAGAATGCACGGTAAGGCACGTAAGGCATATGATGCCTCCAGAAACTGTTAGCACAGAGCTCTAATATGGGGGCCAAATGTCGTGACATATATCCTTTCTTGACTGTGCTTAACACAAGTTATTATGGCTCGGTAACCAGCATATATATATCCCTTAACACGTCTGTCAGTATAAAAGGAGAATCACAGTAACCTGCTGTATCAATGAGGCAATGGAATGATATCGACCTTGCGTTCCCTGCACTCTCCAGAAACCACACTGAACCAGAAATTGTACCGAGCTTACATGGATGTAAGTTCGATACAATCATTATGCTTCAGTATTGTCTCGTGAGACACACTTACTTCAACAGGATTATGTCAACTCCGAGATGTGGAGCACATTTCTGGGTGTATATACTTGTAGTTTATTTCGGTTCTGAACAATATTCACGACTAAATTCCGGCTCTGGAAATACGTGAAAACATTAGTGAATGATTCTCTGGCACTGACACCAACATTTAAACCTCCATGTGTATATCTGCTTGCAGTCCACTAAATGTCGTTCTGGCGCTGACACGAACATTTCCTCACACTTTGCGTCTACTTCCAGGACATTACATGTACGTCGATGCGTCGGTCCCGAGGGAGGAGGGCCACAAGGCGCTGCTGTTTTCTCCTGTGTACAGCCCAGCCGTCTTGAGTGGCGTCTCCTGCTTCTCATTCTACTTCCATAAGTATGGCCGGAACTCAGGTAAGGGCCAGCCAGTGTTCTAGGGTAGGAAGGGAGGTTGATATGGGGGAATGTGTTCCACTGGTCATGGAGCGTCTAGGGGTGAGGGGGTGCCATTAGTGAAAGGGTACCTAGCGGTTAGCGGAACCTAAGAAGTGAACGGGTTTGTGTCTTAAACAGAGTCTAAAATGAAAGAGAGGGTGCAGGGTGCTGAGTGGAGCCCGAGTGATGAAGAGGGCCTCGAGAGATGAGCATGAGAAGGAGGAGGAAGAGAGAAAAAAGGTGAAGGAAGAGGATAAGGCGTACTGACATGTACACGTACACGTACACGTACACGTACACGTACACGTACACCAACACAAACTTGTATACTAAAACTCTCGTATCACAGTTAACCACATAATAACCAACAACCTTCAACAACAACAATAACAACAAGAGATGATCAGATTAATGCACGATATCAAATTATGGCACTGGAGCATGGCGCTTCCATCCCCAGTATTGGGAATGATTACAGTCGGCATTATCAAGCTCGTTAATTAGCGCAGGTGAGCTATCGTTTACCTAGGAGAGCAGCTGGGGGTCCAAACAACCTCCAACCTATTACCAAATTGGCTTCTGTCCTTGGCCAATTTGGCTTTCATCATTATTGCCAAATTTCGCTAATTTCGCATTTTGGTCAACATCTTTATTATTTGTGTTTTGTCTTGTATATTTCTTAAAATTTTGATTTTAGAGCTTTATTGAACTTTATTATTGAACTTTAACTACAATTATCTGCTTTCTTCTTCTAAGTTTACCTTCTTAAAACTGGATGAAATATGATTACTGTATCCATCAAATTATCATAAGTTCGAGATCAACTTAACTTGCTTCCGTCAGAATCAGAAACTTTATTCGTAACAACTTATACTAATTATTAGAATAATGGCTGGACTCAATATATGTACAGCAGTTATGTATCAAAGTTACATTTTGACCAAAAGTGAGTAACATTTATATATATATATATATATATATATATATATATATATATATATATATATATATATATATATATATATATATATATATATATATATATATAACTTACACATCTCCGATTTGTTTATATCTACATTTGAGTGAGGTGGATGGGGTGGATACTCCCCATCCACCTCACTTATATATATATATATATATATATATATATATATATATATATATATATATATATATATATATATATATATATATATATATATATATAATGTTAGAAAAACAAAGAATAGTTTAGCATTATAGCGGTTAAACAGATATTGACACAATTTATATAACAACATTTGAATAATAAGAAGACAGTTTGCAAGAGAATTAATATACATTAACCATATCATAAAGTTAATGTTCACATCCTGTAGTACCGAACTATGTACAGGACTAACGTGTACTTATCGGTGTCGGTGTTAGAGCCTTAACAAGCTCCTTCAGAGGTTCATGATTGATCCTCTCACTAAACCAACTCCAAACCAGAAGTTATCGCCCATAAGGTATCGCTAACATGAGTTCGCTTCCTCGCTTAACACACGTTCAAAACAGTGTATCAAGATATCTTACCTCATTGATGAGTCTATTGTACCCGAATGAATTAGGCAAATTTAATTAAAAGAGGAAACGAAGTATTAATCTTGTTCTCAAACATCCAAATTCCCAATTGACCCCTTTCTAGTTTCCCTTTCTTTTCCCTCTCTTTTCCTCTCTTTTCCCTCTCTCTTTTTACTCCTTCCCCTCTCTTTTACCCTCCCCCTACCCCCTCTCTCACCTCTTCCTCAAAAGGACAGACCACGGGATCGAGGTTCTAATTGATACTGTCAATTATCATCAACCAGAAAATTTATAAAAAAAGACGCATCTTTTTCTGTGTATTTTTTGTTTTTGCGATTTTTATGGAGAAAGACAATTTTCCATCGTCCTTGACGTTGAAAATGTAGAGAACGAAAACCTTTTGAGATGAAGGCAGGCAGGATAGGTTAAACTTATTACTGAGAGAAAGAGAAAGAGAAAGAGAGAGAGAGAGAGAGAGAGAGAGAGAGAGAGAGAGAGAGAGAGAGAGAGAGACAGACAGACAGACAGACAGACAGACAGACAGACAGACAGAGAGAGAGAAACGGACGATTTCGATTTTTGTTTAAATTATTGTGATTTCAATTGTTTATTTTTAACTTCTTACTTCTGTAAGTAAGTCTTGGTATGGTTCGTAGTAACTTGGATATTGTTTGCTTTAATTATACCCTTATGTATGGATGTGAGACACACTGATCTGGCAAAAATATGAAAAATCAAAAGTTATAGGAAAGGAAATATGAAACGAAATGAAATTATTAGGAGAAAGCGTCAAGCCAATATGACTGAATAGCCCATGGATGGAAGTCGAGGACAGGATAGGAGCTGCAATAGTGCCAGGAATGAAGTCCAATCGGTTAGACCATAGGGGATTGAACGCCGACCTGCAAGAAGCTAGGCCACCGTTTTATCCTCCAGTGGAAGTGACTGAACATGCATAATCAAAGGTGAATATGAGGTGCTAGATGGATTGAGTATGACAACAAATTATCACGAAAAGGAGTAAACTAAATCATAAGATTAAGGGGACTTTTATCAATGTGGTTTGATCGTATTGAGCGAACAGGTAATCACAGGGATTGAAAGGAGAAGAGGAGAGGAAGGCCAAGAAACAGATAGACAGGCTGGGGGTAAACGTGTGTGTGTGGAAGCGAAAGGAAAATTGCCTAAATGGAGAAAGTTTGTAATGAAGAGAGCGAATGTTTTTGACAGTTTTTTAACTGACAACTCAAGGGAAGCACTTTGCACCTGGTTGTATGAGGACGGTGGTGTTTCCGCTGTGTGTTGTTGGAGTGTGTTGCTGAAGTGTGTTGGTTCTGGTTATTCGTAATGCTACAGTTTTTTTTTCTACCACAGACGTGGCCACACATTTACAATGCTAACCAGCATATATACATTTTCTTCTGTCCTCCATGGACAGGGTTAGAGATGTGTTAAACATATAGTTCAAGGGTTTATTGAACAATCAACCACAGAAGGTGATTCGGTGCTTTTAAATTGCTAAGCTAACCTACATACGTAAATACATGGATACACAGATTTTGCAGTATGTGGAGTGCCAGGGATGGGTAAGGATGTGCCTGGGATGGGTAGGGATGTGCCAGGGATGGGTAGGGATGTGTCAGGGCTGGGTAGGGCTGGGTAGGGAGGTACCATGCTTATATCAGAGACAAATTGATAGTTCATCAATGGAAAAAAAGCTGTATAAAAGTTTCATTTGCGCCGGAAACTAAAAAAAACAAATCATCATTTTTCAGTTTTTTAAACCTTGAACGAGCGACCAAGAGGATAGCAAACATGGTTGTTGAGTTTACATTGGTGGAACCGATTTTCCTCCCCCCCCCCCCTTCTACCTTCTACACGAATAGATGAATAGAGAGGGAGGAAGGCAGGCAGGATGAACCTACCAACTGCACAATCCGTTATTCTATCCCTATTTCTGGCAGTGCTGGATTGGTGAAGATTCAGAGCAAGGATGATGATTAGTGATAAGGAACAAGACTTCATCAACTCTGTTCTCAAGGGCATGTTTTAAGGGAAGGCGGCGTGGATGATAGTTATATTCGTGCTGGCTGGCAGGGAGGTTTAGCTCTTGAGGCCCGCCTCTTCACTTTCAGGTATCTGGTGCTCGGTGTCCCACGCCGGTGTTGAATCTTGTTTTGAAGCTGTGAATCGAATTGGCTTGAACGACCTCTGGTGGCAGATTAATATCCTCATGTCCACTCCGCCTGTCGGAATACTTCTCTGTGCCCACTGTGTGTCGTGCGTTACCTAAAGTTTGCACCTGTGGCCTCTAGTTCTGTCTCCTTAACTGGCACAGTCTATGTTCAATTTGTCCCTCGGTACCGTGTACGTCGTGCTCATGTCTCATCTGAATCTTCCTAACTGTAATGTGTATAGGTTTGGTTTTTTGAACTTTTCGTCTTTGATCAGGTCTCCTGTTTTCTGTATTAGCCTTGTGAGAAATTTATCCATATATTTTTATGTTATTTCGCTTGGAGTGAGATCCATGCCGGACTGTTCTAACATGGTGTCGAACTGGTGTCCTGGGAAAACCCCAGTCGCGTCTGACTTGTAGGATATCGTGGCATATGGGTGAGTTGCACGTCTGGGGTTACCCAGGACGCTGGTTCGATTCCCCGTCCTGCTCGAAAGATTTTCTCATAGAAATAACACGTTATTGTGATTTTTTTTGTGTATATTGTGGGGTATACTTTGTTTTGGTTCCAAGCTGGCTGCTCTTGTGTCTACCAGCGATGGTTCCAAGCTGGCTGCTCTTGTGTCTACCAGCGATGGTTCCACTGCACACACACTAGTCTGTTAACGTGGTGGACTGTGAGGCTTGGTGTGAGCTCCTACTCTCTCTATTGTACTTCTGGTCGTCGTTCTACCAACTCCAGTCTCATAGCTTTGCATTCACTTGAATTGAACTCTAAAAGCCTTGGTTTGTCTAACCACTCTTGCAATCTCTTTAGTGCCTACAATCTAATGCAATCTTCACTCGTAGCTACATAGTCTTACCGTTTACTTGTGATAATGACTTACCTGTGTTTTGTCCTCTCGTTAGACACCATTGTTTGGAAAGAGTGAGACGAACGAATCATTTTTCTCATTTAGGTCCTTCATAAAGATGAAGAACAAAACAGTATCCTGTGCTGATCCTTGCGGAACCCCGCTAGTCGCCTATTATCACCCAAGCATATACAACCACTCCTAACTTTTCTTCGAGTTAGTTTCCAAAATGTTCTAATAACCTTCTGCTATGCAGTGTTTTTATGTTTTATAGTCATTTGTGGCAGATGGTGTTAAAGACATCCTGGCAGTCGAAAAAGATGCAGTCTACCCGGCATTCCTGTCTAATTTTAGCAACTCAAGTAGAATTTATTAGACACGATTTTCTCTCTCTGAAACCACTTTGTTTTTTCATAATAATAATAATAATAATAATAATAATAATAATAATAATAATAATAATTTATTTATAAGCGAAAAGCCACGCATAATATTATGGTTATAAACATTGTTTTCCTGTATAGTGTGTACCTTGGTACTAAAGACACTTGCCTGTAATGGAACGCCTCTTGCCTGTCTTCTTTTATCTGAGTAAATTTTGGAAAGACATTTTTTCAAGAATATTCAGAGGAGTAAGTGTATATTTTTGTTCAAGAAACAACTGTTGTTTTAATGAGATAAAATCCTTTGTGAATCAGTAGAGGAAAGCAATTGATTAGTCCCAGGTCACATTACCACGAGGAAATTAATATATGGATTGGGCGATACAGCGATGAAATGCTTCTTGCAGGTCGACGTTCGATCCCTGAAGGTCCAAGCACAACGATGGTATCCACTCGGACCATCGTGATAGGTGAATAACACCTATCCATCTGTCACGAGACTACCACGAGACTACCTGAAGACTATCATAATGTTCATATACCAATAGTACATGTACTGCATAGCGGAATGTTGAGTCCATTCCACAGGAAGAATTAAGAGTTGGCAAATATGTCACGAATTGCTATCTTGCTTTTGGCAATTGTGGTGTCATTTTCAGGGTATTGATCTTCCAGGAGCATGGACAACGTCCCCTGAAGTAGCCACCTGGAGGAGGTCTGGTGGCGAGGCGGGGTATTGATTCTCCACCTTACTTTGACTACTAGAAGATTTATGGACGAACTCACTGAATTACCCGGTAGTTGGGAGAGAGGAGGAGGAGGGGGGAGGGGTGGAGAAGAAGGGAGGTGAGTGAGGGAGGAAGAAGGTAGGAAAGATGAGTAATAAAGAAGACTGAAAGAGGAAGACTTAATGTGTACGAGAAGAAATGTTATGAAATGTAATGATACTGATCTCTGACTTTGTCTCTTTTTTTTCTCTTTCTGTCTTTTCTCCCTTTCTCTGTCTTTTTTCTTGGCTTCCAGCAAAGACTAGTTTTCACCTATTTTTGCTCATCTGTTTAATAGCATTGAACCTTTGTCCGTGTCCCTTTAGTCTCGCTGTTTCCCACACCACAACACTCTTCACGCCACGCTTTCACGCTCCAATACTCTCATTCATGCTAAATTCTCCCTCACCACTCCATTACCTCCCGTTAACCCACATTCTCCCCTCTACATTATCCCTCTCTCTGCCTCTCCTCCCTTAGCTTAGCTTACACACTTAGCTTTCCTTCAACAATCTCCCTCATTTTCCCTTGCTACATCTTCGCTAAACCTGGGAACTAAGCCGAGCTAGATGAGCTAGGCAGGAACAGTTCTCAGCTACCATTCTTGCCCCTCTCCACCTTAACCACAACCCCTACCCCCTCCGTACTTGTTGTTTCAGATTTAGCTACTCGGAACGAAATGTCCATGTAGCACGGGCTATGGTGATCCCGAAGTGTGTGACGTTACGCCACTTCCTTGATGTAACAGTCCTCTCTCTCACAGGTGCTCTCAACGCCTACGTCAAGCCTGAAGGAATCTCGCTGGATTTTCTGCCACCATTTCTTCAGATGAGCGACTCCAGCGAGGCCAGGTGGTTTTTCCATAAAATCAACCTCACCAACACTCGTTATAACTTCCAGGTAACAACTCGTCTCCGCAAACTGCAGTTTTTTGACTGGTTAAACATAGTAGAAAATGGTAGATTATATCAATGTGTAAAGGCGATGAGTCACAATAACGTGGCTAAAGTATGATGACCAGACCACACGCTAGAATGTGAAGGGACGACGACGTTTCGGTCCGTCCTGGACCATTCTCCATCGACTGGAGAATGGTCCAGGACGGACCGAAACGTCGTCGTCCCTTCACATTCTAGTGTCTGGTCTGGTCATCAATGTGTAAAGTCTTTTATTCCTGGGAAGTATGTGTTATTTTCTGATAGGTTATCTTCAAAGTATTGAAAATGGCTGTTATCTCCCTCAAACTTTGCTTTCGTCTTTGTCTGGAAAAGCTGAGGCAAAGGTCGAGTTAGGAAGCGTTGTTTACAGTCCATTCACCTGGGCTTTGGGAGACTCGAACCGTAGACCTCAAGTGTGTGAGACCAAAGCTCTACCGACCGAGCTATTGAGTAGTCTTAATAAGGAAAGTTTCTAGAAAGCTGTAATGTGTTACAGCTCTAGATAAGACGTCAGCATGGTTTAAGCACCTTCAAGCTGTCTTTCTTATGCTGTCTGAGGCAAAGATCAGAACAAACTATGAGAGGCATAATAACCATTTTCTATACTTTGGAGACATTAGCAATTGGAAAATAACACTTATCACCCAGGTACATAAATTATTAGTGAGTTATTAAAGTTATGTTCGTGTGTGTTATGGTGCTTAGAAAGTTGTTTTGAGTTATGAGTTGTGGGAAGGTGCTTTATGTTCATTTTCATTTTAACTTCTGTTGTTGTATGTGTTAGTGTGTTGGGTTATAATTATGTAGAATATTAACATATTCGAAAGTCTGTAAGTCTGCATGTGTGTGTTCTCTGTTCATTCAGACATCGTTGATCATAACTCAACCATCGACAACATGTTATCATTCATACAGATTCGAGAACTGCCATTGAAACTTTGCAACAAGGACACGTACGGGACAATAGCCATCTGACTACAAATATCATTCTATTAATGCACACACTCAGACGTCAAGGCCGTCGGATACTTATCAACTGGGTGCCAAGTCATGTGGGAATAATAGGGAATGACATTGCATACGAAGCTGCAAACCTTGCAATTATGAGAAGAATCAAATTTAATATGGGAATCATATTTTACCCAAAGGAGATCATTGGCTATATTGGGTTCCAGTTTGTGGGCCCACAATTTGACGATGATTGAGTTTGATCAAAAGCTATCAAATAAATGCTTTTTGTAAGTCTCCCATGATTCGATCACCATTTTCTATCAAAATAAAACAATTGAAAAAACGGTTCTGTAGGCCTTCTTCCCCGACAACCCCATTTTTTCCCCTTGATTTTGAAAAGTATTTGGAAACACTGCGGGCTTAGAGGAGAAGTGAGGCGGAGGAGTGCTATAACCCACGATTTGCGGATTTTGGATCGAACCCTCAACAGTGAGGGTGTAACAGTGATGGAGATGGTGCATAGTGAAGATGTTTAATGATGGAGGGCGTGAGTGGTGAAGATGTTACATTGATAGTGATCATATATAGTGAAGATGCTACAACACAGTTCCCGGAAGTCCACTACGGGTTCACTTTTGCCTGTGCTACTTGGAACTTTTGTTCCGAGTAGGTGAATCTAAAACAACAATAACAGTGGGCGGTGGCACAGTGGTAACACTCGACCCGCACTTCGCGAGTGGGAAGTTCCCAGGTTCGTATCCTGGCCGGGTAAGATTAACTAGGCGCTAATCCTTAACTGTACGCTTGTGCTATCTCATTAGAGATTAGGTACGTGGTCGTTAAACGATTGACGGGTCGTATTCCAGGGGAAACTAGTGGGGGTTAAGGCTTACAATGAGCTGTGTGGAAGGGAAAGCTCTCAGCCTGCTAACAGGAGTCAGCAGTCGTCTGCTCCTGTACCCACCTGTGTAAAACAAGAACAAATAGTGACCATGTCCCTCATTAATATCATTTGAATAATTAATAATAACCATTAATTACCCTCATTAATATCATTTGATTACCGTCAATATTACGAAAATCCGAAAGCCTTAAAAAAAGAAGCTTTTCTAAAGATTTCTTTATTTTTTAATTTTGTTTAGATATAGGCCTATAAATCGACCATCTCCCCCCCCCCTCCTTCCAAAAATCCCTAACCGTATAGGCGCTTTCCAAAAATTTATCACCACGAGCTTAAAAATCATACGAAGTTCTTTATTATCCCCTTCGTCATAACCTTGGCTCTCATTTGACTTGCATGAACCAACACATAAATTTTCGCACACCGCTAACTCATATTTCCTCAGCTCTTCTTTGGGGAAATTTTGATGGCAAACAATCCAAAGAATCTTTGTTTGTGGTGTTCGCTCGACGACGATGACGAAGTGGGAGACGAATGATAACAAGAAATAGGAAGAGAAAGATGATGGTTGAGGATATAATTTAATTGAAGGAAGAGAGATAAGCACACACACACACACACACACACACACACACACACACACACACACACACACACACACACACACACACACACACACACACACACACACAGCCGGATGGAAAGCGCGCAGGACTCGTAATTCTGTGGCCCGGGTTCGATTCCCGGACCAGGCAGAAACAAATGTGCAAAATTTCTTTCACCCTGATGCCCCTGTTACCTAGCTGTAAATAGGTACCTGGGAGTCAGACAGCTGTTACGGAGCTTTTTCCTGTGTGTGTGTGGGGGGGGGGGGAAACAGTTAGTAGTTAGTTACAGTTGATTGATTGAAAGTTGAGAGGCGGGCCGAAAGAGCAGAGCTCAACCCCCCTCAAGAACAACTAAGTGAATACACACACGATTACTCAATCACCCATCAAGCAATACTTCAATTCTTATTGAACTTCACCTCATCGTGTTAACAAGCGATTTGACCCATGAAGATCACATTGAAACTTAACGGCTGCCAACAGTAGGGAACAAGCCACTTAAGTGAGAGATAGAATCCAGTGATTGTTATCGGCAGAGGTGGCAAATAAGAGAGGTAGTAAATAACAGAGGTTGTAAATAAGAGAGGTTGTAAATAAGAGAGGTGGTAAATAAGAGAGGTTGTAAATAAGAGAGGTTGTAAATAAGAGAGGTTGTAAATAAGAGTGGGGCTAAAGTATATCAATATCAATCAATATTAAGATCAATATACGCCGTATGTTTCAGTATACATCGTATGTTTCAGTATACATCGTATGTTTCAGTATACATCGTATGTTTCAGTATACATCGTATGCTTTAATACATTTCATATAGGCTTCAGCATACAGGCTTCAGTATACGTCGAAGACTTCAGTGTACGTCGAGGCTTCAATATACGTCGTCGTATTTCTCTGTATGGTGTATGTTAGCAAAATTGTTTCATTCGTTGTTTTTTCTTTGTGTTTGTCGATTACTGACTCGGTGTTCAGGTCCTCTGTATGTCTCTATATGAGAGTATATTGTGCTGGTATGTAGCGGTATATAGTTTACATATGCCAGTATTTTAGATATGTTAGTATGTTAGGTATAACAGGATGCTAGATATAGAAGATATGCTTGGTACACCAGAATGCTAGATATGACAGCTTGATATGTGTGCTAATGCGATTGGTATATTAATACGCAAGCCATTCCGATATCCTAAGTATGCCAGTATGCTAGGCATTGCAGCATAACAGGATGCTCGGTATACCAGTATCTTCGCTGTACCAGTATGCCGGGTAAAATATAAATGCCTTAATCTTGTCGTTGACAGATCGTGTTGGAAGCCATTCGGGACGTTACTAACAGCGACATGGCCGTCGACGACGTCAAGTTAGCTCACGGCGACGACTGTAGTGACCATTACACCATGTCAGAGGTCAGACCTGAGGTGACCAGTCCTCAACTGGTTGTCTCACCCACCCCCATGGCTAATACCACCACGGCCCATCCCACTACCACCGTCGCTGCCAACACCAATGCCACTATCCACGACATGTTTACTTCAGGTACCAAAGTTAATATCACCTCCGTGGCCAACTCTACTTCCAGCAACATGGGTACAGAGTCCTCCTCCGTCAGTTATGCCCAGTCAAATGCCAGTATCTCTCACGGCATGAATAGTACCTCTGGCAGTATAAATATTTCCTACTCTACTTCTACTCCTGCCACTATTCATAGGCCTCAAGATTCAAGTGACAGCACCAGCGCCGTAGGAGCCACCAGTACTGCCAAACCTGCTACGAGCATTGACACCAACGTCACTGCCACCACTCCCAGTTCTCCTGACAACGCCACTACACCTGCAGGGGTCGCTACACAACCGTTCACAGCTGGAAAAGACGAGACCCACACCACACCTGAAGGTAAGTTTATCTGATGCAGGTGTGTCAAAACTACAGATGTACATACCAAGGGGCTGATATGTAGTTGCGAAAATATGTGAACAGAGATAAAGATGTTGGATTAGGCTCAGCTGCGTAAATATTCTGCAGGAAGAACGTCGACATAATAGTTGTCGGACCTGTGGGACGAGTGAGTATATGGTTCTTACAGGCACAGTACCTGAGGTCAGTGTTTGTATCAGTCCAAACTCCAGTTTCACTGTCAAAATATTCTACTTACTCGCCTGTCACTCCCCCCCCCCCCCTCCTCTCTCTCTCTTTCTCTCTCTCACTTTCTCTCCCCGTCCCTCACTTTCCTTCTATCCTTATCCTCCGTTGCTTTCCTTGTCTATCAGGCCCACTCAATCATCTCCTTCACTCCACCCCCTCCACACACCAGCTTCACCCATTATTTACCACCAGTACACCCATTACTCCATTGAGGGCTTGCCCCATACACGCCCAATAATCGCTGGCGTGGTTTACTGTAGTAATTAAGAGTTAAGGCTTAACCGAGGGGAATGTAGAGCCATATACATAAGAATATAAGGATAAAGGTAACTGCAGAAGGTCTATTGGTCCATACGAGGCAGCTCCAATATATATTATATTTATATTTCAGTTTTATGTCTCCCCTCTGGCTATAAACCAGCTTAGTTTCGCCCTTCAGAGCTTCAACAAGCTTAAAACTGCTTTGCTGGCACCCCAAGACAGGTTGATGTAACTATATCTGGCTGCTTGCATGAGGCTTACCTGCTCATTCATGTATGTGCGAGTCAGTTTACCTATGTTTTGGGAAACTATCATTTTATCTATCGACAAATTGTCCGAATATTTCGCTGGGATTAGTAGAGGATTAGAAAAGAGAAAATGAGAGATAAAAAAAAAGTTTCTTGAATCATAAGATGCTCGTTTCATATGCATGCAAGAGGAAATTATGGGTAAGTAAATGGGATAGGAGATAGAACAGGGAGAAGACAAGGGAAATGAAGTAGGTGGAATAGAGCAAAGTGGTAAAGCGAAGAAGGGGGTGGGGGGTAGGAAGAACCTTAGAAAATGGTGGTAAGATAGGGAAAGAGAGGTAATGTGAAGGTAAGGTTGAAGAGAGAAGAGATATGTTGTGAAACTAGAATTGAATAAATAATAATACCTTTTATTAAAAAAATAAACCGAAGCACAAACTTTCTGCCTCCATCGGGAGGCAGAAAAACTCTGCACTTGCACTGTACAGAGCAGAGGGCAGAGTTATTTTGAAGGAGAGTTCATCTAGCAGTACAGGTATCTGTGAGTTAGACAGGTGCTGCGGGCTGCTTCCTGGAGATGGATGGATGTGTGTGTGTGTGTGTGTGTGTGTGTGTGTGTGTGTGTGTGTGTGTGTGTGTTTGTGTGTGTGTGTGTGTGTGTGTGTGTGTGTGTGTGTGTGTGTGTGTGTGTGTGTGTGTGTGTGCGTGCGTGCGTGCGTGCGTGCTCGTAGGGTGAGCGTGTTCGCTACCAGCCGGCGACCAGGAGAGAGCGCCTACACTGATATACCGCCCCGAGGGACGCGCCTTGCTTCTCCAGTAATTTTAGATAAAGCTTTTGCATTAAAGAGAGAGACTTTACGTTATAGTATTCTCATTTTTCTACGATAAACAACGTTAAAGATTATGTAGATATTTTTAAGGAGAGAGAGAGAGAGAGAGAGTGGTGGGGGGGGGGGGCAGACATAATGAGAACATACATAATTGAAGTCATTTGGAGAATAGGCCTAAGGGAAGTGGACGTCATGGGAACTAGACGAGGTAGATAGTAGAATGAACAGGAGTAGACTAGTATCTACTACTGTCATGACTACTAGGCTTACCGCTGCTACTATTACTACTGCTCCTAGACAGTGTTTTACCAATATTTAAATAACCACTCAAATGGTAAACCAAATATTATTAATTTTCCATGTAAACATGTAGGTTTACTACACTACTGTACACCTGTTTATTCCGGCCGGAATTGTAGTGATTTATAAAGATTATAACGAGTAAAGTCTTTGATTCTGATTTGTGTAGGTTAATACGAATAAGGCCCTTTGATTCCGATTCTACATTCATCTCAGTCGACGAATATCAAACGTTAATTTCCCCTTTTGCCATGTGCCAGGTACCGAATCAGGTGATGACTTGCAGAGTTGCCAGGGAAGGTGCGGCGAGATTGCCATAGACGAAGAGGCGTGTGGCTGTGACATCGAATGTGGCAATGAATCAACTTGCTGTATCGACATGGCAACGTTCTGCTCACACTGTAAGTAAATATTACATAATATGACAACATTCTGCCAAAAATGTAAGTAGATTTTACGTAATATGGTAAAATTCTGCCCAAAATGTAAGCAGATATTACGTAATATGGCGACGTTCAAACTAAGGATATATTTCATATTATGGCAACGTTCAACCCACACTGTAAGGAGATATTACATAATATGGCCACATTCTCTTTCCAGGTTGTTTGTAGTACTTCATTAATATGTCAACAGTATATAATAAGTGCCAAGGATATGGCAGCCTCTTGAATCTGTACTTAAGTGTTTGCTAATAAAGCGAACACTTGAGTACATAAATTCAGTTCACAAATTAATAAATCCCCAATTTATGAGGATATATATATATATATATATATATATATATATATATATATATATATATATATATAGAGAGAGAGAGAGAGAGAGAGAGAGAGAGAGAGAGAGAGAGAGAGAGAGAGAGAGAGAGAGAGAGAGAGAGCATAAATGAAAACTAGACAAAAACACCAGAAATCTAATAATATTAATAATTACTTTGGGACTTAAACCAGAAAATGGAAGACCATTTGTTATTGTGAATGATATTCACATCAATGAAATCTGAACCTATTTACATGTATTTCATAAAATGGCTTCACTCTGCCCAAGAATTGAGTTTGCTCTCTTGATTGATGGTTTCTTATGCATTTAAAATCTCATGATTATTTCTGTAGTTATGTGTTATTTGTTTTGATTTTATTAATTTTCTAAATCGTGACGACTATGAAATGTTACTGTTTTTCAGTACCATTTCAGTTTCTTAACTGAAACAACGCTGTTTTCTTCAGATCTGTCAACGCCCAAGACTGTCAGCGTGTTCCACCCGACTGCTACTTCGGCATCGACGATATTGACGGCGCCCTCTGTCTCACCCGTCCCTGCGTCTGTCACTAATCTGAGCAAGATAGTCACTACAACAGCTACGGAACTCTCTTCGTCGAAGCTTACAACACCTGTAACAGTCCCAGCTCGACCCCTCACCCATCCCATCGAGGTTGTCACCTTCCCAGCTCCTGTTACGATTAAGATCTTGACGGAGGCGCCGGAGACGACTCTGCAAGAGCGAACGCCTAAACCAACGACTCTCGCAGCCAAGGAGACGGTGGGGCCGGAAGTTGAGATAATTATTACGACAACTGGCGACAATATTGAACGACAGACGGCGTCGACGGTGACAGAGGATTCGACTACGGAAAGTCCCGCTGATGGCCCCACCACCACACAACTAAGCGAGGCTACGACCACCGAAGCCAGGGAACTCTCAGCCACAATCAGTAGCATCTCAACGACAAAATCCAAAGACGACACAGTGGCAGAGAACAAGGGAAAACTGACGACTAAAATCGCAGAGGTAACCAATAAAACGACAAGTACTGCCCTTCCCACCACGACGGAAACCAGCGACTCCTGGACACTATCAGCCAGCAAAGGCAACACTTCCCAACCTTCTCCTACAAATCTCACCTCGAAGGAGACATCATTCACCGACGACCAAATCCTCCCGACGATCAACGAAAACAAAGTACCAGAGGACTCTAGGCGGATGTCGAGGGGCACCGCGGTTCTTATAACCATCCTGGTGGTAACAGGCATCCTCCTGGTGGCCGTGGTCGTGTTCGTGTACGTTCGGAAGATCCGAAACCAATATAAGCTTCCGGATGATTCGGACATCCTGTTTCTGGCGCGAGACGAAGTCCAGATGGTAGACAACATCACTGACCTCTACGGGGAGAGGCCCAGACGAGGCACTCCCGTCTGAAGGTGGTCAGGGCGTCCGGTGAGTCTCCTGCAGGAATTTGAAGTCGACTTTCTGTTGGAGGCTGACTAGGGCCCCGCTATAGGTTGATTATTTGTAACCAGTGACGCGAATTGGCAGACGAGGGTTGATTTATAATTAACCAAATGCATTAAATTTACCTTGCAATGATGACCCAGTTGTCAAAATTATTGGTTAATTCTAACCATGTAGATCTATGTAATTTTTTGTAGCAAAAGTAGTTGACATGTTATTTAGAAATGAATTTTAGCTCAACATAGCAACAGAGATATATTTTTTATAATTATTTAACTGCGAAAAACGATTTCGAACACAAGTTTAATCATTTGAAAACTGAAAACTTAGGCATTGTGTAAACTGTCGATTTGAACTGGCTAGAGCATGAGGTGAACTGTTTACATTTGTCAGACCAATGCGTAGTTCAGTCGAAGTGCGCAGCTCTGTTAACAAAGATAAGCAGATATCGCTTCATCAGAATATCATGTATATGAAAACAGATAATTGAAAAATCAAGAAAAAAAAAGTTTTGCTCCCTCGGTAAACACAATTAGAACATAAATTTTACGCCATCAGGTTCAACACTCAGACGTACAAAGCTAAATATGTACATCCATCAGAGGATAATATGTGTTTTGAAAAGAAAATCCTTACAGAGATATTTTTTAAAGTTATGGATTAAAAAGTTCTGGGTGGACCAGTATCCGTTTTCTTCGGCTTCCAGCTGTAATGTGCAGACACTTTGTGGTATTTGGCTGCATCTGTGATGGTATACATATGTGTTGCATGTATGTATTGACAATTGTGTATGCATTTCGTTGAAGTATAAGTATATATGTATGCATGTAAATGTATATTAGCGGTTAGACTTTGGGTTTAAGGGCCGACAACCGCGGGAAGGGTTAGTAAGACCACCGAATTACCAGTTAATAACCAACGGCCAGTATGCTTTTTATGGGAAACATTGGCAGACGAGTTTGGGATCCCAAGGTAGCAATTTTGAAAGTTGCTTGAACAGTGTGGGGCTCAGTTACGGTTCTGCGCGGTACAGTGGCGGTAGTGTGGCGATACAGTGGAGGTACAATAGTTGGTACACCAATCAAGTACTACTGCACCAGTACTACAATACAATGGGCCGGCTTCCTGTCTGGTGAGTAGGCATTGCTAGATTCAAACTACGTTTCTGATTGTTTCCACAGCCAACCTATATCCACACTGGGCCTATTGTAAGTAGAATCCACTGCTTTATAAATATCCATTTTAATTGGATAGATAGATAAATAGGTGTCAAACTCGAGCTGTGTGTTGCCTTCAAGCTAAACCTACGAATGAGTTGACTATTAGAGTCAGTAAACAGGTCCTGTTTCAAGTGTGGGAGGGGTTGCTGCTATTGGTATCCTTGGCTACACAATACATTACATATTGAGGCCACATGTTGACGTCCAAATCCCCAACGGATAAATATCAGAGTACTATAAACAATAGGTCAAATAAATAGCTTTTTATGCGTGGGTCGGTGAGTTAGGGGTCAGTTAGGTTAGTACGCGAGTTTTAGTACATCGTTTAAAGTCCACAACCCGTACATGGAGTCTTGATCCACTTCTCTGTGTGTGGAGTTTGCATCCACTTCTCTGTGTGTGGAGTGTGCATCCACTTCTCCGTGTGTGGAGTTTGCATCCACTTCTCTGTGTGTGGAGTTTGCATCCACTTCTCTGTGTGTGGAGTTTGCATCCACTTCTCCGTGTGTGGAGTTTGCATCCACTTCTCCGTGTCTGGAGTCGTCATCCACTTCTCCGTGTCTGGAGTCGTCATCCACTTCTCCGTGTCTGGAGTCGTCATCCACTTCTCTGTGTCTGGAGTGTACATCCACTTCTCTGTGTCTGGAGTGTACATCCACTTCTCTGTGTCTGGAGTGTACATCCACTTCTCCGTGTCTGGAGTCCGTCATCCACTTCTCCGTGTATGGAGTCTACATACTCTATATTATTTCCTAGTTCATTCAACATCTTTACAAATCATATACTGGAAAATTTCTTCGTAATAACTCTAATGGTGTCCTCTGGTACTTACTTTCCGCCTGTGATATCTCGTTGGTGCGTCCTCTAAGATTTATTGCTTTAATTGTCTTCCTTGTCGATTAAATTCAGTACTTTTTAGATAGTGATCATGTCTCTCTCTTTTCTCTACTCCAGTGATGTGATGTTTATTTATCTCTTGTCTGTTCTCCCAATTCATTCGTCTCGGCTCTGAGATAGGTTTGCGGGCTGTTGAACTGTTGTTTAGGTTTGGGTTGAAACAGATATGTGCTTCATGCTGGCGCTGCATAATACGGAATTTGTGTAACATACGTGTTATATAAAGTTCTCTATGACTTCCTATTTAGATATGTTTTGTGTTTTCCTCAGATGTACGCCAGTGGATAATGTTTCTCCTAAAATAGCGAGTGTATTGCATAATTTGCAATTAATGATTCTTCTTTTGGGTGAGTATACTTACCTAGTTGTACGCACCTGGTTGTGCTTGTGAGAGTTGAGCTTTGGCTCTTTGGTCCTGCCTCTCAACCTGTCAATCTATTGGTGTACAGATTCCTGAGCTTCTCGAGCTCTATCATATCTACACTCGAAACTGTGTATGGATTCAGCCTCCACCACATCACTTCCATCACTGTGTGTGTGTGTGTGTGTGTGTGTGTGTGTGTGTGTGTGTGTGTGTGTGTGTGTGTGTATAATGTGTGTGTGGTGTAAGCTATATATGTTTAATTTATGTAAAAACATGTCTAATATGTAGAGAAATAAAACACAACTAATTACAAAAATTAGTAATGTATGTGGATAAAAAACAAATGTTTTTTTTTTAAGAAAGATAAAATATAAAGGTCCTTATATATTTCTGATAATGACTTTCGATGTCTGAAAGTACATGTGTGTGTGTGCCTCGATATTATTAATATTACTACATATACTTAGTGACTCGTTTCGTGTTATGAATGGTTGAAAATAAACACATTATAATTCATGGGTTATTTTATTCCCATTAAATGCTTTTATCTGGCCCCCCATTCACAGCTAACTCAGTAAACATCCCGAGCAAACAGCAGACATTCCTCTCAACCCCAACTAACGTTTTCAACCCCCTAACAGCGCACTCCACACACTCCCCCCCCCCCTCCACGCCATCCACCCCCCACTCACCCATCCACACACACCTACACCCACCCCCTTCACACATCTCTACCTACACCCACCTCCACTCAAAACACCTTTATCAACGTATAATTAACCCTCGAATATTTTCTCAACTATCACCCCCTCCCATCGCAACTTACCCCCTTCCCTTTCACTCCCTTCCCCTCTCTCACTCCCTTTTCCTCCCCCTCTCTCTCTCCGCTATGGGGGCCTGTTTCCTGGTAGAACAGCCTATTGGGGCGTTATCTGAAGGATTAACAAGCAATTGGTTCCACCAGACGGCCGCTGGAGCTGCAATTGTACCTCAACTGGGCTGTGTGTTAGGTAACGACCAGCGTCACCAGCCAGGCAGGGACAGGGAGGTGGACAGGCAGCACAGACTGGGAGGTAGACAGGCAGCACAGACTGGGAGGTGGACAGAAACAGGCTGACAGGAAGACAGTGACGCTAACACTACAATATCTTTCTACACTTACACTTGTTTATACACCAATATGAGGACACTTGTGTGGGTTATCTTGAAGGTTATCTTGAGATGATTTCGGGGCTTTTAGTGTCCCCGCGGCCCAGTCCTTGACCAGGCCTCCACCCCCAGGAAGCAGCCCGTGACAGCTGACTAACACCCAGGTACCTATTTTACTGCTAGGTAACAGGGGGCATAGGGTGAAAGAAACTTTGCCCATTGTTTCTCTCCGGCGCCTGGGAATCGAACTCAGGACCACAGGATCACAAGTCCAGTGTGCTGTCCGCTCGGCCGACCGGCTCCCGAACAAACGCACTGAATGAAACTTTCTTCATTAGCGTATACCCGAAAGAATATATAAAGCCTCATTCTGGATTAACTGGCCTCCTGAGCCTCTACATAAACCTGTCTCTGATTGGCTGATGATAACGTCAAAGGCAGTAGGAATTGTCAACGTTATGAGATTATCGTGCATATGGCAGACGTGGACAAATTCTATAAGACTCGCGGGAGTCGGACCAAATGATCGTTGAGGGTCTTGTTGGATATATAATAGGTTTTACGTATCGTTCTTGTGACGGATTTCACGCTATTTTTCCATCCACAAATACCATTAACTTCGCAAGAATCCGAAGCTGCTCGAGTTTTTTTTAGGATGGATATAATTTCTGAACAAATCTTTCTTTCGTTGTATTTTAGTAATTTTTATATTAAATTGTTCAGTTTACGTGAGGGATTAATTCCCAATTAATCTCAGGTCACACAAAAAAACACACACACATACATACACACACACACACACACACACACACACACACACACACACACACACACACACACACACACACACACACACTAGCTATAGGTTCAACTAGCATTCCTATCTCACAGGATGGTTAGTCACCCTAATCTGGCGAAGATAGCGCCTAACGGACAGGAAACAAAAAGTCAGAGCGAGAGAGAGAGGTTGTGTAGAACAACAGGTGAAGGCAAGTAAGGTCGGCAACAGGCAAGGCAACAGGTAACTGTTCAGCAAGAACAGTTAGTTGAATCCAGAAAGGTGAGATCCCCCTCTACTCCCGGCACAAACACAGTGATTACTGAGAGGTATGAGCTACGGGAGCTAAACCTCACGTCAATGGAAGACAGAAGAGTAAGGGGGAGACATGATAACCACCTACAAAATACTCAGGGGGAATTGACAGGGTGGACAAAGATAACCTGCTTGATACCTGCTTGATGGGGTTCTGGGAGTTCTTCTACTCCCCAAGTCCTGAGAGTTTGGTCCACCAGGCTGTTGCTTGGAGCGGCCCGCAAGCCCACATACCCACCACAGCCCGGTTGGTCCGGCACTTCTCTTAGAAAACAGTCCAGTTTTCTCTTGAAGATGTCCACGGTTGTTCCGGCAATATTTCTTATGCTCGCTGGGAGGACGTTGAACAACCGCGGACCTCTGATGTTTATACAGTGTTCTCTGATTGTGCATATGACACCTCTGCTCTTCACTGGTTCAATCTTGCATTTTCTTCAATCTTGCATTTTCTTGCATCGTTCACTCCAGTACGTTGTTATTTTACTGTCTAGATTTTTAGCACGAGTGAAATACGAACAAGGGGGAAACAGGTGGAAACTTAGTAACCAAATGAGCCACAGGAACATTAAAAATAATTTTTTCAGAGTAGTTAACAAAGGGAGTGCATTAGGCAGTGAAGTGGTGGAGGCTGACTCCATACAGTTTCATATGTAGATTTGATAGAGCCCAGTAGGCTCAAGAATCTGTACACCCGTTGACTGACAGTTGAGAGGCGGGACCAAAGAGCCAAAACTCAACCCCCGCAAGCACAACTAGATGAGTACAACCAGGTGGGTGAGTACAAACACACACGTACAGACACACAAACTATCATAAGGAAATATGAAGAATTAACTTGCCGACCCCTTTTAGCGAATAATTTAACTAACAACAAGAGTAACGAGAAGGTAATTGGAGGAGAACAGCCACTGATTGGTTGTGTTTTGTGGTCAGTGAGACGGAGAGAGAGAGAAGTGAGAGCAGAGGGGAAGGGTGGAAAGGATTGGGAATGGAGACAGGGGGGGAGAGAGAGAGAGAGATAGACGGCAGAGATGATAGAGAGGCGAGGGAGAAGAGTGCAGAAAGGAAATAGGAGGAGGGGAAAAGGAAATTGGAAATAAGGTGTAAAGGAGATAGAGAGAGAGAGAGAGAGAGAGAGAGAGAGAGAGAGGAGAGAGAAACAGATATGAAATGATAGGACAAGAAGTGTCAGTAAAGGAAGAGGAGAAAGTTGCTTGACATTTATCTAACCATAAACACTTATCCTCCTTAAAAATATAAGTTTGCTCGACAGAGTAACCGAATACATCTCAATACCAAAACCTCCGGAAACTTGCAAAACCTGAAAAGTAGTTTAAACCAAAACCATTCCCTTCTAAAAAAAAAAAAAATGACTAAGAAAATAATAGAAAAAAAATCAACTCGGGCATCCTAGCTGAGTTTTTTCACCCCCTTAAATGACCGTTGTCTTCAAGTCATTACTCCCCCAACATGGGCGAATTTTGTTTACACAGTTGTTCAACAGAGGCGCCGCAGGCTTCCGCCTATCGTGTGGAACACAGGAAAAAAGTTTTTATTTTCGTGTTCTGGCTGGTAGATAGGGGTTGGGTGGGGGTAGGATGGTAGGAGGGGTAGGGGTTGTGGATAAGGGAGACGGCTAGTGGATGAGGGGGGGATGGGGGGAGGGCTGGTGGATGGGGGAAGGGCTAGCCTGAGGGTTGATGGAGGGGGGGGAGGAGTTGACTTTCCGTGATTTATAAAAGCTGATGTTGCCTGGTTTTATTTTGCCTTTTTTGGGTTTTTGTTTCTGTGGTGTTCCGGGTCTCTTGGTTTTACAATTTTTTATAATGTAAATATGGTTTGCATTTCCAATATATAGACCAGTGGTTGTCCCTTTCTTATTATCTTTGTATTTCTTTAATTTTCTCTTTTACGAGTAAAATATTTTCCTGTTTTACGACTGTCTGGAACTACAGTCTGCTTTTCTGTCATTTTGTCTGTCTCATTCTGTCTTACGTACTGTTAACTACGTATCCCTAACAGCCCGTTCTGCCGAGCCTCCCCAACGTCAAGAAACGGTCGTACTAAAGTGTTATGTGCTATCTTACCTGATGACCCACGAACAGAAAACGGAACAGTGTCTCATTCCCGAACCGCTACCATTTGGTAGTACCACAGTTTTTGGCCTTAGGTGAAGTATACGTCAAAATACGACGTGCTATTAGGAGGAAGGGTTGAATAGGGGGTCACAGCCACCAAGTGTAGTCAGAAGAACGTTTACCATCGACCGAGAATTGATGGTAAAATTGTCCTCTTGTTGGGGGCCAAGATTCATGAAGCATTTGCGTCTCGCTCACTAAACCTGTACACCTTTCCTCGATCACTGCGGCAAAAAGCTGTATATATATATATATATATATATATATATATATATATATATATATATATATATATATATATATATATATATATATATATATATATATATATATATAATGTCGTACCTAGTAGCCAGAATGCACTTCTCGGCCTACTATGCAAGGCCCAATTTGCCTAATAAGCCAAGTTATCATGAATTAATATATTTTCTCTAATTTTTTTCTTATGAAATGATAAAGCTACCCATTTCATTACGTATGAGGTCAATTTTTTATTATTGGAGTTAAAATTAACGTAGATATATGCCCGAACCTAACCAACCCTACCTAACCTAACCTAACCTATCTTTATAGGTTAGGTTAGGTTAGGTAGCCGAAAAAGTTAGGTTAGGTTAGGTTAGGTAGGTTAGGTAGTCGAAAAACAATTAATTCATGAAAACTTGGCTTATTAGGCAAATCGGGCCTTGCATAGTAGGCTGAGAAGTGCGTTCTGGCTACTAGGTACGACATTATATATATATATATAATATATATATATATATATATATATATATGTCGTACCTAGTAGCCAGAACTCACTTTTCAGCCTACAATGCAAGGCCCGATTTGCCCAATAAGCCAAGTTTTCATGAAATAATATATTTTCTCTATTTTTTTTCTTATGAAATGATTAAGCAACCCATTTCATTATGTAAGAGGGGAATTTTTTTTTATTGGAGTTAAAATTAACGTAGATATATGACCGAACCTAACCAACCCTACCTAACCTAACCTAACCTATCTTTATAGGTTTGGTTAGGTTAGGTAGCCGAAAAAGTTAGGTTAGGTTAGGTTAGGTAGGTTAGGTAGTCGAAAAGCAATTAATTCATGAAAACTTGGCTTATTAGGCAAATCGGGCCTTGCATAGTAGGCTCAGAAGTGAGTTCTGGCTACTAGGTACGACATATATATATATATATATATATATATAATATTATATATATAATATATATATACCCCCACTTTCTTATATACGTGAGCAGGCTTGCTTCCATTTATATAATATAAAATCAAAACAAAAAACAGGATAAATGTGGGAATTGAACCACGCTTAAAGCTGCCTGGCACAAGCAGCTTTGAACCACAAGTTCGGGAACTGTATCAACAAATTATTCAACCATCAACCATCTTATTAAAGATTTTGATCACCTCCATTTATTGAATTGCATTCTCGGGTTGCATATAAGAGATGAAACTAGAAAACCAATTTGTTAATAAAAATCATCTTCCTTAGTAAACAAACCTTTTATTTGAGTATACCCTAAGGGTCATCAAGGGACAGAAAGTCGGCGGTTTGTCCTCAAATTTCCCTTCACCCCCCCCCCCCCCTAGTCCTGTCATACCACGTTAAAGTGAGTATCAAGCAGTACTCAAGGCGAGACAGCACAAGTGATTTGAAGAGTACAACCATTGTGATGGTTACCCTGGATTTGAAATCCATCAAATCCGTAATCCATCCTATCATTTTTCTGGATGAATTACGGATTTGATGGATTTCAAATCCAGGGAAACCGTCACAATGGTTGTACTCTTCAAATCACTTGTGCTGTCACGCCTTGAGTACTGCTTGATACTCACTTTCTGTCATACCCTAACAACCACCTCCCACACAGTGTACCGACAGTGATGCCGCAGTGACCGCTCAGTGTATCGTCTTTAAGAGAGAAATAAATCAGCCTGAGGACATTCGAGTAAATTAGATGACCGTTCACGGCTGAGATGCACGGCAGGAGGTAATAAACCTTGGCGCTACGTTCATGACCGGAAACATATCGTTCACACGAGTCGCTGCCCACATAATAAGTTTCTATTCAAACTAAATGTAATAATTTGGAACATTCAACAACTCAAGGACACATTTCACACTTAGATTCTTAGTGTTAGATATTACAATTTATACACTATATGTATATTTATATACTTTATACTATATATTCTATACACTTTATACATATATTCTATATGTTAGATACACACTTAGATTAGATAGAAAAAGAATATAATTTTTTTTTCAGCTTACGACACCAGATAGGAGAGTGTGTTGTCAAGAATACAGAGCTAGCGTCCCGTAAGGCATTCCTCTCTCTCTCTCAAGAATAAAATAGATTCTTTACATATACAAATAAGCCTCGAAATTGGGTGGTTGGTGGTTCAACAGTGGCAAGAGAAATTATTTTTTTTTGTCATTTGTTATGAATGAACCTCGGGATATAATTTTTTGTATAGGGTAGATGATATATATATATGGTTTTATAACTGTGACGATCCGACTGTTATTGTACATTTACGTATATATTCTGGGCATATATTCCTTATATATGCTAGAATGTATTAGCGTGAATGGGATATATACACTCGCGTATATCTGGGATATATAGTTACATACGTGCTAGGATGAAGAGTGAGTATACGTACGAATATGTGTTATTCTTCTAATTCTATTATTCTTGATTTCTGATTTTTTAAAAGGGCTTAAGATATTCCTGCGTGAGATGTTGCTCATGTGTGTCTTCCACCGGTAATTATATGTAGAAGTATACATATGGATCATTTATTCATATACAGAACGTATTTGTGACATATCAAATTTGACCAGCGTCTATAGTTTGGTAATTCTGTTTTTCTCTCTCTTGTCTGAATGAGAGGCCCCGGACAAAGCCTCATTTTGTATATTAAGAAACTTTCCTAATTAAATGCAGAACACACACAAGAACTCGTGTAAGATCTCGAAGCTCAAAGATATACACGAACATACTGTACATTCATGCATACCTGCATATATATGCAGATATACATCATATGCGCACCCATACATAATACAGACTCACATATATACATTTATAGCATATCAAACACTGTTAAGGATGTTTGAAAAATTAGGAGTGATAAGGTTATATCCCCTGGTTGAGGATTTACGCCTACTGGGGATATGACGGGGGTTTTAAACCCTGATTTACTTCAGAGGTTCACAATAAGGGAGGAGGTACCGGGATTTTTTAATCCCTTCCACTGCTAGGGGATTTAATTTAGGGAGTTTTCAACAATTTCTTCACTTAATTCGCTCAAGAATTCACAGTATGCGATATCTCGGGACATTTTTTTTTACTTCTCTCCTTGATTCAGAATTCAGATTAAGGGGGAGGGGGGGTCCAGTGAGTTTTAAACACGGGCTATGCTATAGGATTTAATCTAAGAGGGGAGGGGGGGGGGGGCAGTTTTGGCAGTTTTAAACCTCTAATATGCTTTACAATTTACAATAGGGATTGCAGAGAATTTTGAATACTTTTCACGCTTTAGAATTTACGCTACGGGGTTTGAAGAAGTTCTAAGCCTCTTACTTCTTGGGCTTTACACTAGAGGGTTGCAAGGCGTTTTAAACACCTCTGCTTTAGAATTCACGGGCGTTGTCTTACAAGCTGGGCTGCCCACTCTTTAGTGTCTTGCAAACGCAACATGAAAGGAACAAGATGAATCTCCTTACCCCTGCTTCACAATATTACATTTTTTTTCCTAAGATTTAAAAGATGGTCCTTTGATGCTCCAGGATCAAATATGAAGCATTTATGGTCTATAAATATAATCTGCGTCGACAGCGAGAGAGTTTATGAATACTTAGATTTTCGGCACTTCCCGCTGACAACATTTAAGCAGATATTTTGAAAACGACAATTTCAAAACACAGTTTTTCATGTTGACCAGACCACACACTAGAAGGTGAAGGGACGACGACGTTTCGGTCCGTCCTGGACCATACTCAAGTCGATTGAGTACGAAGTTCAGAAACTTCGGTCCAGGACGGACCGAAACGTCGTCGTCCCTTCACCGTCTAGTGTGTGATCTGGTCAACATACTTTAGCCACGTTATTGGGACTCATCGCCTGCACAGTTTTTCATATAAATATACACTATTATTCACTGATTTCGTGAAAATTAACAGAAATGTCCATCTATTTAAAGTTCGGTCATAGGAACGTAAAACATGTATCTTTAACTCAGTCTCCGTTCCTTCCCCTGCCAGAGAAAACCGGATGCCGACCCTCGGCTTTGAAAAAGGGAGCTGTAATATTCTGTGCATATGGCATTAATTATGGAGACTGATACTCTTATTGTGTTATAAATAATATTGTAGGAGAGAGAGCAAGAATGACTGACAAAGAGACCCAGGGAACACCGGGTAACCCCCCCCCCCCACCTCTCCTTCTAGTAGTATACATTAATCAATAGTTTTTGTACTTTTTTAAACGCATGATTCATATTTTTATAACTAAACACAATTATTTACATTCATATTCTGATGAGGAACTAAAGGAATATATAAATAGTTTTACCTTTCTAATTCATGTTGTGAAAAAAGAGGTTTGGCTAATAACCAGTAGTTGAAGAACCAATTCCTGAGAGAAGAGGATGATGAGAAATTGGAGGAAGTAGAGGAGGAGGAAGTAGAGGAGGAGGAAGAGGGGGGAGGAGGAGGAGTCAATAATTTGGTGGTGGAGGAGGTTTCTGTGTGATGGTGTGTGAGAGAATGTTGTTACCCCGGGCTGACATATCTGCGGAGGCTGAGATAACTGTACTTGTTATCAAGACTTCCTCTCACCACCACCACCACTACTTGCAACCCCACCTCCCTCACCACTACCCCACTACCACCACCACCTCTCTCACCACCACCCTCACTACCACCACCCTCACTACCACCACCCCCACCTCTACTACCACCACTACCTCCCTCACCACCCCCCTACCACCTCCCACAACCCCACCTCCACTACTACCAAAATCACTCCAACTACCACCACTACCACCTCCACTACCACCACCACCCTCACCACCACCCACACTACCACCCACACTACCACCCACACTACCACCACCACCACCACCACCATCACGGCCATGTATACCACTCATGTCCCACTATATACCACGGGCGGCTCTCGCTCAAGCGAACACAGATGGGGACCGAGTACCCCCTGACCCACAGAAACTTTGGACAAATATGTTTCAGTTTAAGGAGAACAAACAGAGCGCTGACAAGTCAGGAGGCGGAGGAACACTCCATACACAGCTGTAAATGTAAACACAGCCCCAAGAGGCTCTGAAACCTGAACACTATTCTATTACGGGTTGAGAGCTGGGGTCCAAGAGCTGTGGCTCATCCACCGTCATGTTCAGTTATGTTCATAGCAACACGAGTAGCACGATAACTGGGTTGGTGGGGGCGTGGGGGGAGGGATAGAGGGGGGATGTAAGGATGGGGAGGGGGGGGGGATGTTAGGATAGGAAAATAAGCATAACTTGTGAGAGAAGCTGTGTTAGGGATCACATTAGGGAGCTTGAGAGAGAGAGAGAGAGAGAGAGAGAGGGAGAGGGAGAGGGAGAGAGAGAGAGAGAGAGAGAGAGAGAGAGAGAGAGAGAGAGAGAGAGAGAGAGATAGGGGGAGCAGAATGAAAAATGAGGGTGAATGAGAGGATGAAAAAGTGGATGATAGACGAGTGAGATTAACGTGTGAAAAGTGTGAGATTAAGAGGGAAGCATATAGTGTGAGAAGCAAGCAAGTGTAAAAATCATGGTACTTGGGATGATCTCAAATCCTAGTATAGCTCTACTAGCCTCGCCCTACTAAAACACCAAGAAGCAATCTAACCCAAATACAGTTCTAATCCAGTATGTTAAGGTTCAAGTAAGTCACTTAGTCTATTTTACCAGCCCGTCCTCCTAAGGTTTCCCAGCGTCAAGAAAACGGTCAACTATAAAGTGTTCTCTCCTAACCTACCAGAGGACCCAAAACAGAAAACGGAACAGTAAGTAACTATCGCCAGCAGCTTCCATTTTCTAATACGACAATTTTTTCGCCTTATGTAACGCATACGAGCAAAATACATCGTTATCTGTAAGATGACAGGTGGATTTAGCACGTTCCCCATCATTACAGGTCCATCAAAGGGCTCAAAAATCTACAAAAATAATAATCATACCATACATTACAGCTTACATTAATTCAATAGTTGTCACTAAACCAGTATGACTATAATACTATATGATCATACTGGCATAGTCATTACTCCTCCTAATTACACTATGAACGCTAATAGTGGGGCCCCAAAGGACAGGTGGTGTGGGAGGATTAATTTACCTCAGTCATCCCTAAAGACCAAGGTGTCTCCAAGACAATCCCCTTCGTGGGCCTTGAGAAATTGAGATGTTCGTATTCCAACACCTTGGGGTATTATTGAGGCCAAGGGTGTTCTAGTTATGCCCACATCTAGTTATGTCGCATATTATGTTCATATTGTGGTGTCTCTGGGTGTTCGTATTGCGGTGCCTCTGGGTGTTCGTATTGTGGTGCCTCTGGGTGTTCGTATTGGGGTGTCTCTGGGTGTTCGTATTGTAGTGCCTCTGGGTGTTCGATTTACAGGGCAATAGGGTATTTGCACTTCATGAACTTCTGCTGGCTCTCAGGATGATTGACTTTTGCTACATCTCACGAGCATGGACTCCTGTTGGCTCTCAGGATCGCGGACTCTGAAGTTATTTGCTGGCTGATAGAAGGAATTTTCTAATGCTTAACGTTTGTTTATTTTTCATTTTAGGAGTCAATAAAGAAACATTAAAGCACACACACACACACACACACACACACACACACACACACACACACACACTCACACACATACACACATACACACACACACACACACACACACACACACACACACACACTGCTCCTTCACAATCCTCACCATCCTCTTTCAGACCTGAACCTTCTAGTTCAAACATATTCATTATGAAAGGCAAGATGACTTCTACATATTCAAATGGAAGACTTGAAGACTAATGAGAGATAAGGTAAGACTAAGGTAATTAATGGGTTGATTGAAAATCCTAATGATATCAAACAGGACAGAGGCAAGAGTCGAGGATCTAATGGGGAAATTATGAGAGGAAGAAAGTCTTGAGGATCCATTAGGGGAAATGGGAAAGTAGATAGTAAAACGTTGTGTTTCTAATGGGGGATGAATGGAGATGGAGAGTTAAGGATCATATGCTGTATAGTGAAATATTAGAGAAGATTTAATAGGTTGATATATATATATATATATATATATATATATATATATATATATATATATATATATATATATATATATATATATATGACCAGGGTGAGGTAGGAGTGTCCAGAGTGACCCTGGTCACTCCTACCTCACCCTGGTCACTCCTACCTAATTACCCTACTGTGATTTAATAGTTGTGGTAATTAGGGACCAAAAGTCACGGAAGGAGGAAGGAAGGGAGGGAGGGAGAAAGGGCTAAAATAGAGAGGGGAACGAGAGGCGAATTAGCTTTATTCGTCCAGTCTCCAACACTCTATTTTGTCTGTTTCAAGCCAATATTTATATTTCTGTTTGTTTAATTATCTAGAAAAAACAATCAGAACACAATGGGTTGTATTTGTGAGATTGAGTAGAAAAATAATTCCAGTTATTGTAACTTTTAAGTGTAATACAATCATTTTAAATTTTATACATAATATTAATTTCTATTATTGTAATTAATTTACTTAAACCTACATGACATTGAAATTGGGTTCTCGAGTAGATGGAGTCGTCTGTGAGCCAGAACTGTCACTCTCTAACTTGACTTCTCCAATATCTGGTGGCTGGGGGAGACATGTTCCAGATATGAGTTGGGAGAGTAATCAATGTTCGCTGATAAAGTTGTATGCATGAGACGAGCGCTGAATGGAGACATATGATACAGGACTGCCAAGTAGTTTAGTACCCGTCTTCTGCTTGTCCACGAAGTTGGACATTAAATAGCCATTATGACTACGCAAAACTTGTAAATGATATAAAGATAAGTAGGTTGGAGATGATAAGGTACTGTGATATGATGACCAGAAGCTGGAGATATGATGAGGTATTGAAGGAACTCGGCCACTTGAACCATCGGGAATCGAGCGTAGAGCTTGCAAAAAGCTGGGGTTATCACTCTACTGAGCATTCCAGTTAAAAATGGCAGCTCTACGAATTCGGTTCATGCTTTAATCCTTGAGATGTTCGTGCTACTAAAGACAGGTCGAGAACTAAATTGGAAGTATCTTGTCCGAAAGAGAATTCGAGCTTAGTAGAGTGTATGGTAGCCCCTACTGAGTCAAGCTGGGGTAGCCCCTACTGTGTCTAACAGGGGTAGCCCCTACTGTGTCAAAGCTGGGGTAGCCCCTACTGTGTCAAGCTGGGGTAGCCCCTACTGTGTCAAGCTGGGGTAGCCCCTACTGTGTTAAACTGGGGAATGATATGCACTGAAGCTTTGAGGATTTTATCCAACCTTCCTCGTAAGATTCAGAAAACTTCGTCGACAGTTTGGATCTTGGCGGCGAAATGGGCAGCCAGTTCGAGTGTTGGCTGCACCTGTTCCATGTGGTCGAGTTAATGGTGGTGTTGTATTCTTTGGTGAATATTCCGTCCCGTTTTAGACCATGAATCACCAGAGCTTGCAGCCCACTCTCCTTAATGCCAGGCTTCGCTTTGTATTTACCTTCCACTGAGAGATGGCGCTGCAGTGGGAGTCTGCCTTTTTCCCCCTTTGACCAACTTGTTGTCTGTGAGAAACTCCTGTTGTACCTTCATGCTTGTCTGTGAAGACCCCTATTTATATGTGGGAAGTTATATTGCACGTTCAAGCGTGTCTATGTATACGTTAACTTCTCTGACAGAATCTGAGGTTAAGCACTAAGTCAGTGTAAACATACTGCACTTGGGAGGGACGAAGGTAGGGTATCCATCTTTTTACACCATCACAGATCGAATGCCGAACCTATGGGACACGAGGCTACTGGTGTATTAACTAGCCATATAGTCAATGGTCAAAAAGACTCGACCAATTTTTCTTCCATTAAAGACAAGTTATGGGTGTTTGATTTTTACACTCGATCAGTTGAGATTTGTGGGGGAAATTTAAGCCTTGTGGAAGTATTTTGAGTCGGTGGAAGCATGCGGTCTACGAAGTAGGTCACACTCAACAGGGGCCAAGGATAGAGCTAGATTTATTTGCATGAAAGGTCAGGAAGTTGAGGTGTGTATTAAACATACAATGCGATTGCTAGATAAATTGACACTTGAAAGGAGATGACTGGGCCTGTCTCCTTAACGCGATGCTAATGTATCGTGTTCACGAATGTAGAGAACAGGTATTGTGCACTAACTTAAAGTAGCTAGATATCGTCGTGAGCAAGAATCTTGGTTTGGAGTGCCTAGACTTTGCTTAAGCACGTTGCAATACCAGCATTCTCTCTCTCTCTCTCTCTCTCTCTCTCTCTCTCTCTCTCTCTCTCTCTCTCTCTCTCTCTCTCTCTCTCTCTCTCTCTCTCTCTCTCTCTCATTCTTCAAATCATCTTTTATTTATATATCAAAAGTAAATACAGCTATATAAGTTAAATTATACATACCTACTCGCCTCACCCATCCATAAATGACGTATCATAGACGTTTCATTGAACACATAAAATTCAGATTATATTAAAGAACTCATAAATCACATTATACATTATAATGAAATGTATAGTTTATGTACTATTAACAGCATGCAGGTAATAATATATCCAAGGAAGAAGACTAAAGTTGGTGATATAACGTTATATTTGAAAATATATCAAGGGTTGCCTCTAATTTACAGGTCGTATATCTTCGGACTGATATACGAGGGCAGGGAAAGAGAGAGAGAGAGAGAGAGAGAGAGAGAGAGAGAGAGAGAGAGAGAGAGAGAGAGAGAGAGAGAGAGAGAGAATGATAAATATCCATATATATATTTTTTTATAGATTTGTATAGGTTTAATATATTGAGTGCTTTAGGAAGAAGTAAAAGCAGGGGAGTGGGGTAAATATTAGAGCTGGTGAAGAAGGGAAATAATAAAGATGATGGGGGGGGGGGAGGTAAAGCACTGGAAGAGTAAAGGTGATACACAAGTGGATGACAATCAGAATAAAAATAAAAGAGGGGGAGATATTATAATAATCCTCTCATTACTAGATACAAAGTAGTAACAAAATTTCGTCCAAAGGAGTGAATTAGTGAAAGAGTTTGCGAGAGGTGAGGAAAATAAATAGTAATGGGAAAAAGAAATTCCAAAGGGGATAGGACAAGGGGAGGAGGGATAGGGAGGGGAATTAAGAGGTGGGGACGAATCCTACCAAACCCAGAGCTCGACATGCTGTAGAATCCAAATCACTGGCTGGCCAGAATTTGGCCTGCTATTGGACGGTTCAATAGCAGCGCTCAATATTAGAACCAGCTTCCTAAAAGGCCATTAAGAAGATAAAAGGCCGGACCTCATAAAAGCTGCCAGAGAAGGGGGGCGAGAGGTTGCTACACCACAACCCCTACACACGGTCGACCAGCACACATGTGCCCAACCGGAAAAATAACCTAATGACCAGCGGGTTCCTATGTTCCCCTTCACTCGCCAGCCCTCAAAAATTGCGATACGGCCAGGCTTGCCAAATATGTAGATAGAGGGAGAGGGGAAAAAGGGGGATTTACCTAGAGTCCAAGCATCGTAGCCAGATTTGCGAATCACCTCACGCAAACGAGGGATACGAATTCACCGCCGAATTATCCTCCAGTGACCGAGGACCGTCATACCGAAATCCCAGATTTACGTTTTAATTTCGTCTGGAGGTACAGCAAAACGCGTAGAGCTGAGAATCCGTCACTTGAGTCACGCTATGTTTGTTCTGTTGTTCAGTCGTTCAACAGTGAGGGCTGGGTTGTGGGGGGGAATGAACGAAGTCCTATCCGAAGATTGATAGGATATAGAGGAATTTCGATGGGGAAGAAATATATAATGACGGGGTGGAGAGGGGTGTGAGGGTAAAGGTGGATAGAGGAATGGAGGAATGGTGTTGAAGAGAGATTGGGGGAATGAAAGGAACAGGGAATGAAGGGAGATACTTCGGCTGTTCCTGGACATCTCTCTCTCTCTCTCTCTCTCTCTCTCTCTCTCTCTCTCTCTCTCTCTCTCTCTCTCTCTCTCTCTCTCTCTCTCTCTCTCTCTCTCTCTCTCAGAACACGTAGTATTATCAACCACTGGCCTATTCAAGGCTGCTCATCACAGCCCCTCTAACAGCACTATAAGAGCAAGCACTTCTCACACAGTCGGTACCATATCCGCCATGATCACCACACATTAACACAAAATCTACCACATAAACTTTTATGATATAATAAAAAAATGAGAGGGCGAGCCTTAATAGACGTCCACGACGAAGAGCGGGATTCGTCGTGGAGGTCACTTTGGCACCTTGTTACGTGGCACTGTCGCCTGGTACCAATACCATTTTGAACTAGTATATCGCTTTGTTCCGGCATACCCTTGTACCCACCCCACCATTGTTCCAACACCACCTTGT
Source organism: Procambarus clarkii (assembly GCF_040958095.1). Classification (NCBI taxonomy): domain Eukaryota; kingdom Metazoa; phylum Arthropoda; class Malacostraca; order Decapoda; family Cambaridae; genus Procambarus; species Procambarus clarkii. The sequence continues at coordinate 8,478,156 of NC_091164.1, forward strand.
AAAAAAGCCCCATGTTTCCATTATCAAACGAAATCATAAAATAAAACAATACACAATAAAATCACTAAATCATAGAGCTGTGCTTCTAGCGAGAATTCTATTTAAAGTGCTGAGGAAAGTAATGAGGATGAGAGTAACGGAGCACCTGGAGGGCTCCTCTGCTGTTCTTACGTGAAGAAACTTTCCGAAGTTCCCGATATTTGCATGGGACGCAAAGCTAATACGGATAATAAACTCCGGGAACGTCTGCAGGAAATTACAAGGTGACTTTTGATGAACTCCAGGTGCGGAGAGACGAAAGGCTGCTAGAGTTAAATCCCCCAAAATTGTAAGGTAATGAAAACGAGAAAAGGTAAAACTTGGCCAGGAGAAATCTACATGATAAGAACGGCAACTGCAGGAACCGGAAAGTGGAAAAATATTTGAGAGTGGGGAGCACACTTATACGAGATAACATCAGCAGGATTCTGGAAGCTGGAGCAACTTTAGGAAAAATTTTAACAACCTACATAAAGACTCTTTCTAGACAACCTATGCGAGACCAACACTAGAATATGCAGCATTGGCGTGGAATCTACAACTCGTGAAATACAAAATCGAAGCTGAAAAAGTACAGATGTTAGCAAAAGGATTAGTGTCGGAACTTCGAGGCTTCTCCTTCAAGCATTGGTAAAGGGAACTAAATCTTACAACTCAAGAAAACAAAGGTGATATGATCACAATATAGACGATACTAAGGGGAATATAGAAGACAAGGGGGAAAGAGACAGACTCTTCACCACCAAAAACAACAACAAATACAGAAGCAACATAAAAAAATACAACAACAACAAATACATCGAGGAGAAATAGAGTATTAACAACAACAGAAGTAAATATAATAATATCAGGGCTGGGCCGGAGTAGCGGGTATTTAGTGTATTTAATAGCGGGTATTTTATACACTAAATACACTAAAATACACGATACACTAAAATAAACTTAATGTTTCATCAAGTGCGTCCTGTTCCAGAGAAGACAAGCCTCTTCCTTCCTTTCTTCTGTTCCAGAGAAGACAAGCCTCTTCCTTCCTTTCTTCTGTTCCAGAGAAGACAAGCCTCTTCCTTCCTTTCTTCTGTTCCAGAGAAGACAAGCCTCTTCCTTCCTTTCTTCTGTTCCAGGGAAGCCAAGCCACTCTCCCTCTATCTCTCTTCCATAATACTTATTTGTTCTGCCACACTTACTTTCCTTTTTATGTCTGCTTCTTTCTCATGTTTGCTCCGTTATCTTTTTCTTTGTTTTCTTAGTTTTCTCCTTTTCTTTTGTGTTTTGTCTTTAACTTTTTAATGATTGCTTTTAATATTTCTATTCGTCGGTATTTCTTTATTTCCTTTGTGTTCTTCTTCGTCAATGTTATTGACAAAGATCATACTTCATTGTATGATCATTGTCATACGTCTTCAGCAAATTTGTATTTCTAGTACATGTTAGATATTTTTTTTTAACTTTATTTAGAAAATATGACCCATATGCTCCCCTCCATAAAATAAATGGTCAGAATCTTCAATATATATTTTTAAGCAAGAACATTCATTGTCAACAGATTTTTGTTTATTTTTTAATTATTTTTTTAATTTACAATTTTTGTTTAGATTTTTATCATACATATTTCAGACTTTGATTAGAAATTTTGAAGATTCTGACTATTTATTTTATGGAGGGAAAAGCAATATCGGTCATATTTTCCAAACAGCATTTTTGTTTAATTAAAAAGTTTTTAGATTTTGGTCGCATCGTCTTTCTGAAATTGAGCTTAGTCTTTGCAAAACTTTATAATTTCAAAGCTTAAGATTTTCTGCTTAATGTATATTAAGAATTTTGCAAGTTTCTGACCACAAAATATTTCACACTTTGGCCATAAATTCATTTTATATTTAATCGTTATCGTAAAGAGTTTGACTGTAAGGTCTCCGCAAATTACCCTCAAACTTTGGCAGGAGCTTTAAAAAAATTGCTGTTATTAAAACCTACGAAAGAGTATTCAAAATCTTGGGCACCGATTCTCTTTAATGAATTCCGTATACAAAAAAATTCAATGTGTTTATACCGTGAACTCTCTCTCTCTCTCTCTCTCTCTCTCTCTCTCTCTCTCTCTCTCTCTCTCTCTCTCTCTCTCTCTCTCTCTCTCTCTCTCTCACTTCGCTTATCAATTACCCTCACCAACTTCCCCCTTTCCTTCCTTTCTCATCTCTCCTTCCTTTAACGACCACTACACCCTATCTAATCCCTCAACTCTTCCTATTCCATACACTAACTCCCTTGCCTCTTCCCTTCATTTCCCCCATCCCTCCCTTCGGAAAATATAACCTCTCTTTCTCTGATTCAAAGATTCGCTATTTTTCTCCTATTTTCTCAATGCATATTTTATAACGGGAGCGCAGAGAGAGAGATTCCTTCCGCCCCTGCTTGACTACATACATACGTAAATACATATTTCACACACGCATAAATATGTAAATGCATACATACACACACATATACGTATACACGAGACGTACTTTCATGCATACGTCGATACATACATATTTTGGTATAGACTTAAGTAGACATGTAAAATTGCGTCCATGTTAGCAATAAACTGAATAAAGCTGAAGGTAAAGTTTCACTTGGGCTGGACGGCAGAGCGACGGTCTCCATTCATGCAGGTCGGCGTTCAATCCCCGACCGTCCAAGTGGTTGGGCACCATTCCTTCCGCTCCACCCACCCTCCTCCACCGGTACCATCCCTAATCCTTATCCTGATTTCTTTTAAGTGCTATATATGAACCAGTTGCACTACATGAACCTCGAACTCACGATCTCCGAAGTGCAAGACAAGAGATCTACCGACCTGACAACGAATACCCACAATAAGAGAGCAACAACCCGCCCTGGTATCCAAGTGGGACTTTCGACCCATCCCTGGAGTATCACTTGAGTCAGGAGGTATTCGGGGATTCACGTGTCACTCATATAAAGTGCAAACCTACAGACACAGTCCCACACACAAGCACTCACATGCCAATTCACATCTAAAAGCCCCTATTCGTATTCCCCTTCTCTTCCCCCTTCCTTCTACGTCCCCTGCTACATATCCTCTTGCGTTCCCCTCACAAACATAATCAGAAACACACACACACTCCTTAAGCCCATCCTTCACACAAATACAGACCCACAACCACGAGGACGAGTGGGTATTATGGCTTGTCCTCCGTCCTCTCTCTCTCTCTCTCTCTCTCTCTCTCTCTCTCTCTCTCTCTCTCTCTCTCTCTCTCTCTCTCTCTCTCTCTCTCTCTCTCTCTCTCCGTCAAAGTGTAATTGGGTTACTGACATATCCACGCACGTTGACACGACGCGAACGGCTCCGGATCTCTGACCAAGCGTTACGAACCGCCCTTTGATGACCCAGAGAGTTGAAGGAGAATCCCGAGATGGGTTCCAACCAGGAGCAAACAGTTTCCGACACCATTAAAGGGCAACTCCGGAATTGATTCAGCTTGAAAGTGGAGCGCCGAGGCGGGGGTACGACTGTGAAGTTGAAGTTGAGATTAAAGTTGATTTTTTATTAATATGTCGGCGACATCGACTGAGTTCTGCATTGGTCGAAGCAAATAACTGCCTTTGTGACGTGCAGCCGCGAGCTTTTTTTCCCCGAGTCCCTTTCTGACTGAGGTAGAAATTGTGCATTAAGTGAATCAATGCGTGAATTGACAGTTACTGAATACATCAATTTATCAGGGAAAAGTGATATTAGATTTCATTTAAATCCGTAAAAGAAATCAAAAGATATATTATGATTATTATTATTATTGAGAAAATCAATTGGAGGAATGCGGATGGGATTCGAACGCTGTTACTCCCAAGTAGCACACCTTACCGCTGGACCACATGGGAATGGTTAGACAACCTGGGATTCCACTGAATCCTCAGAACGTCTGGAGCCAGTCCAGATTTCTCCATTACTGGAGATAATGGAGGACGCCATTAACTATACCAGAGTGCAAGGGGGTTATAAGTAAAGCTTGGATTGGCTTCATTAGCAGGCCTCGGGACGTTCTGTGGATTCAGTGGAATCCCAGGCTGTATAACTATTACTATCTCGTGGTCCAGAGGTATGGTGCGCGGCTTGAGAGTACCCAGATCGTGGGTTCGAATCCCTGCATGCGCTGATCTTCGTCACCTACCATGCAAACGGTGATCCTGGTACATTTAAATTTACAAATACATTTACAAATGAAAGTTTTTCTGAATAATATAAAGCATAATAAAATTTGATAGACAGGTAGAAAACCTTATATCATGTGAGACTGATAGACAGGCAGACAGGTATAGAAATCTCACCTCATTTTTCTCAATCTCTATGAAGACGATAAAAGGAATTTCTCACGAACATAAAAAGAAAGACTGAATTGCCTTTTGCCTAGTTATTTTCTCCCCAAAATTTTCTGATATAAAATCGGGAAAAATTTCGCGAGAATGACTGGGATTTTTTCGGATCATCAGACGCGAAAACGAGAACCTTTAGTGAAGGGTTTTGACAGGTTGTGGGACGGGGGGGGGGGGAAAGGGGGTAGTAGTTTGGGTGAACGCATACACACACACACACACAATCCCAACATCATACACCTACAATGTATACATACATACATAAATACACATAAACTTCAATCCACAATATATTGATTATATTGATCGGGGTCACGCATTTTCTCTGACTCATTGGGGTCATCGGGGACTCGAAACTCGGGCCTGGAAAATAGAAGACCATCACCTTTCCAACTTTATCATAGATGTTCACAATAAGGATGGATTTAAGCAGTACCTAACTGGTACCCAACTGTGACAGCCTAAACAATCCGGGTAAACATTTGCAAATTAATTTACCATGAAAATAAAATTATATTCCGAAAAATTTGCTAAAAAAATGGCAAAACAAAATGATAATTGAACTTAAAATTTACATCACACAAAAAAACAGCAGAAATTTCTTGATAATCCAAAGTAATCCAGCTGAGTCGTAATCCAAAGTGATATATTGTAGTTTTTGAAAATCCAAAGAAATCCTAAGCATATCCGGAGTCATATACTGTGAGGATAATACAGTATAATCAAAAATAATCCAGATTTCATCGAAGTGGTCCCCAGAAATCAAAGAACATGTGAAGTCGGTGTAATCCTTGAGGTTAAATTTCTAGTATTCTAAAGTAACCCGGACTAATATATAAAGAGACCCAAAGTAACGTAAATGTAACCCTTTAAACTTTAATTAAAGCATTCGAAAATGAACCAATTAATACCAAAGTAACCGAGAGTGAGTGCTTTGTAACCCGGCGAAATCCAGAGTAATTCCCAGAAATCCAATATAATCTAGAGTAATCCCAGTGCAGATTTCCTCTGGCCTTCCTCTCACCAACGCTCACACACATAAATCCTTCAGTAATCTCTTCTGGGGTCATCTACGGACAGCGCTTGCATGGGAGATGACCACGATCAGCGCTTGCATGGGAGATGACCACGATCATTGCTTGCATGGGAGATGACCACGATCATTGCTTGCATGGGAGATGACCACGATCAGCGCTTGCATGGGAGATGACCACGATCAGTGCTTGCATGGGAGATGACCACGATCATTGCTTGCATGGGAGATGACCACGATCAGCGCTTGCATGGGAGATGACCACGATCAGTGCTTGCATGGGAGATGACCACGATCAGTGCTTGCATGGGAGATGACCACGATCAGCGCTTGCATGGGAGATGACCACGATCAGTGCTTGCATGGGAGATGACCACGATCAGTGCTTGCATGGGAGATGACCACGATCAGTGCTTGCGTGGGAAATGACTACTGTCTATTTCTGCCTATTTACTGACCTAATTTCCTTCGTAATATTGACGACTGATTGCATGAATCTTTGTTTGACAAGTTCACTACGGACACGGACCTCCGACTAACGACCCCCAACGACCATTAAAACACGACGTAATCGTTAGTTAACAAACATTAATTCAACATTTAACTTTCCTGATGGTATTTTTATCCTTTTCTTTGGGCATTTAAAAAATAGATTATATATATATATTATATATATATATATATATATATATATATATATATATATATATATATATATATATATATATATATATATATAAATATATATATATATATATATATATATATATATATATATATATATATATATATATAATGAATAACGAGATGAATAATATATATAATAATATATATATTATTCATCCCTCCCACACCACTACTGAATACAGTCTGGTGCAGACCTCCAACACCAACAGTCGTATTGATCTCTTCCATTCCGCTTTGCAATACTGTCTGTTGCAGACCACCAACACCAACAGTCGTATATTGACCTCACGCTCCCTACTCGTCGTACTTCAGAGGTAAATATTTTCGACCAAAATCCTGGGTTAAATTTATGCAAGTGTATAATTCATATTACAGATAATAATAACTTTTTCTTCTTTGAAAAAATTATGAAGATGAAGGTGAAGATGATGGTGATGATTAGGAAGGTGATGAGGAAGGTGATGAGGATGATGGTGATCTTTAATTACAGCACCTAAAGCCACAACAAAATATTGAGGCATAAAATGTTGGCCAATTTTGGTTGCGTCAAATCCACGCTGGCAGTCAGGTAATACAGGAGAGGACAAGTGAAGGGGAAGCAGAGAGTTGACGTGTGTGGTGTGTGAAACAAGGTGCTCGGATGGTAGGGAGGAGAGGTGTGAGGAGAGAGAGAGAGAGAGAGAGAGAGAGAGAGAGAGAGGGAAATGATCGTCTGAAAAACTAGTGTAGGTACACTAACGAATCGAGGAGATTTACGAACGTTCGGTCAACACTTTAACACAATCGTTAAATATTTTATTTTTATTTTAGTTCATTTATTATGCACCCCATATTTTTTTGTGAATAATTCACTGTGTCGTGGGACAGGAAGCCAGAGTGTATTCATAGACGTTCGGCTTTTTTTTTAATCGAGGTTTCTCCCCCCCCCCCGAACCAATGAACCTGACTGTAATACAGGGACCACTTAGGTATTGACCCTCGTACTCCATCCTGTGAGTGGTATTGACCCACATATACCATCCTGTGAGTGGTATTGGAACCCATACTACATCCTGTGAGTGGTACTGACCCCACATACCCATCCTGTGAGAGGTATTGTCCCACATACCGATCCTGTGAGTGGTAGTGGAACCCATACTGCATCCTGTGAGTGGTACTGATCCCACATACCGATCAGGTCAGTGGTAGTGGCCCCCATACCTGTCGTATCGAACCACATACTCACCTGGTGAATGCCAGTGGAAAATGTTTGCAGAAACACATAATGGGATCAGAAACTGAACCCCTAAATCTAGTCAGCTAAGCCAGTTACGCCCTTCATAACATTGTTACAAGGGCTTCCCCGATATATATAAATCTTCTTAACGACAAAAGATGTCCACAAAATGCTTATTGAGCACTTCTTGGACCTGGAGGGTTTATACCTCACCTAGTGAGACAACTTGGAGGGAAGAGGTAGGGGGAGGGATGGGGAGGAGTCCGGTCAAGGCGAAAAGGCACTCCAGAAACCACAAAAATCAGACATTGAGCACCTTAAAGGAGATTCGAACTCGGGATCATCGCATTGCCTGTACGACAATGACATAGGAAGCGAAGAGGAGGAAAAGAACCAATGGGGAGAATGGAAACGAGATATAAGAGAGATAAGCCACATCAATCGGAAAGGAAGTAAGAATTGAAGCGAAAAATGTAAACAAGAAATACGAAGACACAAATTAAATCCGCTAAGAAGAAATCGAATCCTTCGAAGCTTCGGGCTCAGATCTGGTCCTCAGCACTTCCAGCTTCACTGAGATACCCACGGAACTTGTGTAAAGGAGGAAATGTATATGTTTATCTCTCAGAATGTTTGGTAATATGTTTATTGTTTGTGATGTGTGTGTATATGTATGTATTAAGGGGGCGATAGTTAGGGTTCATAAAAGTTGTTCTAGTGCAATGAAAATTTATTGACGTGTTACACGTGAAGAGGGCTGCAAGTGGTCCAAGTTTCAGCATCGCAGCCTAAATAGAGAGGGAGAAAAAAAAAAAAAACTTTTTTTAACCATTTTTTTACATGTTTTAAAGTTGATATAACAAATACAAATATCAACTGATATTATTTCTATGATACTCAGCTATCACAATACTATATAATAAAGGTTGTCTAGTGGCATTATTATCCCAAACCTATTTAGTGCAATAATACAAATTTTCAAAGTTCACCCAAAAAATTATGCAACAAAATGATGTTTATAAATATATATAAAATCAATAAATGATCTTAGGGGAAATATATAACTTGAGTTTTTAGAGGCACAGACTCTACATATAATGTGCAAGTTCCATGTAAATTGAATAATAAATAAAAAAGTTATTCAACCATATAGTTGCAAATTAGTTACCTGTAAAAAATGAAGGTCAAAGTTCAGCCACCTTTGGCTGAGGTTGATGAACTACCAATTTCAATCAAAATTACCACCCTTGTAGATTGGCATTCCTTCAGTAAGGTGTGTAAGTTCCATGAAGATTGCCTGATAAAAAAAAAAAAAAAAAAATTATTAAAAAAAAAAATTAAAAAAAAAAAATAAAAAAAATTAAAAAAAAGACAGCAGCTTTATATTTACAATTATTTATGATATAGTATCAAGATATAAAACATAATACATACTAACCTAATATAATTGGTCTGAAATATGCAACATCTTGCAACATCAAGAGGGAGAACGTCTTGAGTTGCAGGTCTAAGATCTTGAGTGGCAGGTGCCGCAGGTGGTGTGGCAGGTGCCGCAGGTGGTGTGGCATGTGCAGCAGGAGGTGTGGCAGGTGCCACAGAGGTGTGGCAGGTGCCACAGGAGGTGTGGGTGCCTGGGTGTGAGGCGAGGTAGTGTGTTGTGGGGGCGGGAGGCTGCCCTCTCTCTTCACTCAAGGGAACTCTTGTTTTGCCTCAGTGTGGCTTTACGCTCCTTCTTTACTTGGCTAACGCGTAGAGCTCTTGCCTTTAGAGCTTTCTTCTTGTCCGATACTATATCCATTGTGCAGTATATGCAAGAAAATACGATCTGTGCGAGCGCGTCAGGCATGCGACCGCCGGCACAGACACTGAGAGGGTGACTAAGCCAGTAAATCGGATTATAGCCCCTCCCTCTCACAGAAGACAGTTGCCAGCGAGTGTGTTTATAATTTGTATATGCATAACAAGATATTCTCCACTCTATTGCGAAATACTAGACGCTTACAACGTATGACGCATCACCCTACGGCGCACCCGAGCCGCGAGGACCAGATTTCGGGCAATTGCGGCTGGAAAATTTGCTGTAATTACGTTATTTATTATCATAACATTAAACGGTTTGCACCACGGTGTTGCCAGAACGTTGTAGTATTTTTATAAATTTTTCGTGTTTGGCCGAATTTTTTCGGCCAAACAATGATAACGCCCTCTTAACACGATGTACTGAACGGGGTGAGAATAGCTTGAGCTACCTCATCCCTTTGTATGTATTTTACCTCAATAAACTTATTTCAATTTCAATTTCAACCCACGGAAGGCTTTGCTCAAGCAGACGACTGACAATTATGAAAGTGTGTGGGCCATGCTTCTCAGGTTGTGTTTTACAACTCCTTAAACCAGCATTAGCACTTTACTGTAAGAAAACGGTCTCTAGCTGGAGCTGGGCCACATGGATAATTATTACATGCATTAGGGGTTCTATGTTAGCGGTAACGTAACTATGTTTTTAGGTTTCTTTAATACAATACAAACTCATAAATACTGTACATGTTATATTTGTAAACATATTAACAACAAAATAACAATTAAAATATTAAATAGTTTTATAACAGAAATGATACAAAATTTATATGATATATTAAATTAGTTTATATTTATATAGATATCTGTAATTAAAGCATCCTGGATTGATTATTTTATATAAGTTAAATCAGCCACTCGTGCTTATGTTAGAAGTTTTAAAACTTTAGTTGTGAGCGGGGATAAAGACAGTGAAAGAGTAACTTTGTGTGGTGTAGTGTCTAGGAACGGCTAACTTTCCCTAGTGAAGTACACAGGAACATGAAGTATCCAGTAATTCGTCTCGGCCTCTCTAGGTAAGTGTTGATAGGGTTTCAGTTATCATTTGACAGCCGATCTTTTACTTTTCAATTTTCTGGTTTCAGTCTATGATTTTTTTTAGGGTGGAGGCGCTATGAGGATTTGAGGGAGTTATGAGGTGTTTGGGTTTATGGTGGTGTGTGGGGGCTATGGTGGTGTGTGAGGGGCTATGGTGGTGTGTGAGGGGCTATGGTGGTGTGTGGGGGGCTATGGTGGTGTGTGGGGGTCTATGGTGGTGTGTGAGGGGCTATGGTGGTGTGTGAGGGGCTATGGTGGTGTGTGGGGGGCTATGGTGGTGTGTGGGGGTCTATGGTGGTGTGTGGGGGGGCTATGGTGGTGTGTGGGGGTCTATGGTGGTGTGTGGGGGGTCTATGGTGGTGTGTGGGGGTCTATGGTGGTGTGTGGGGGGCTATGGTGGTGTGTGGGGGTCTATGGTGGTGTGTGGGGGGCTATGGTGGTGTGTGGGGGTCTATGGTGGTGTGTGAGGGGCTATGGTGGTGTGTGGGGGTCTATGGTGGTGTGTGAGGGGCTATGGTGGTGTGTGGGGGTCTATGGTGGTGTGTGAGGGGCTATGGTGGTGTGTGGGGGTCTATGGTGGTGTGTGAGGGGCTATGGTGGTGTGTGGGGGTCTATGGTGGTGTGTGGGGGGCTATAGTGGTGTGTGGGGGGCTATGGTGGTGTGTGAGGGGCTATGGTGGTGTGTGGGGGGCTATGGTGGTGTGTGAGGGGCTATGGTGGTGTGTGGGGGTCTATGGTGGTGTGTGAGGGGCTATGGTGGTGTGTGGGGGGCTATGGTGGTGTGTGGGGGGCTATAGTGGTGTGTGGGGGGCTATGGTGGTGTGTGAGGGGCTATGGTGGTGTGTGGGGGGCTATGGTGGTGTGTGGGGGGCTATGGTGGTGTGTGTGGGGGCTATAGTGGTGTGTGGGGGGCTATGGTGGTGTGTGAGGGGCTATGGTGGTGTGTGGGGGGCTATGGTGGTGTGTGGGGGGCTATAGTGGTGTGTGTGGGGGCTATAGTGGTGTGTGTGGGGGCTATAGTGGTGTGTGGGGGGCTATGGTGGTGTGTGGGGGGCTATGGTGGTGTGTGGGGGGCTATAGTGGTGTGTGTGGGGGCTATAGTGGTGTGTGTGGGGGCTATAGTGGTGTGTGGGGGGCTATAGTGGTGTGTGGGGGGCTATAGTGGTGTGTGGGGGTCTATAGTGGTGTGTGGGGGGCTATAGTGGTGTGTGGAGGGCTATAGTGGTGTGTGGAGGGCTATAGTGGTGTGTGGGGGGGGCTATAGTGGTGTGTGGGGGTCTATAGTGGTGTGTGGGGGGGCTATGATGATGTGTGGGGGGCTATGATGATGTGTGGGGGGCTATAATGATGTGTGGGGGGCTATGATGTTGTGTGGGGGTTATGATGATGTGTGAGGGGCTATGATGATGTGTGGGGGGCTATGATGATGTGTGGGGGGGCTATGATGATGTGTGGGGGGCTATGATGATGTGTGAGGGGCTATGATGATGTGTGGGGGGCTATAATGATGTGTGTGGGGGGTATGATGATGTGTGGGGGGCTATGATGATGTGTGGGGGAGCTATGATGATGTATGGGGGGCTATGGTGATGTGTGGGGGGCTATGAGGTGTATGTAGGGGGGAGGGTATTGAGGATATGTTGGGGGTCATGGAGATGTTGGGACGAGTCAACATATCCCCCTCTCTCCAGCACACCAGAAAGGCGAGTTTTCCATGTCCGTATAGACGAGACCCAACGGTAAAAGAGCTAGAAAGTGGACCTTACGACCTACTTACTCACTGTAATAGGGCAGTCTTTCTTCAGTAACGTCTACGGCACTTTTGAGGCACTTACAAGACTTCTCCGGCAACGCCGTAAAATGCACTTTATCATTCATCACACTTAGAACCATGTTTGTATATATTATATATATGTCTTTAATATACATATAAGCGTATGTTATATATTTAGCAATGCTTATTAAAGGTCGCTTTTGGTAGGTAAGGAGTTTAACTTCTAATCATCAGCACCCTCGGGGGCCTCGTAGCCTGGTGGATAGCGCGCAGGACTCGTAATTCTGTGGCGCGGGTTCGATTCCCGCACGAGGCAGAAACAAATGGGCAAAGTTTCTTTCACCCTGAATGCCCCTGTTACCTAGCAGTAAATAGGTACCTGGGAGTTAGTCAGCTGTCACGGGCTGCTTCCTGGGGGTGGAGGCCTGGTCGAGGACCGGGCCGCGGGGACACTAAAGCCCCGAAATCATCTCAAGATAACCTCAAGATAACCCTCTAATTAGAGTCAGTTGCCAACTTGTACTTCATACTTACCCATCAGGTAAGTAATTGAGTTCGTGCATGTATATTTTTGGTGTATGTGTACGTCGGGAATATGTATAAATAGCTAGGTAGGTGTATGTACTTGAATATGTATAATCAAATAGAGATTTTCTTTTTATTTGTCGATTTAAGGAGTGCAAACTATCGGCACTTTCTCTGGGTTCACCACTACGTATAAAATCTAACCTATCCTATCGTATGCTATCCTATCCAGAAGAGTACGAACCCAAACATCCCACCTAACCTCTCACGCTCATGAATTGAAAACGTAGATATTTATGAGTCGTTACTTCTAATAGTAGGTTATATATGTGACGTTGGTTAACGTACGAAACGTCACCAAATAATTGAGACTACTTAGTTCGCGAAGGCTGAAGATAACACAGATAAAGACTATATATTACAGACTCCTAGAACCAAGAAACAACACAATATAACTATCACTATGTTCAAGAAAAAAAATTCTCATTTGGAACAAATTACTCTTAGAAATTCGGTTGTCTTTGCTCCATGAATGCACAATGTAATCCTAGACAACAATATTGGAATGCTGTTGACTATTAAATTTGCCTAATTCAGCCTGCTAGCTCAGCCTAGCTACTGGGCCCTCTGGCTAGTTCAATTGCCATTGTTAGCAAGATTAACACTTCTCCCTCGGGGGAACCTGTCTTGGTCTCCTCCCAGTATTAGCCCGGGTGAGCCGGTTCTTCCGCTCTTATTTACTCTTCTGTGAAGTAATAAGGGAAGTTATTTCCCTTCGCTGAAATAATAGAATTGCTTATAAAGGGGAAAATAAAATGCAATTTAGTGTCGTTTTGTGAATCCAAGCTTGTAATGGGAAGCATAGTTACTAGAGATATTCTTTATTTTATTTATTGTTTAAAATTCATTAGAATAATACAATGATTAATAAAATAAAACGAGAACCAGTGTCGTTTGTTCATTATTTTTATTTTTGAAGAAGGAAAAAGAGCCCAGTATAAGTATATTATGACTAATTGTAACGCTGTAAAGCATATACATTACACAGAGGGAGTCAGCACGGTCTATGAACCACCACACATATTATAGTCAGCAGTTTGGCTTGAATCTTATCTGAAAGAATAAATCACCGTTCTCTATTACATTTAGAAAAGGACCATATAAACACAGGTATACTCTGCTTCTCGATACATATACAACAAAGTCCACTGTTTTGTCCAGGTATGTTTTTATGTATGTGTGTGTGTGTGTGTGTGAGGGGAAGTATGTGTGTTGTGTGTGTGTGTGGGGGGGGGGGATGTACGTACGTGCTGGTATTATCCAAAACCTTTCAATTTGCTCTTTGTGAATTCAATTTTTTCATACAAAAATTCTATGCATTACTTAAATCTATTACACATGTTTAATGTTCGTTGTTTGCATCTATCCTGGCCACTGTTCGTTCCTCGCCCCCATTACTTTCTCTCTCTTCCTCGCCTCCTCTTCCATGTCCACTCTCACCCCCCCCCCTCTCTTCTTCCCTTCCTGTCTTTGTCATCCCCCGCTCTCTCCCAGGTCCTCTGCCTCCCTCCCTGGGGCCTTGTTTGCGTTGCTCATCCTACTAATGCTCATGTGCACAATATGCATATTTTGAGGGAGAGCGAGAGGCAGGGTGGTGATGGAGGCAGGGAGAAGGAGGTGTGGAATGAGAGAGAGAAGGGAAGGGTGGGAGGGAGAGTAAGGAAGGAAGGAAGGGAGGGACGGGGTAGGGAGGGAAGGGAGGGAGGGTTAGGGAGGGAGAGCTAAAGGAAGGGAGGTAGGTACGAAGGGAGAGAGGGAGTGAGGGTGTGTGCGTGTGTGCGTGCGTATTTTCGAATGCGTGAGTGCGTGAGTGTGTGTGTGTGTGTGTGTGTGTGTGTGTGTGTGTGTGTGTGTGTGTGTGTGTGTGTGTGTGTGTGTGTGTGTGTGTGTGTGTGTGTGTGCACGCCCTGACCAGGCAACGCCCTCCTCCCAAATGATTATATTCCTGGTGGTGTCCTCAAGCTTAACCATCGAAAACTGTATTTTCTCTATCAATTATTCCTCATAACGCCTTTTATATGTAACCTATTCAACAGGTTAGGCCAATTGTTCTGGTTGAACTAGCAGTTACAGGTGTGTGTACATTACCTGGGTGAAGCATTTAAGGTGTAGCTCTCTGAAGGGAAGCAGCTCATCCTCTGCTTGATGAAGTTTAACGTGTAGTGTTTTCATGTCTAAAACTGGGTGTTTGGCGGCCGGGTTAACGAGCATTTGGCCTTTGTTTATGAGGACAGTCTGCATTAATGACCGGTTTGTTGTCGACGGACTTGTTGTACACGTCAGGTAGTCAAAGCATCTATGAACTTTAAAAGATGAACTTTGAACTATGGAACACGACAAAGTGCGTTCTGAGCCGGCGATCGAGTGAAATATTAACGCTGCAGGAGTGGTTGTGAATAATGTACCCCCCCCCCCCCCCCCGCACCCCCGTGCATCTTCGGCTTGGCCAGACAACCGGTTGACAACGCCCACAAATGCTCGTTAGTAAGGCGGCATAATCATCCCTGTTTATGTCTGAGAAACTCTATACACACGACTCGGAGCTGATGACGTTCGAACCTTCTTCGAGCAGTGCTTCGCTGACGGCCTCTGGTCGAATCGCAACGCTGTAAGTGCTTCTCTCATGTGCTACAAGGATTCATAATTTGCCAACAGGACTTAAACGCCTAGTCAAAGCTAAACTAAATGTGTGCAATTGAAAAATCACCATTCCCTCTTCCTCACCCCCTCCATCACCCTCCCTCTTGCTAACCCCCTCCCTCTTGCTAACCCCCTCCATCACCCTCCCTCTTGCTAACCCCCTCCATCACCCTCCCTCTTGCTAACCCCCTCCATCACCCTCCCTCTTGTTAACCCCCCTCCATCACCCTTCCCTCTTGCTAACCCCCTCCATTACCCTCCCTCTTGCTAACCCCCTCCATCACCCTCCCTCTTGCTAACCCCCCTCCATCACCCTCCCTCTTGCTAACCCCCTCCATCACCCTCCCTCTTGCTAACCCCCTTCCATCACCCTCCCTCTTGCTAACCCCCTTCATCACCCTCCCTCTTGCTAACCCCCTCCATCACCCTCCCTCTTGCTAACCCCCTCCCTCTTGCTAACCCCCTTCATCACCCTCCCTCTTGCTAACCCCCCTCCATCACCCTCCCTCTTCCTAACCCCCCTCCATCACCCTCCCTCTTGCTAACCCCCTTCATCACCCTCCCTCTTGCTAACCCCCTCCATCACCCTCCCTCTTGCTAACCCCCTCCATCACCCTCCTTCTTGCTAACCCCCTTCACCACCCTCCCTCTTCCTCACCCCCTCCATCACCCTCCCTCTTGCTAACCCCCTCCATCACCCTCCCTCTTCCTAACTCCCCCTCCACCACCCTCCCTCTTCCTATCCCCCCTCCACCACCCTCCCTCTTCCTACCCCCCTCCATCACCCTCCGTCTTCCTATCCCCCCTCCATCACCCTCCCTCTTTCTACCCCCCCTCCATCACCCTCCCTCTTGCTAACCCCCCTCCATCACCCTCCCTCTTGCTAACCCCCTCCATCACCCTCCCTCTTGCTAACCCCCCTCCATCACACTCCCTCTTGCTAACCCCCCTCCATCACCCTCCCTCTTCCTAACTCCCCCTCCACCACCCTCCCTCTTCCTACCCCCCCTCCATCACCCTCCCTCTTCCTAACTCCCCCTCCACCACCCTCCCTCTTCCTACCCCCCCTCCATCACCCTCCCTCTTGGTTCCCCCCTCCATCACCCTCCCTCTTCCTAACCCCCCCTCCACCACCCTCCCTCTTCCTACCCCCCCCCCTCCACCACCCTTCCTCTTCCTACCCCCCTTCCATCACCCTCCCTCTTCCTACTCCCCCTCCACCACCCTCACTCTTCCTACCCCCCCTCCATCACCCTCCCTCTTCCTACCCCCCTCCATCACCCTCCCTCTTCCTACCCCTCTCCACCACCCTCCCTCTTCCTAACCCCCCTCCATCACTCTCCCTCTTCCTACCCCCCCCTCCACCACCCTCCCTCTTCCTACCCCCCTCAATCACCCTCCCTCTTCCTACCCCCCCCCTCCACCACCCTCCCTCTTCCTACCCCCCCTCCATCACCCTCCCTCTTCCTACCCCCCCTCCACCACCCTCCCTCTTCCTAGCCCCCCCTTCCACCCTCCCCAACGATGTGTTCTCTCAGGCCACACTCTTGACGCCACTCGTCTATCCCACCCACAACAGCCCACTTGGTCCGTCCCACCCACAACAGCCCAGCTCCTCAGAAGGCGCAGCTCGCCACTGGTACACTGAGTGGCTGAGTTGGACACTTGAGTTCAAACGGAGGAGAATGGTGAGAATATCACTGAGATAACTGTCAAGAGAAATTGTGTGCGTGTGCGTGCGTGTGTGTGTGTGTGTGTGTGTGTGTGTGTGTGTGTGTGTGTGTGTGTGTGTGTGTGTGTGTGAGTGTGAGGGAGGAAAGAATGAGGGTGAGGGAAAGTTGGAGAGGAATCACTGTGGAGAGCTTGTTGACCTTATGAGTGGTAAAAAAAAAAAAGGTGAGATTATGTTTTTGGTCAATAAATGTGTGTGCGTGCGTAGGTGAGCTAGCGTGCGTGCGTGAGCCAGCGTGCGTGCGTGAGTGAGCGTGCACGCGACTGCTCATATCTTCACCGTGATCAACGAACCATGTAAACATTAGCCAAACAATTTAACTCAGCAAATTTATGGACTAGTACAATTTTTAATGCAATATAATAATTTTAAAATTTATTATAAGTTTACTTGAAGGGGAACCCGGCGGTGCCCGGGACAGTCTGTTTGTCTCTTCTCCCCCCCCTCTCACTGTCCCATTATAACCCCTCTTCTTTCCCCCCACCCTCTTCTCTCTCCTCTCTATCCCCCCCCCTACCTTCTTTCCACCTTCCCCTCCCCCCCCCCTGATCCCCAGCCCCCCTCTCGGTTCCTTTCCTATTCCTCTCACCCTTCCTTCCCTTCCCTGGTATGGGCTGGACGGTAGAGCGACGGTCTCGCTTTATGCAGATCGACGTTCAATCCCCCGACCGTCCAAGTGGTTGGGCACCATTCCTTTCCCCCCGTCCCATCCCCACATTCTTATCCTGACCCCTTCCAAGGGCTATATAGTCGTAATGGCTTGGCGCTTTCCCTGATAATTCCCTCCCTCTTCGTCTCTTCTCACCCTTTTCTCAGAAATTTATCAAGAAGCAATGAGACAACTGTTCGGGCTTTTCAAAAAATATATTATTTTAATCATTAAAAATTTCTTGGGAAATCGCACCAAATATCTCACTCTTGACTCCTTGAAACTGGCATTGGGGGTCTCTTTAATTACTAATATTTCATAAACCATTTAATATGGTCCGACTCCACGCAGCCTGTATCTGTCACGTCCCTCCTGATTATTTGTATTCGGTGTACCTGAGTGAAGATGATTCACTCAGGTACTTCATATGCAAATATTTGACAAAAGGACCACTTACCTAACCTTGGCCAATCTATACAAAGAACTCTAATATTAATTTATACATTCTAATATTATTTTTAAATATTTATAATATTAATTTATTCACTTTTATAAATATGATTATCTGTATGATTATTTGGTCATCTCTTTATTCATCTTGTTATCGACCAGTGTCGATCACTTTAATAACTGTGTGAGTTTGTTCTTTCTCTGAAGCGATGAGACAGCCCGTAGGTCATTCACGCTCGCGGGAAGGTCCTGTCTGGAGATGAAAAGCACCACAAGGTCTGAGAAAAAATCTTACTTCCTGAGCGACATGCAGATAATCCCAGGAGTGAGAAATCTTATATAGTGCCTGATTCGCAGGCCAGTGCAAGGCATCTGCAAGTGAAGTGTTGATATTCCCTTTTCCTCTCCTCCCTGTGGTGCTATCGCAGAGGCCAGCGAGCAGGTCACAGGGACCAGGAAAGGAAAATAAAAACACCTCCAGTTCTGCTTTGATTCCCTCCTTCTCCCGTTCCTTCCTTTGAAGCTGTCTTGTTGTGGTTCTCAGGTCTCTGTCGCGACAATAGGAGTCGGAAATATGGAGCCTTAGACGGCGAAAATATTTAGGGCAGGACGTGTTGAGCGCGTTCTGCAGATCCTGTCATGTACGCGTATATCACCTCAAGGCTTTCTGTGGGTGTTGAACTTCAGCTAATGGGTTCCTCCGCTCAACCTTCAATCGACTCGTGTGCAAGTATTCCGAAGCTTATGGATTCCGTATTACAATATACTTTTGTTGAATCCGTTTATGGCGTCTGATTTCACGTTTTTTTTTTATGGTTTAGCGTTTATAATGTAGTTTATAGATCTTCAGGCTCACACTTTTGTGGATCCAGGTTCGATGCTCCTAATGAAAGGAATTAATTCTCTGTTCTGAAGCCGAGATTCTTTGATATTTCAGTGGTTTATTTATGTTCTTGATTTCCCATCTTCGTCTTCGTACTTATTTACTGTCCATGTTGAAGGTTGAATCCGTGTGTATGATTCCAGTGAGTATATTGAATGTCATGATCATTTCTCCCCATTTTCATTTATCCAATGATGTGAAGTTTATTTAGTCCTCGAAGTATTGCCGCTTTGCAATAGGACCTATCCGGTGGCATGTCTCTGGACTATGCCAAGCTTTTTTTGTTACGATTTGTGGTCTCCTTCCCGGCGCTGCATAATCCAAAAGTAGTATGACATTGGTGGCATTCCGGGGTTCGGTTCATTCTTCTACAGATTTATGAAGATTATGTTTTAAGTGACCTGGCTTGTATACTGTTGATATTGTCCGGTTCATTAAGGTTTGGTGAGCTGGCTATTGCCTGGTTCTTCGTTTTTATCAGGCGCTACAGTGGTTTCTGCCTCCCGAAACTATCTTGTCTGGTCGTTTATACCCAGTACACTTCTATACTAGGTATATATATGCCCAGTACACTTCTATACTAGGTATATATATGCCCAGTACACTTCTATACTGGGTATATATATGCCCAGTACACTTCTATACTGGGTATATATATGCCCAGTACACTTCTATACTGGGTATATATATGCCCAGTACACTTCTATACTGGGTATATATATGCCCAGTACACTTCTATACTGGGTATATATATGCCCAGTACACTTCTATACTGGGTATATATATGCCCAGTACACTTCTATACTGGGTATATATATGCCCAGTACACTTCTATACTGGGTACATATATGCCCAGTACACTTCTATACTGGGTATATATATGCCCAGTACACTTCTATACTGGGTATATATATGCCCAGTACACTTCTATACTGGGTATATATATGCCCAGTACACTTCTATACTGGGTATATATATGCCCAGTACACTTCTATACTGGGTATATATATGCCCAGTACACTTCTATACTGGGTACATATATGCCCAGTACACTTCTATACTGGGTATATATATGCCCAGTACACTTCTGTACTGGGTATATATATTCCAAGTACACTTCTGTACTGGGTATATATACTATTAACATACCACATTTCATAATTTTTTCAAAAGAAAAGGGGCGTGACCAGGTATCTGTACCATTCTCGTCCTCAAAAATAATTCTCTGCCGCTCGTGGGGAAAAGATGGAGGGAGGGAGGGAGGGAGGGAGGGAGGGAGAGCAAAGGTCGGCAAGGAAAAGATGTGAAACTTCAGCTCAAATCAATAGGACGCTGTCACCCTGGCGGTGAAAAGGAGCAACAAGTGATATTTCTCGATTTATTGCTCGATATTTCGAAATGTCACCTCATACAAGAGTGTCATTGGTTTAGGTGTTAATTGTTATGCCGCTCACTCCATGATTATATATATATATATTATATATATATATATATATATATATATATATATATATATATATATATATATATATATATATATATATATATCGTACCTAATAGGCAGAACGGCTTACCCTAGTATATAAGACCCGATTTGCCGAACAGGCAGAGTGATTTTCGTTATTTTAATATATTTCTTTGCAAAGGGGTTTTTTGTATTAATATTATTATATTAAGAACATGAATTACTGAGTTACGTGAGGGTAGGTTATGTTAGGGTAGGTTAGGTTAGGGTAGGTTAGGTTAGGTTATGTTAATTTTGATCAAATTTCTATGCTAGTTTTAACTCAAATTAAATCAAATTAAAATCCTAATATAATGGAAAACTTTATCATTCCATAAGAACTTAGGAAAAAAAAATATAAGAATTCACGATAACTCGGGTTGTTAGGCAACTTGACCTATTAGGTACAACATGTATAATGTATATATTAAGCTTTGTGTTGCAAAGAAATTTCATCATAGTAGGAGAGGAAGATAGATTAAGAAATATGCGGGACACACTGGAGGCAAGAGTGTTGTTGCCACACGCAGGTCACAGTAAAGCTGATGAACTACACCTTGGTGGCTCTTTCTGCTACCACCACCACCAGCTGCTACCAGCCACTACCACCACCACCACCAGCTGCTACCAGCCACCACCACCACCACCAGCTGCTACCAGCCACCACCATCACCAGCTGCTACCAGCACCACCACCATCACCAGCTGCTACCAGCACCACCACCACCACCAGCTGCTACCAGCACCACCACCACCACCAGCTGCTACCAGCACCACCATCACTAGCTGCTACCAGCTACCACCAGCTGCTACCAGCTACCACCATCACCAGCTGCTACCAGCCACCACCACCATTAGCTGCTACCAGCACCACCACCACCACCAGCTGCTACCAGCCACCACCACCACCACCAGCTGCTACCAGCCACCACCACCATTAGCTGCTACCAGCACCACCACCACCATTAGCTGCTACCAGCTACCACCAGCTGCTACCAGCCACCACCACCACCACCAGCTGCTACCAGCCACCACCAACACCAGCTGCTACCAGCCACCACCAACACCAGCTGCTACAAGCAAACTCCACCATCTACCTGCCACAAACCACTATCTTCCTGCCGCTAACTACCAACTAACAAGCACCATCACCAAGTAATGTGTGGTCAGTAATGTATTTCAGACCTCTGTCATCTGTTTTGTGAATCATAATTATTGAAACGTGACTCCCAACTTCTGTAACAGAAGTTAAAGAAGTTACAGGTTCCTACACACGTGTATAGGAACCTAAAACCTCACCATGTAGAACAAATGTTGATATAATCCTTTCGGTCATATTTAATACCACTACAGCCAAAATAAAATAGCAGAAACTAGTTGAATTTTACCGAAATCAGCGGAAAAAGGTGTATATTATTATTATTAGAAAAAATAATTGTTTTAAAAAAAGATGCAGTCTGTGGGCAGTGCGAAAAAATCGTTATAGCTGTCAGAATGTTTGTGTGGCCTGGGTCACTGTTCCCACTTGAATTCTGGCGACTCCGACGCGCCTATGTCAGTCCCGTACCCCAGACCCGTTCTCTTGGAAAGTCCAAAGTGTTTGACTTCCAACTTTGGATAGATAGACGTTCTCATTTAAAGATTCAGAGTTGATATAATATTAATACACTCGGCTCCGTAAAGAGGTGTCAAGAAATAGTGTGAGATAGCATCCCACTATTAGACCCATTACTAAGAACTTTGACTATCAATATCACCATTAGCGCGACTCACGGCCGTCATGACCCTTTGAGACAGTATCCACGACCCATCTGTACCATCAAATGAACCAACTTTCACCATGACGACCATTTAACTCAACTTTATCCCTTATTCTGATGCAAAGTCTCCAGAAATGGCAACTGATTTGAGCACGAAGTCGTAATAAGAAATCTGTTCCGACATTCAGGAACGCATCGGAGGCTGTGGTGCGAAGACCCTCATACTACCTATGTGTACTTTATTTTGTAAGGATTGGTTTGGCAAATGGGAAATTCTGAGACGAAAAATTGGTATAGAGTAGCGTTTTTCAATTGGGGTTTTGCGGAACCCCGAAGTACATGGAGGTTGTACGTGAGAGAGTGATGAATAGGATGATGTTAATCCTATGTATGTGTATTTTTGAATACTTGTTGTGTTTAATTTTTAACTAGTATCAGGAGCAAAGATTGAAATTGTCTCATTTCAGTTGGCGATGAAATCCTTGTGTGTTTATATAAAGTATGACCTGTCAGGAGTGCAAAGCTTGAGAAATGTTGATAGAGTAGAGGTTATAAACTGAAGAGAAGATTAACAAGAGAGAAATTCTTACAATGAAGGCAGGTTTCGGGTGGAGTACCCTAAGGGTTGTTGGCCCCACTTGCGTTTAAGTGTACCTTTTATCACTAGGGATTTCGTAGGGGGTTGAAAGCTGACCTTTTTATTAGCTGAAAAGGGGGGTCAACCCCGACCCGGCCATGTTGGTCATCTACCCTTCCCAAATCACCCAGCATGGTCGGGTGAAGATAGTCCCAAGCATTCAGTTTCCATCCTTAGACAGACCGACGATCTGTTTTTTTTTATGGATACTGATTTAGTCACTGTGTTATCGTGATTCGATAAGCGGAAAATTTGAGGTGGTTTTGCTTGGCCAGACTTTGGCGTTATAATATTGTCACTCCATCTTGAATCACACACACACACACACACACACACACACACACACACACACACACACACACACACACACACACACACACACACACACACACAACCCTCACCCATACCACAGTCACAGACATCCCCTTCACAAACACACCCTCCCCCCCCCCTCCCTCAAACACACCCACACACAGGATAAAGCTATAACGACTATATAAACACCCCCACAAACAGAAACTACTAAAACACAGAGAATTAGAATGCTGTTGGTGTCTATAGCACCAGATCCAGAAAGGATGAAATGAACAAATTCTTTAACATCTCACTAAACCTCCTTTTTCTAGCGGGCACAATTGCCCGTGTTACATTGAAGTCAACGCAGTGAAGCATTTCGAAATAAAACTTGGTTTAATTAGATTGGGTTCACTTGTTTGGGTGCATAAAAAGGACATCATGTTTCGCTAATCCCTTGGGGGGGATGCGAGCTTCGATTGGAAATATTAAAGAGCAAACGATCAAAGGTTTATCACCGACACGCGCCACCAACACACCCGCCAACACAGCACCAACACACCCGCCAACACAGCACCAACACACCCACCAACACAGCACCAACACACCCACCAACACAGCACCAACACACCCACCAACACAACACCAACACACCCACCAACACACCCACCAACACAGCACCAACACACCCACCAACACACCCACCAACACAGCACCAACACACCCACCAACACAACACCAACACACCCACCAACACACCCACCAACACAGCACCAACACACCCACCAACACAACACCAACACACCCACCAACACAACATCAATTATAAGGAAATATAGAGAGTAGCAGGGATCAGTACAAGGTGTATACTTTTTTGTAATCCGTGGTCATGAATTTACCGGATTTCTCCGTCAGAGTTTAAAGTATCAGTTGAAGTTATGATCAGCAAGACTATTGGGACTCAGTGCAATAGAGAAACACTATGACTGGTGCACTGAAAAGTGGGGCCCAGGAGCTGAAATATAGATGAATACACACATGTACAAATATATATATATAACCCGCCTATACACACATACTCAGAAGCGCACACACACACACACACACACACACACACACACACACACACACACACACACACACACACACACACACACTTCATTTGTCAATTGACGTTGTGTTGATGGATCAAAGCCCTTCTTGGTTCGAGAATTTCAGGTGCTTCTCTGAGGATTTGTGATAATAAGTTCGCATTTCTTTGTTCCCACCCCCAGGCCTGTGTATATATATATGTCTGTTTGTATTGTTCGGTATTTGTTAGTCTTTATTCCTTTCTCTTCCCTCTCATCCCATTCTCCT
>NC_091164.1:8507656-8517656 GCF_040958095.1 Procambarus clarkii
CAATTCTCCACTAAATTCGGTCTCAGCCTACCCAATTCTCCATTAAATTCGGTCTCAACCTACCCAATTCTCCACTAAATTCGGTCTCAGCCTACCCAATTCTCCATTAAATTCGGTCTCAACCTACCCAAATCTCAAATTCTGCCTTAGTGTTGCCCCGACACAATAAACTGCAGGAAGTTGCCCCTTCTCCAGCATTCCCGTAAACAAATTCTCGCATCTTGCTCCTGCTGCCACCCCGTGCATAGAGACGCTGTGGGGCCACTTTTAAGGCACGGGAGGGCAGCGGGCACTCTCTCTAATAACTACCGAGACCGGCGTAAAGCCGATGGACCACGGTCTTCCTCCTCCTTCCTTCTTCTTCCTCTTTTTTCCCCCCTCTTCTTTCTCCACCTCTTCCGTGTTTCCTATTTCCTCCTTCCTACTCTCATCTTCC
The DNA here is from genome assembly GCF_040958095.1 of Procambarus clarkii. Classification (NCBI taxonomy): domain Eukaryota; kingdom Metazoa; phylum Arthropoda; class Malacostraca; order Decapoda; family Cambaridae; genus Procambarus; species Procambarus clarkii. Next base: position 8,508,093 of record NC_091164.1, read on the forward strand.
GATCATTTTCAGATTCTGAGCTTGGATAATTTTCTTTGTCTTTACTCTATTTTCTCTTCTGTGTCTTCTTCCCTTCCTTTTCCACATCTTTCCTACATTCTCTTTCGTCTCCTCCTGAGTTTCCTACCTCCTCTTTCGCTTATTCATCTTCTGTGCCCTTTCGAATGCTGTTCCTGCTTCTTATTATGTTTTCTACTGTTAATTTACCTTCTGAGCCTTTTCCTTTTTCTCTTTTACTTATCTACATTTAGTGTGTAGTTCCTTTCACTACCTCTCTTTCCTCCTACTTTTGTGTTTGACGTTATTGTCTTCCGTCTAGTTACCTTTATGTCTGTGTTACTCTTCCCTCTCTTCTCTCTCCTGCTGTGTAATGTATTTTTATTATAATTTATGCCATCGCAACCTCTTTTTGCTGCTGTTACTGTTGCTGCTGCTGCTGTTGCTTCTGCTGTTGCTGCTGCCTTTCATGCTAAAACTGCTTCTGTTGGAACTGCAGCTGTTGCTTCTGCTGTTGCTGGTGATGCTAATTCCTCCACAACTGTTACTCCTTGCAACAGGAGGAAAAGGAGGAGGAAGAATTGGAATAGGAAGAGGAGGAGGAGGAGGACGGAAGTGTCCTTCCAGGTGCTCCCGCTGCGTCATTTTCCTCCGTGCCACCCGGCTACACCCTCAGGATTCACCTTCAGGTGAAACGCTCGATTTTCAACAACAGTCTACTGGATCCCCTTTCGTCCCCCAGGTCGCATCCCGTTCTCTCAATACGTCGTTTGTTTTGTACGGAATGGAACAATTCGTTAAAAATGCGACGTCTGAGTAGAAATTTCCTCACGGTAATTTTGGCGTTTTCTATGTATCTGTTTCTATGTTTTCTATGTATCTATTTCTATGTATTTCTGTGTATCTGTTTCTATGGTTAAGTGGGTTCGTACGTTTTTGGTTAGGCAAAACCGTTGCGTTTTTTACGGAGTATTAAATCTTGAAAATAGGCTGAATGAAGCACTTGCTTCCTAACTGGTCTGCCATTCCCTCAGGCTTTCTTGATGCTGCTGTTTCGTAAGGTAAAATCTGCGTCTTGTTTAGACTTTTTGAAGACTTCTGGGGACGACTTGGACAATGTTAACGCGATCAGGCTTTTTTTGGTAAGAGTTTCAGACTTGGGCAGAAAAGTTTTTCAATCTTTGTGTGTTTTTACTTGACTTGTAAGAGAACTTGCCATTAGATTCTGCTTTATTTTCTTATTATTTTATACTTGATACTGAGAGGTAATTTTATATTTCAGGCTTGTGATTGCGTTGAGTCTTGGAGTGGAGGCCATGTGGTGTTTGTGTGTGTGGAGGTGTGTGTGTGTGTGTGTGTGTGTGTGTGTGTGTGTGTGTGTGTGTGTGTGTGTGTGTAGAGAAAAGGGGTGGGGGAAGTGAAGGGTGGTTTGTGTTTATGTGTGTATTCATACACACATACCATTCCATATCCTAGAATTTCCTGAAAACGCTGATTTTCGTATGTTGACGTCCAAATGAAGCAGACAACGAAACAATGCAATTCGTAGTAGAGATTGGCAAGTTCGTTAGTGATTGTTTACTGAGCATCTCTTGAGAGACAAGAGTGTCATTCAATGGACAGCAGCTCAGAGCTCCTCACAAATACAACATCCTAAAAATATATACAAGTAAAATAATAACCGGTACATAAGCAAAATTCAAAACTGTGTTAACTCACAACTATAAATAGTGAGAATATGGCTGGTCATAGAGGTCGAGCGTGAAAGTTAGTATATACGTGCCACATAGATCGACTGAACTAGCCGATGTAGATGTAAGGTCAGGGGTCAGTGTGAAAGGTCACGCGGCCTGAGGACAGGTTAAGGAGTAAGGGTCGAGAGAGAGAGAGAGAGAGAGAGAGAGAGAGGAAGGGGTCGAAGGTCACATTGGGAAGGGAAGTGTGTGGTCTATCGTAAAGTAGAAGATTATCTAATGTGGTCTAAGTATCCCAGAGTATCCAATGAGTATCCATTGCGAAATTTGCCTTCTCACGAAAATATCAGGTTTTTTTTTTATTGGTGTGGTATACCTGCAATGCAAAGTCTGGAGGGAAATAGACCTCGTGTATCGGTAAGACCCGCAGGGAGGCGACTCAAATAGCCGGTGATCAAGGCAGGAAAACACATTCCCCGACTAGACAAGAGATAGAAGAGTCAGGCGAACTTTCCTTCCGTGTATTACCGGCCCAGTAAAACTCATTCCTACACTGCTACGAACATGAATATAAAAGAAATACAGTAGTTTAACCTCAGAGTAAAAGAGACGACAACCTGAATCACTAGCTAAGAGTCGTCGCCGCTCAGTGGAGAACTTTGATAAAGAATAGTGTGGGTGAGCAGGTTGAGTGACTGGCCACCCATTTCCTACCCCACAAGAGCTGTTGTAACGGAGGGTGGGGGAAATAGCTCTCTTTTGACCATTATCCCGCCCTCAGTTAACTCCTCTAGAGTTCCCCCAGAGTTCCTACTGCAACCTCTCTAGTTCAACACCTTGTAATCTAAGTAGTTGATCACCTAGGTGCTACATCCACATGACATTGTACCTGATCGGCTACCCGCGACTCTAGAGAACTCTAGAACATTTCACTGCCACGAATATATAAGAGAAAGAAAGGGAAGAGATGAATAATAAGTAATGAGTGAGGGTTCGGGGTTAGAAAGGGAGGGAGGAGTAGGTGAGAGGAGTAAGGAGGGTCGTCAGGTGAAAGGGAAAGGGGAAGAGAAGCGGAGGGAAAGGAGAGGGAGTAGAAAGTGAGTAGGGGATGTAGAAGGGTAGATAAGTAGAAGTAGAAATGCTGCCACCATCCTGTCTAGTCAGTACCTACAAGACAAGGAATGGAACTTGTCTGTATCAAAAGATGTTATTAACATGTGTCAACTGGAATCATGTTCCATGCAAGATTCTTTTAGTCCAAAACTTAAGAGTACTTCTACACTCTAGGTTGCATATTATATCAGAAATTCCAAGATTTCGGGAACACAATTAAAATCAAATTAAAAGTAAGTGAATCAAGTATTTATTTAGCATGATAAATATCAGAATTCAAGTTATCGAACTGAAGGATCATTAGTGTCCAGATAAACAATGTGAGCCACCACACAGAACTTTGAGAGTCACTACAGCTGTCTGCCCCTAGAGCTCACACAACTTCTTAGTACACGAAATAAGTCCCCTTTCATATTCAACTTACCAAGTTGAATATGAACTTGACCTTACCTCTCTATCCAGCCTATAGCTGGATAGAGAGGATGGGAGGGGTCTGCAGTTGACAGTCCCCCCATCCGGCTGACAGCCTGCCTGCTATGCTGTCCATTTGCTCTGCTCTGTTGGGCTGCTTCTCCTATTGCTCGAATCTACAGCTGCCTGAGTATTGGGAAACCTAGTAGCTAACTCCGTCCACAAGTAGATAGCCCCAGGCCCTCTACCAAGCCATTCCTTAAACGTCGGCTTGTTTGACGGAACTACCCGGCTATCAGAGTACAATTATCAGATTAGAAGCAAGGTGAAATTCGTACGAGCTGACCTCAGGTTGACTTGAGGTCATTAACGCTTATAGGTGTGAGTTTCTTAATTCCTAGGGGCCGCCAACCTGGCGCCTCTCAAAACTTGTCTGTGACTCATTTTTTGAGAAATATACAAGAGTTGTTACATTCTTGTGCAGCCACTAGTACGCGTAGCGTTTCGGGCAGGTCCCTGGAATACGATCCCCTGCCGCGAAGAATTGTTTTTTCATCCAAGTACACATTTTACTGTTGCGTTAAACAGAGGCTACAGTTAAGGAATTGCGCCCAGTAAATCCTCCCCGGCCAGGATACGAACCCATGACATAGCGCTCGCGGAACGCCAGGCGAGTGTCTTACCACTACACCACGGAGACTGTGTACTCTCTCATGTACTCTGTGTATATATTAAATACAAACTAAACAAAACACCTTTACGGTGGTACACTGTGATCAGAGGTCAGCGCATGCGCTGCTCGCAAGCATGCTACCTATCCTGCCAAGAAATTGTGACAGTAGAGAGAGAAATGCTATTTTCTCTTTACAACTCTGTGTGTGTGTGTGTGTGTGTGTGTGTGTGTGTGTGTGTGTGTGTGTGTGTGTGTGTGTGTGTGTGTGTGTGTGTCTGCCTCATAAATGAAAGAAGAAAAATATCATATCTTAGAAATTCTCGTTAAATTGTTGTCAGACTAAATTTACTGCCGCGGACCGCAACTTTGCAGTTAATTACAGATTTTAACTTGGAGCTCAGTGGCAGGAGACCAATATACCAACTCAAAGGAGAATCTCGATGTCTTAAGTGGTGGTGGGGGCGGGGGGGGGGGGTAGGACAGGAGGGACGGAGGGAGGGAAGGAAGAGGAGAGTAAGGGACGGACGGACAGACGTGAGACAGAACGGTGAGAGCTGACGGAAAAGTTACTAAAACAGGTAATCACGAAATTGTCCCGAAGGGTTGAAGATAAAGGAATGTGCAGGAAGGAGACCACGGTGAAATGAGAAGGGGATTGTAGATGTGGGAGAGGGGGGTAATGGGGGGGGGGTGAATGGATGGGGTGGATGGATGAGGGGTGGATAGAAGGGGTGAATGGAGGGGTGGATGGAGGAGGGGGTGAATGTAGGAATATAAATGAAGGGGTCCAAGCTGTGGTCGACTCCAAACACTCGTACGCTGTTTAATCGACGTTATTAACGTCAATTCAACGCTGAAGACGATGATTCGGCGTTGAATCGGCCAGCTATTAGGAAGCACTTCCTTATCTGATCCCTTACCAGTTGATTAGAACTGACTTCAACTAAGGTAGAGTTTCAACTTAGAGTTTCAACTCAACTCAACTAAGGTAGAGCTTCAACTAAGGGCAGAGTTTCTTTCACCCTATGCCCCTGTTACCTAGCAGTAAAATAGGTACCTGGGTGTTAGTCAGCTGTCACGAACTGCTTCCTGGGGGTGGAGGTCTGGTCCAGGACCGGGCCGCGGGGACACTAAAGCCCCGAAATCATCTCAAGATCTCAAGAAGAAGGTAGCTGAAACTTCTCCCGGGGTCGAATACAGTGTCTGTTATCCCTGAATGGTATCTACAATTCCCATAAAATCAGTCAACCGGTGACAACAATTAATCAAGCAATCAATTAACAGTGAACAACGAACGACTCGATCAGTTCAACAGCATATTGATGGTGTCTATTGCCTCTGGGATGTGGTTGCGTGGGGGGGGAGGGGGGAGGGGTAACAATTTGACCCAATGAGACAATTGGGCCGCAGCACGAGGAGAGACAATTTCGGGCTTATATGCAATACTCCTCTAAATAACGCTATCATCAAGGTGCTTCCAGGCGCGCAATATCCCACGAACGCCATCTGTTGGCGGGGGAACGAACTAACAGTCAGACATATCGGGGCGTGACTTTACTCTGGATCTACTCTCGCTTCCTACTAACATTTCAGCTTAACATTTTAAAAGTGATAGTGTGTCGCCTGTTTAAACATTAGGTGCAGTTTAGACAATTATGGAAGTCGAACATTATGGGTTGAAAGATATAGTTCAATAGACCAAAGAATCCCAGTATATAGGTCTTGATAGATTTCTAGATAGATATATATTGTCCATTGGTATGTGTGTATAACCTCTGTTCCACTCCGGAAATAAGCATCGATACAAGAATAAAATAAATACAATTCGCCGTTTTAAATTTATATTAACTGTGCCAGCGTATCATTTAACTTTTTGAACAAATAAGGGGAAAAAATTGCATCTGTTCCCCAGTAGGATATCAGGGAAATGTGTTTTCATATGTTACAAAGCTACATACCCCTAGGGACCGGGCTTTATTGTATAGCCCTGAAGGCTGAAAATGAACTTCGCATCCCTGCAATGTGTGTGTGTGTGTGTGTGTGTGTGTGTGTGTGTGTGTGTGTGTGTGTGTGTGTACTCACCTATTTGTGCTTGCGGGGGTTGAGCTTTGGCTCTTTGATCCCGCCAAATGTGTGTGTATGTATGTGTGTGTGTGTGTGTGTGTGTGTGTGTGTGTGTGTGTGTGTGTGTGTGTGTGTGTGTGTGTGTGTGTGTGTGTGTCTGTATCTACGTGCCTAGTTGTGCTTGCGGGGGTTGAGCTTCGGCTCTTTAGACCCGTCATGGAAGGGAACTTTTTTTTTGCGGTTAGGGATCGGCTCTATTGCCCCCCTTTCCCCCCTTCAAGTAGAGTCAGATCCTATAACGACCACCACGAAATTGGTGGAGATGAAATGGTTTGCGTCGAGCCCATGGACTAACTCTATTCATATTTTTCAGAATTCAGACATGCCAAACGCATGTTCTGATGGCGGAATTCATTCCTGGGGCTCACAATATTTTACTGTTACAACCTGTTTTCTTGAGTATCTCGTATGTACAGATCATGTCTACTATTTATTTTATCCAGCACTGTTCAGTTTAATTAAGCTAGTCTTTGCTAATAGATTATACCTCTCAGCCTTGGAATTTGCCAGTAGCATTCCTCTGGATTTTCTCAAGATTGGTTTTGTATTTCACGAGATGAGGATTTCATCTCCGAGCTGCATTTTCTAGAATTGGTCTAACATATATGGTATACATGTCAGGCCTGGTCAGAGACCGGGCCGCGGGGACTGTGACACCCAGAATCAACGCAAAGTAAGGTACAAGGCCCTGCGGGTCTTCTTGCTATTAATTTCTGCAGTGATATAAATCACTCTGAGGTTAGGCTCGTGTGGGCTTTAGGAGGCTGGATCAGTGTAATACTACCTCCAAGGTATTGTTCCGTCAGGCCTCCTGTTCCCACCATAGAGCTTCATTATCTTGTACATGCTCGAGTTAAATTCTATTAGCCACTTGTTGAATAAATATTATTCTTTGTGAAACACTTATAGTATTATATATTGCACCCTTTCACATTATTTATTCTCCTCGTAAATAAATGTATGTATGTATATTTATGTATGTATATGTATACTTTTGTATGTGTCTTTGTCAGGATCCACAGTAAGGGAGGTCAGTAACACTTGTCAATAGCAGGGGATCAATGGCAGGGGGGGAGTCAGGGTACACTACAGTAAACCTAACTATACGGTACGTAGTGAGTCAAGTCAGGTACACTTGACCATCATACCTTACGGTACATGGTCAGGCAAGTTCGGTATCTCGTGAGTTGTTAATTAATTGGTTTTGGTCAGTTGTAGCTCGCCGCATTGTTCAGTTTCGGGCCATGACTGTAATTATAATTCTGTGACAGTGAAATTCCCGAGCTGTATAACATTCACCAAAAAGCGTGTTAATATAGCGTGAAAAACACTTCACACATGACGAAAATATTGTGTGTGTGATGCAATGAATAACAGCCATTTTGTCTTGTATCAATTAGTATTACATATGAAGTGTTTTTGATCCATGAAACTATGCATGCGGCCACTGGATTAACGGCCACTTAGTCATCGTTGATGAGGACTGGCTGGACATGCAACAGCCCATCCTCGTTAATCTAACAGCCGTTTTTTTTTGTTTATGGATTTATGACACTCTGATTAGGATTTACAGCTGATTACGTTCCAATATTAATGGACAACTTTGCTTAGTTTCGCTCTAGGCTAGAATAACACCTTTGAAAAAAATCTTCACCCATATTGTTGAAATACATAAAATACCCAACAGAACTGAAAACACCTACCCTAACCTATTCTACCCTACCCTACCCTACCCTACCCTACCCTACCCTACCCTACCCTACCCTAACGTAACCCTGGAAACACAAACCGAAACTGTCTTTATTTTCCGCTTGTAACAGCTTGTAATATAGTTGTTACATCTTGGCTTAACGTGTTTATGACGTATTAATATATATAGATATATATTGACCTAATAAGATCTCCTTAAGTCGGCATTTGATTTACAGCTTGGACTAAAGAACATGCTGCCCAAATACAATGTCTAAACGATAGTGTAAATTACTTGATAACATAAAGCCGAAAATTATCGTGATTGTGATAGATAAAAATGGGAAGCTTGAAAGCATGGTGTTTACAACTGCCTGTTTACGTTTGTGAAAAAAAATTAAAAAGCTGGCGAAAGGAATTAACCACCTTTTTTTTCTCTTTATTGGTAAAAATTGGTAAATTTTGACTTTTTATTGGTTGGGAATTTAAAAGCGTTAAAAACTTTCTGTTGTGTATAACAAATACCTGAGAACGCTAACGAACTCGCTCGGAGACACTGACAAACCCCTCAAGAGATTAACGACTCGACGCTGCCTGTAACGAGCACATTAGGTCGTTATAGAACGCTCTAAACCTATAATAAAATGTCAGATCATTAACGAACGCCTTCGTTGCCTGTACAAAAAAAGTCTTAATATCTTCAGTTTTTCTTTCGACTCAATTATGTCCTATATTTCCTTCAAGGAGAGTAATTTCAAGCTTGAGATGAACGCAAAGGATAGAAAGACTTACATCTTGAAGGCTTAAGCTCATGAGTTCGAGGATAAGTTTTTACAATATTTATTTAACATATCTGCCTTCGTATATTACACATATATAATTTACAACGTAGCTTTTGGTATCAAAATGAGTGTTTAATTAAATATTACCAATAATTTTAAATGGTTTTGTAGGGAGGAAAAAACCCAGGATTTTATGCATATATATATATATATATATATATATATATATATATATATATATATATATATATATATATATATATATATATATATATGATATATATATATATATATATATGCAAACAAGCCTGAATGGTCCCCAGGACTATATACAACTGAAAACTCACACCCCAGAAGTGACTCGAACCCATACTCCCACAACTGGTATGTACAGGGACGCCTTAATCCGCTTGACCATCACGACCGGACATAAGGAAGTGATAGCCGAGGCTATATGAACCACTTCCCCGCCGGCACTCGGATGGTAATCTTGGGCATAGCATTTTATCAAATCACCTCATTCTTTGGGGCACACGTGAGGAACACAAATGCAAACAAGCCTGAATGGTCCCCAGGACTATATACAACTGAAAACTCACACCCCAGAAGTGACTCGAACCCATACTCCCACAACTGGTATGTACAGGGACGCCTTAATCCGCTTGACCATCACGACCGGACATAAGGAAGTGATAGCCGAGGCTATATTCCTGCACTTCCCCGCCGGCACTCGGATGGTAATCTTGGGCATAGCATTTTATCAAATCACCTCATTCTTTGGGGCACACGTGAGGAACACAAATGCAAACAAGCCTGAATGGTCCCCAGGACTATATACAACTGAAAACTCACACCCCAGAAGTGACTCGAACCCATACTCCCACAACTGGTATGTACAGGGACGCCTTAATCCGCTTGATGCTAAATGCCCGGCTTTTAAAATGCTAAATGCCAGGGACCGGCTTTTTAATTCCTAGGAACAAAAAACTATGATGCTACGACCGGCATAGGAACAAAAAATTCACAAAAACCCATGACGCTACGACCGACATAGGGAAAAAACAGTAAAAACCCCAGATGC